>NC_083109.1:70096778-70400528 GCF_949774975.1 Lagenorhynchus albirostris
CGATAAGGGCTGTGTGACCTTGGAAATGTGAACTACCCTCTCTGAGATTCAACTCCTCCCCCCAAGGGGTGTAGCAAAGACTCAATAAGGTAACTTACGTGCAATGAACATGCAGTGTTAGCTATATTATAGTGGCTGTACTTGCCGTGTCAGTTGGCACACTGTATGACAGTCCCCTGCCACATTTCTGCCTCCACCTCCAGGCTAGAGGTTCTTGAGGGTAGGGACTCTGTTTGCTCCATCTCTGTTGCAATTCTGCAGCACCTAGGCTAGAAGCCCTAGGCAAGAAGTCAGCCAGAAAGCAGTTCTCAGAAGGGTTTGTCGACTGACTTTAAAAGGGAGCAAATGAATGAGGAGCCTTCTACCAGAGGGGAAGAAGGAAGTGAAACAAATGAACAAGTAGGAATCACTCTTGCTGATAACTGGGACCCCAGAAGCACAAAGCACCCAGAGCTGGAAGAGAACAGAAGCCAGACGTCGGCCCTGAAGCCATCCCCTTAATGGGGATTCAAGATGAGTTGAGAGCTGGAGCCTGAGCTTGCCCGTCCTTCAGTAGGAGCCCTGCTCAGCCAGCCCTCACCCACTCACTTCCTTCTGCAGGGCGGTGCCTGGTGCCTCCTTGCCCTGGCACCCCTCTCCTGCTATGGCTTTTCCCCAGGTGCCATCTGCCCCAAACCCAGCATGTGCAGCCTTCCTTACCCCGCTTCCCCATCCACTGGGCACCGGTCCGTTCCCTGCATTGGCCTTTGATCTTTTACAAACAGCATGGGTAGCTCCCGTTTGTCAAGCCCGTACACCATACTTTGCAGGTGTTATCATGTAAGTGTCATTTCCCCCGTTTTACAAAGGGGAAAACTAAGGATCAAAGAAGTTCAATGGGGGCTTCCCTGGTGGCGCAGTGGTTGGGAGTCCGCCTGCCGATGCAGGGGACACGGGTTCGTGCCCCGGTCCGGGAAGATCCCACGTACCGCGGAGCGGCTGGGCCCGTGAGCCATGGCCGCTGAGCCTGTGCGTCCGGAGCCTGTGCTCCGCAACGGGATAGGCCCCAACAGTGAGAGGCCCGCGTACCGCAAAAAAAAAAAAAAAAAAAAAAAAAAAAAAAAGTTGTTCAATGACTTCCTCACTATTGCACAACTATTAAGAGGTTAAAGCCAGGATTTAATCACACAAGTCTGTTTGATTCTGAGACAAGGGCTCCTAACTACACCCCAAGTTCCCTTCCCTATGAGACCCACAGCAGAAGCTTGCTGAGTTTCACACTTAGCCCATCCCAATAGCTCTTTCAGATTGCCTATTCCAACTGGGAATGCAGCATCTCGGGCAAGGCATCTTCTATGATCTTCTTGAATACCTTCCTAGATGGGGAGCTGACTCCCTCACTGCCTCTTCCCCTCTAGTTTCCTTCCACTGCACTGGTGGGCAAGCTGATGCTCCTTGGAGCTTCCTAGACCAACTGGAGGGTCTCTGCTGCCCTCGCCCTGTCTCCTGTCTCCCAGAGTTCAGCCTGCCACTCAGCTTCAGAGGGAAGCCTCAATCCCTCGTGCCCTGGCCACAGTGCTACACATATAATAGATGCTTGAGATGGCTGTCTCTGAGTTTTTGCCTGGGCAACCAGACCTCCAAAAGAGGGACCCTCCCCTGCCCAGGCTGTATCTGATGTGCCCAACTATTCCTTCAAATGACTGTATTGACACATCACAACGTACCTTGGGTAGCTTGGGATGGCACGCAGCTCTCTGGATGAAGAAGTATTCATTGTCCTGGGTGTGTGAATCCAGCTTTCATTTACTCCATTCACTGTCTTTCATTAAATAGTCACTGTGAATATACTGTGCTGGACACCGAAGACCCAGACATAAATCAGACAGTCTCTGACCTCAGAGAGATTCCCATGGAGTCAGAGTCCTAGAATTGGAAACAGAGACACAAATGCAACGTGGAAAGAAGAACTGATGACACTGTAATTAACAACACTTTGCATCATTCTTAGCGCTGCCGCCTTGCCCTGCAGACTGTGCCCTGGCGCAGACCGTGTCCGCCTTGTTGATCACCGTTTTTTCTTGCACAGAGCTGTGCTCAGTGGGAACTCAATGCTGATCTGGTGAATGAATGAATGAACAAACACACAAATGAATGAATAAATGTCCTAGAAGTTTACACAGTGTGTTGCTGACACCAACTCCTTGGAAAAAGAGTGCTGAGCAACGAGTTTAACTTCATGGCTCATGTGCCAGTGGGGGTGGGAACTGGGGGCTCAGGAAACTGCAACGAGCAGAAGGAGCTGCCCAGACGAAGGCAAAGAAATTCAGCAAAGGCTGAAGTGTTTGGGGAGCTACAAGTGTCTTCGTGTGACTGCGAAAGCAATTCATGGCTGTGCCAACGCACTTAATTATCTGAATTTTGAGCACAGCACTGAGCCTGAAATAGAAGCCACTGTGGTTTACACGTAGGAAAGGGGAGGGGCTGTGTCCACACCCGTCAGGAGTAAACTCCCTACCTATTCCCTCTCCTTTTGCCCAGCCTGGGTCCCTGGACCTGCAGACATGACCTTGAGCATCTGCCTCCCATGGGATGGAGACTGCCAGTGCCTCTCAAGGAAACAGGCATGTGCTTAAATTCACGGCACACTCTCCAGTGACTGGGCAAGTGACGCGCCCTTTCCTGGGGCTGACAGATCCCTGGGCTGCTCATCGACCAGTGTGCCTACCCCCAAGCACTGTGATTAGCCAGGGTGTGGTGACAGCTGGCTGACATTAATTATCTGTGAGTTAGAGGCATCTGAAAGCACAGGCAGAGGGCTGTCAACAGAGCAAGACAACAATGATGATTGCTCCTGGGCTTTGCAGCTGGGACCATGACCGGGGACAGGGGCTTTCAGGTTCAAGGAGGGGTGGGCAAGGCCAGCAGCCCTTCCCAGCAGTCTCCAGGGCTGTCCACCAGCAATCTTTGGGTTAATTCACAAGTAGGTCAGGCATGCGGTGGCGATCAATGCATTACCCATCACCCTGCCCCAACGCCCCGTCCATCACCACATCCTGGCAGTTTGGCCTCCTAAATAGTTTTCACATCTGTCCACTTCTCTGCATCCCAGTGATGCCAGCCCAGTCTCCTCGCATTGCAATTGCCTCCTCTCTTGTCCTTTCCTGTACTCAGGTCCCCCTCTACACACAGCAGCCAGAGCAGACCTTCAAAGTCCAAGTCAGACCCTGCCACTGCTCTGCTCAGAACACACCCTCCCTGCAAACCCAGCCTGTGGCCCTGCTGGACCCTCCAGCTTCATCTCCACCCCAGACCTCTGCTCTCCTATCACAGTCACTTTCATTCGTTTTCCCAACCGTGCCTCTTGCCATGTGGCTTTTGCCCATGCTGTTCCGCCTGAGTGAAATGCTCTTCCCTCTCTCCCCTATGCTCTAATGTTCCTTAAATCTCATATCATGTGTCTCTTCCTCCACAGAGCATCCCTCAACCCCAAACCAGGACAAGTTCCTTTGTCTCACAAGGAGGCAGTGCAAGGTAGTGGCCAAAGGCAGGGAAGCTGGTGTCAAACAGCCTAGATTCAAGTCCCAGTCGCTCCCTGACTGTGTGACACTAGACAAGGTACTTAACCTCTCTGAACCTCAGTTTCCTCCTCTATATAATTGGAGATGACAATAATGCCAATCCCACAGGGTTGTTTTAAGGACTAAGTTAGTAGAGGTAAAAGGCACTTGGAGCCAAGCCTGGCAGTGTGTGCTATAAAAGCAATGGCTGTCGATGTTTATACATTTCTTGTTTCTCTGTTTGTAACCATACCCTCCTGAATGGAATAATTTGATCAATTCTGTCTTCTTCAATATGCTCTAGGCCAGGGCAGCTCAATAATCAGCACTATTGACATTTGGGGATGGATAACTCTTTGTTGTGGGGCTGTCCTGTGTATTGTAGGGTGTTTGGCAACTTATGTGGCATCAACACAGGAGATGACAGTAGCATCCTTCTCATTGTGACAACCGAAAATGTCTCCAGACTCTGTGCAATGTTGCCTGGGGAAAATCAACCTGGGCAAGACCCCTGCTCTGGTCTCTCTGACCAGGGAGTGTAGGTGGTCTCCTTCACAATGTCCTCACAGCACCTCACGTTTAGCCCGCAGTAGGTGCGCACTCAGTAGATATTAAATGAATCAATGAATGAGGGAATGAATGAACACATCCCCAGAGACATCTGCAATATAAGGGTCTCAGGGGATATGAAATCAGAAGGTCTGGGGCCAAGTCCTGCCTCAACTAGTCCAAGACGGGGGGCACCTAGGGCAAATCATTTCAGTCCTCTGAGCCTCAGTGTTCTCCTCTGTGAAATGGGGGTGTTCATAATGATGCTGATCTCTCCCATCACACGGGGAGGTAGTTGGCCCGTTTGAAACTGATAGAATGACTTTGCTCCTATCACCGCAGCCTGCCTTGTCTGGCATCATCTGGGCCGTGATGGGCATGGGCATGTAATATATGTAGTACATAAGGAACGTAATATATCCCTTCCTCTCCCTTTTAATATTGCTGTAAACATGTCTTATAGGGGAGATAATCGAGATACAGCGCGAGTAATGGTGATGATGGAGTCAGACGGATAGAATCTCTCACCTGTCAGGAGGGCAGTTCCCCTGTCATTGCTCCATTATGAATGGTGTCTTGGGTAGATTGCTGTGTAGTGTATTTTGAATTATGGCAAGCCCCGAGCACTTAATTACATTGTGTTTCTAATAAGGAGAGGAGCCACATGGTAGCGGGAGAGCATTGTGCTCCAGAGTTTTGCCCACCCAGGTTCAAATCCTGGCTGTGATGCTCCCCACTGTGTAAGCTCAGGCACATCACCTACCTTCTCTGGACCCCAGTTACTTTACCTATTAAATGGGGGTAGAGATGAGTGTCACAGCACAATAAGATATTTGGAAAGGACATGGGTTTAGAGGAGGGGCAACGCTGGGTGGGAAAATGGGATGACTCCAGTAAATTCCAAGTATCTGTCAAATGTGCTAACAGGGTTTATTTGCAGGAAATGATCCCATCCAGGGGACCTAAAAGATCAATGATTTGACTTCTAAGATGAACTGATTCTTCAGCTCTCCACTAGTTCTTCAGGGGTCACATGGCGCAGTTTCTAACATCCCTAGAAATTGGGCATTGGGCTCAGTCACCCTGGTCTCTGTTTTCATGTTCCCAAAATGTGAACTGGAAACGACAAGGACTTCTGTGTCGCATGGTGTTAGTCCAATGGCGTGGAAGGTACTCCAGTCAGTGGAAGACTGGATGCCCCACATGTGAAATCTCTTCCATCCCGTAACAAAACTTACCTTTCCTGTCTTCCTTGCAAGCCCTTAGCCCCTTCCCAAAAGAACAAAATACAGAGCTGACACACACACCCAAAATTAAATCTGGGGGGCTCTCGTAAAGGCTCAAGCTACCCAAGATTTTCCTGTCCGTGTCCAGAAGTAAGTGTCTCAATAATTCAATTCTAGTACCTGGCTGCAGCCCAGAATTAATTCAAGACACTCTAAGTGGTCACCCCAGGGCACAGGGCTGCTCGCTGGGCTTCCTGGGCCAGAGTCATCTCATTAAAAACCAGGTCCACTGCTCCCTGGGCTCCCCCACTAGGCTGAGGCCACTCCTCTGAGCTTCAGGCCACTTAACCAGCACAATGCCCCAATGTCCCACCCAAAGGAGGGGGCACAGCCCACAGTTTTGCTAAATGTTACCATTGAGGTACAACTGGGAAAAGTATACAAAAGATTTCTCTGCATTGTTCCTTACAACTGTGTGAATTTAGAATTATCCTAAAACAAAAACTGATCACCGGGCCCCATTTCCAGGGTCTGATTCATAAGTCTAATGTGAAACTTGCATGTTTCATCACATTTCTCTTTTCCCCAGCTTTACTGGGATTTAATTCCCATATAACATTGTGTAAGTTTAAGGTGTACAACATGATTTTTTTTCACATTTCTTTTATTTTTTAAATTGTAGTTGATTTCCAAAGTTGCATTAGTTTCTGGTGTATAGCAAAGTGATTCAGATATAGATACAGATATAGACATAGATATAGATACTTTTTCAGATTCTTTTCCATTAAAGTTTATTACAAGATATAGTCCACATATAAGTGATATCATATGATATTTGTCTTTCTCTGTCTGACTTACTTCACTTGGTATGATACTCCCGAAGTCCAGCCATGTTGCTGCAAATGTCACTCTTTCATTTTTTTTTATGGCTGAGTAGTATTCCATTGTGCATATATATACCACTTTGGAGACCAGTCTGGAGTCCATGTTGTCACCTGGGCTTCTGACTTACCACTGTGACTGACTATACATCCAGAGGTTCCAACAGCCCCCTCCTTGGGTTTGATCAATTTGCCAGAGTGGCTCACAGAACTCAGAGAAACATTTTACTTACTAGATCACCAGTGAGTTACAGAAGCATTTAATTCAGGAACAGCCAGGGGGAAGAGAGGCACAGGGCAGAGTATGTGAGAAGGGGTGCAGACCTTCCATTCCTCTCCAAGAGCTCCACTCTCCCTGAATCTCCATGTGTTCACCAACCCAGAAAGCCTCCAAACCCAGTCCTTTTGGGTTTTATGATGACTTCATTACATAGGCATGATTGATTCAATCACTGGCCATTGGTGGTTGAACTCAATCTCCAGCCCCTCCCCTCCCTTCCCTGGAGTCTGAGGATGGGCCTGAAAGTTCAAAGCCTCTACTCGCAAGGTTGGCTCAACTAATCATCAACCCCCAAAAGTCACCTCGTTAACATAACTAAAGGCACCTTTCTTGCTGTCATAGCTTAGGAAATTCCAAGAGTTTTAGGAGCTCTTTGGCCAGAAACAGGGACAGTAACCAAATATATATATATATATCGTATTATAAATACCATATCACAATGACGGTGATGATAAAGAAGAAGCCAACAATGACAATGACATCAACCGTTATAGCATTTATTGGTTACATACTGTGCGCCAGGCTCTTTACATTGTGAGTACACCGTGCTCTACGTACTGTCCTTATAAGTGGAGCCTCAGAAGTTAAAATACGTGCCAAGGTCATGCAGCTGGTAGGTGATGGCGCCTGGACATTGATTCCAAGCATTCACTTTTCACCAACATGTCGGGGATTGAAAACCAGTGTCCACTGCTACACTCCAGCCTGCAGATGTATGTTGTTTGACCAGCAAAGTGATTTAAATTTTTGGAAATTTGTCTTCGATATTTAAATATAAGATTTGGGTGTTTCTTTTTTTTAATTTTCGTATTACTCGAAGTCCTTGTTTCTGGCTTTTGGAAAATTCAGAACATTGGCCACAGCAAGCCAGGGTTCCCACGTGATAACTAGTGGCCTAAAGGGCTGCCCACTTTAGACCCAGCTTGGATCCACCATTTTGCCAAAGTCCATACATGGGCTATTGCTCTTCTTAGGTCGTAGGCCG
Source organism: Lagenorhynchus albirostris (assembly GCF_949774975.1). Classification (NCBI taxonomy): domain Eukaryota; kingdom Metazoa; phylum Chordata; class Mammalia; order Artiodactyla; family Delphinidae; genus Lagenorhynchus; species Lagenorhynchus albirostris. Next base: position 70,104,239 of record NC_083109.1, read on the forward strand.
GCTCCAAAAGCATTTGCATTTTCAAACTTACCATTTCCACAACATTGACCACAGGCCGGTGGTCAGCCATCTGGCTTTTAGATCCTACTGAGTGACCTTCCTCTGGCCCAGGGATCAGAGGCTGGCTCTGGGACCTCACTGACTTTCCATATCTCTGGGAAGGCCTGCTGGAGGTCCGGTGTGGGCTGTGCCTGATGGGAATCCAAGGAACTGGTCCAGGAGCTGCCACGGCATTGCCCTTAAAAAGCATGACATGAACTTAGATCCGAAGATGAAATTGGTTTGGGAGGTGGCAGGTCCTGTGCTCTCCGCACCGTGTCTGCTGGGAGAAAACAATCCATCTGGCACGAACAAGATCAATGCCAGCTCAGTGAATTCCCCCAGAAACTGTGAAATTGCGTAAAAGATTTGATCAAAGTCCCCAGCAGCCACCAGGCTGTAATGACTTCTGTGATTTTTCTTAACTGGATTTTAATTTTTATGTTTATTATTTAGGGACTGATGGAGCACAGGAAATGCCTCAGCCTCTGGACGCCTCTCACCTCTCCCGTGAAGCACTTTAAGAACTCGGAAAAACTCAATTGCAAAGGAAAAGCATTTGGCTCTCAATGTTTCATGTTCTGTTCCCGCTCCCCAGGCTTGGAGACAGCTCAGGAACTTAATTAAAATCAGCGGAGAAAAAGAATTGAATAAATCACAACATGAATATCTCTGAAAGTCTATATCACAGCGCAGCGGCATGGAGGTGAACAAAAGATGCTCTGTTCCCTCTCTCCCTCTGGAAAGGGGAAATATTAAAATTATCTCAGAGCACACTTGATATCTCTCTCTCTCTCTCTCTCTCTCTCTCTCCCTCTCTCTCTCCCTCCCTCCTCTCTGATAGCAGGAATAGGAGACAGAGACTGTCAAAGAGGTCAAGGGTATGGATCTGGCCCTCATTCCCAAAAGAGGTCACTAGACACAGAAAAGACCCCCAACCGTCACTGAACGTAAGACATGTGACATATTTCTCCCTCCAGCAACGCTACAGAGTCATTGCGCTCAAGCCCCATTTTGCAAATTAGGTTAAGAAATTTTCCCCAAGTTTACCTGGCCTTCAGGTGGCACCTGATGCCCATTATTTACCTTGAATTCAGCAAGACATCCTTCCCCAAATAGCCCAGTAGATTCTTCCTAGCATTTGTGGACAAATTACTTCCAGGGGATCTGAGTCACACCCAGAAAGGGATGGGAGAGGACTCCACAGGACCACCAGCCTGGCCCCTGCCTCTCGGCACAATCACTTCACCACTCAGTCCCCACGAGAACTGGGCTCACTCCTTACAATTACCAGAGGAGGAAACTCTCCTCCAGCCTTGAAAATGCACTTAAGCGTCTAACATCCCGCATTCTCCGTGGAGCAGACCTTGTTCACATCTAATCTGAATCTTTTGGGTTGCAGGCTGGATCTCGTCCTTAGGGTAAATCGGAAAATGAGTGATGGACCTTTTCCTTCTTTCATCCCTCCCTCCTCCATCCTTGTCAAAGTTCTGCCCTCTTACCTCCCAAAGCAGGTGAAACACCCAAACCAGTGCCTGGCACAAAGCTTGTGTTTATTAAATATTAATTCCTTGTGTTTGTTTCTTCCTTCCACCGTGCCTGTGCTCTGGGGTGGGGGGCACTCATCGGCCACCCCATCCTTCTCTTGGAGTTATTCACAGTCTCAAAAGAAGGACCATGCTTAAACACAGAGCTGCAAGGCAGGGACGTAGATGTGATAACAGAGCTAAAACTACTGTGGGATCCCAGGGAGAGACCTGCTCTGCCTTTCATGACCCAGTCTCCAGCATGGCCCTACCTAAAACCTTCTGGTTGCCTTTAGGACAAAGGTTGGATCCCTGGTTCCCCCCGCCCCCATCTGGCTCCACCTTAGGGCATCCTCCCTTCTCTCACGGCAACCTCACTCCCTGCCCTGAGGGTCCTCACACAAACTCTTTCTTCCTCCTGAAGTATTCTTGCCTCTCCACTTTATCTGGCCATATCCTATTTCTCATCCATACTCTGCTTAAATACCACTTTCCCAGGAAGCCCTGCGGGACCCCCAGCCCAAAACAGGTGCAGGTTCCTTGCTCTGTGCTCAAGCTAGTTTCCTTTTTAAACACTTGCAACATTGAACGAATAGTTACTCTTCAATAGCTGTGTTTTCTGCTTGACCAGAAGCACCCTGAGGGCGGGGAAGACGTCATACCAGCTGATATTTTAGCTGGGGCTTGACGGTTAGATAGAACAGACCAGTGGGAGAGGGACAGATGAAACAGGAACATAAAAGGTGTTCCTGGGCTTCCCTGGTGGCGCAGTGGTTGAGAGTCCGCCTGCCGATGCGGGGGACGCGGGTTCGTGCCCCGGTCCATGAGGACCCCGCATGCCGTGGAGCGGCTGGGCCCGTGAGCCATGGCCGCTGAGCCTGCGCGTCCGGAGCCTGTGCTCCGCAACGGGAGAGGCCACAACAGTGAGAGGCCCGTGTACCGCAAAAAAAAAAAAAAAAAAAAAAAAAAAGTGTTCCTGGGGTTGGATCATTGCATTTGTATTAGTGAACCCTTGTCCCAATAACGCCATAACACAAACAGCCTGACGCTCAGCAGCTTACAGCAAAAAGCATTTATTCTCATGCGCCTGGGACTGCAGCTAGGCTGATCTAGGCTGTCCTTGTGCTCTGCTGCAAGCTGTAAGTAGGCTGCACTTGGCTCCAGGCTCCAGGTCGGCTTCCATTCACACATGGCTCAGGCTCCAGGGTTCGTTCAGGGTCCAGACGGAAGGGGTTGTAGCCACCTGGAGCACGTCCTTCTCATGGCAGATCATGTTATAGCTAAAACTGACTGGACTAGCTAGGTCTCCATCACCTTACGCTTCACTTGCACGCCCTCTTTCCATATGTTTTTTTCCTTCTTTTGTTGATGATTCCTTTGCACCTAATTGCCTAGAGTAACTCATTTGTTAGTTAAAGCTATATCAGGCACCTAGTGTTTATCCTCTTTGAAACAATCCCTTACATTCTTCTTCTTTGAAGCAGTCTTCATTCCAGAAGAGACGGTCACTGTACAATAACCCCAAAGACCACCAGAGCCCATCTCTGGACCTCCCGATGCTGGCCTTGACGGCTTTGAAATGTTCCATGAGAAGAGAAGAATGCAGACCCCGCACCTGCCCCGATCCTTATGAAGAACCCTATTTTGAACTAACACTGTTAAGTTTTACTCACTGAACCCTTTCAGGGAGGACACAGTCTTGAGGGCATTAGCCTGTTGTGGCCTCCTTTGCCTGGCAAAGCAATAAAGCTACTCTTTTCTTCTTCACCCAAAACTCTGTCTCCATGATTTCGATTCAGCACTGGTGTACAGAGACCAAGATTTCGGTAGCAATCACCTGAGCGAGGCGAACACTCGGGAACATGCGAGTGTCCAGCCTTGGCCCAGAATGGGCAGTCGACGCTCTCACCCCCGCTCCAGGCCACGCCCAACATGGACGGGGTGGGGCAATGTGTTCTGCCTCTACTGGGAAGAACTCAGAGTCATGTGGCCAAGAGCACAGATATAGAGTTTAAACCTGGGAGGGTGTGAACACTGGGAAAGTGGCTCCATCCCTCACAGCAAGAGCAGGGTGAGCAAGACGAGGACTGAGATGGCATCTAGGTTTTTATTTGTGGCAGAAATGTGGGACATGCTGGAAAACGTGGGAAGAAGCGCACACTTGAGGACGACATTGAGTTCTGCTCTGAGCATGTGGACTGCGTACAGTGCCCAAGACTTACCCAACTAGAAAGGTCTGACCTCCACTGGTCTGTATCTCAAAGGAAAGGTCTGAACTGAAATCTGGGAGCATTAGTGTGAAGATGGCAGCCAAGGCTTTGGGGGACGGAGAGGGCTGTTCAGGGGCAGTGTGTGGGGTGGCAGACTTCACTGACTGACTACCCCCTTCCCTGCTGCCTTTGCAGCCAGGGATAGACATGTGACCCTGTTCTGGCCAATAAGGTGAAAGGAAAGTTTTCCCAGGAGGATTTTTGAAAGGTTTTGTCCTACCTGTAAAAGGGCAGATTCACAGAGTGAGATGCTGGCATTGTTCTTCATCACTGTCCCTGCTTTAAACTCAATAAAATGCTCATCACTACAGTATTTTGTCACTATGAGATTGACAAGTATAGGGGAAAAGCTAACAAGCTAAAAATGTTGAGGAAAAAGCATAGAAAGAGCCCGAGTCCTTAATGACACCACTGGGTAGCTCTAAGACACCCAAGGTCATTTCAAGGAAACAATGAGTATCCTTATGGCTTAAGCCACTGTTCCTCAAGCAATCTGTCACTTAAAGCTGAATGCATTTCTAACTGATACAAGGGCTATGAACTAAACCTGGGGAAATAACAACAAATATTTAATTGGTGGGAATAAAAGGAGGAGCTAGTAAAATAGGAAGGAAAATGAAAAGAGAGACCTTGGAATGTGGAGAAAATATTAAAATATAATCAGAGCCCAATTCTGCAGGGAATTTCATTAAGATAATGCATGAAAATTATCCACGGGATTTCACAGGCAGGAGACCACTGCCACAGACTAAAAGTTTGTGCCCTCTCAAAATTCATAGGTTGAAATCCTAAATCCCAATGCAACGGTACTTGAAAGTGGAGCAGTTGGGAGGTGATTAGGGCATGAGGGTGGAGCCCTCATGAATAGGATTAGTGCCCTTATAAAAGAGACTCCAGAGAGATCCCCTGCCCCTTCTGCCATGTGAGGACATAGTGAGAAGATGGCCATCTGTGAGTCAGGAAGTGGGCTCTCACCAGACACCAAATCTTCTGACACCTTAATCTTGGACTTCCCAGCCTCCAGAATGGTGAGAGACAAATGTCTGTTGTTTATAAGCTGCCTAGTCTATGGTATTCTACTATACAGCCCAGACCAACTGAGACAACCACTGATGTCCTTAGTGAGAGAAAGGTTGTTGCAGGCAGGAGATAAATGGAATGAAAGATCACAGGGAATGGGCATTTGGGGAATATCAGTGTTCATTCACTCCCTTCTCCATCTTGTGTGGGACCTTGCCCATGACTCTAGGGCTGAGGCATGTGACCCAGAACTGGCCATTTAGCCCAACCAAATCCCCCTAACTATAGCCATTAATTCAGAGGTTGGCATGTGCCCCATCTTGGGCTAATCAAAGTGGAATTGGGGACTCTGTTAGGTGACAGGAAGAGAGAATCCCTCTATACATTTGTAATTGGTTACATATTTAATTTAGGAAAGATTGCTATGGTAACAAGGGAAAGAAATAAGAAAATATATTGCTCTTTATAAAAATGCAGTAAAAGATAAATCACAAAGAGCCCCTCTGTTGTACTGAAATATTGTTGCTCTGTGATTAACATTCCACACATCAACCTGGCTTTGCAGATACTCTTTTTTTCCTCACTGGACTTGAATTTGGAAGGATGGGAGGATCGAGCCATGTTGCCAACATGTAGGTAGAGACTCTGAAAATGGATCCAACAGTAAAAGCAAGAAAGAGGAGAGATCTTGTGACATTATGTGAGCATCTGAATCAAGCCATACCTGAAGCCAGAACAATCCCCTGACCATTCTCCTTCCAGTTTGGGCTAGAGTTCCCACCACCTGTATAGAAAGAATGATGATAAAAGGAGTGAAATGGAGTGGAGGAAGTGGTGATTAGTAACTGTCCTTTTTACTCAAATGCTGGAACTAGCAGGCAATGATTAAATCCCTCCTCAGCCCTCTCAAGGATTACCCTGTTTAGCCACCGTTATTCAGTCAGCAACTGTCATTTCTGCCTTACATGATGGAAAAGGAGGGGAGAGGCTGTTGACTCTTTTAATCTCTTTCTGTCTGAGCACACTGGGGTCTCATGTTCCTTTCCTCCAATTGGAGAAGATGAGCCATCCACCTGATTTATCTCTCCCTGTTTTTATTTGCTTTTGTTTTCATCAGCCTCCAGCAAGATGCTACAAGTGTTCCCCCAAAGTACATTCAAGAGAAAGTACTTATTTCAGAGTAACCAGCAGTCTCTGTGCTATGATGCAGTCCCACCAGGATTGTCCATGTGGGGCCAGAGGCTGTTTGCCAAGACCTCCCGATACTTCTCTGAGCATGGCCTGCATTGAGCTCTGAGTCACCATGGGGCTGCTGCTGGGGGCTAAGCGGCTGCAGCTGAGCAGGTCAGAGGTTTGCAGGGGCGGGGAGCAAGCAGATCGTTACAGTCATAGGGACCCTAGATGTGTTGTTGGTGCCCCACCCATCACCCCAGGACCCTGCTCAGGAGAGAGGTGGGGAGAGGTAAAGGGGCCAGTAATATGCAGATGCCCTGATGTGAGAACCTTCTGATATGCCCAGTCATCCAGCCCAATTGAGATAAGCCTGGAGAAACACAGTCTGATCTGTTTTTAGCTTCACAAGGGAGATCAAAGACACCAGATCTGGACTAGAGAGAGAGGGAGTGCTACATCTGTCATGATATGGCTTAGAACTAGGAGTCAATTATGAGACCAAATACAAAACAATAAACCCAGGCAGGTCAGAGAGGGGAGAGCTGGGAGAAGAGCAAAATCTAAAGTAAGAATCACAAACTCAAATGACTCCAGGGCTAAGGTAAGAAAAATAAGAGGATGAGCCATGCTGGGAATAGATCATGGAGAACCGGAGAACATATGTCCCACCAAGATAAGCATCAACTCAACTTGCTATTCAACTCAAACTTGGGAGAAATAAAGGGTAGTGTTGTCCAATTATTCTAGAGAAGCCAGAAAATGATTGGATGTTATTAACTGGAATTACTTCATTTTTAAATACTGGTCACTAATTCTATTCCTCTTCTTTTTTTTTTCTCAACAATATAGACTTTTGGTTTCTAGCTGGGCGTGTAAGAAGTTTAGAAATCACCACTCAATCCTAACAACAAGTAAAAAGCTGAACAAACTGAGAAATCAACAACTCTTCCTAAATTCTTCAGAGACACAAGGTCACAGGGAAAATTGCTGCCCCCCCAAACAGACAGGCTGATACAGAGAATCACAACTTACTGAGCAGAAACCCAGGCATAGCAACCGCCCTGAAAGTAGTGCCTAGAAAAAAATTTTATGGTATTGAATATATCAGAAAAGAGAAATATCTAAAATCAATAATCTAAGCTTTTACTGTAGGACACTAGAAAAAGAAAAGTAAATTAAATTCAGAGTAAGTAGAAGAAAATAAATAATTAAAATCAGAGCAGAAATGAATTGAAAATGAATACTGAAAATCAATAGAGACTATCAACAAAATCGTAAGGTGGCCCTTTGAAAAGGTCAGTAAAATTGATATGCCTTTAGCCAGGCTGACTAATCAAAAAACAGGGAAGACACAAATTACTAATACCAGAAATGAAAGAGGTGACATCACCACAGATCTCAGGGACATTAAAAACATAATTAAGGAATATTATTAACAACTCTATGCCCACATATTTCATAACCTAGATGAAATGGACCAGTACCTTGAAAGACACAATCTGCCAAAAAATACACAAGAATTAACAGGTAATCTGAATAGGTTTATATCTACTAAAGAGATTGAGTCAATAATTAATAACCTTCCAAAACAGAAAGCACCAGGCCCTGGTGGGTTCACTGGTGAATTCTTCCAAACACTTAAGGAGGAAATTATACTAATTCTCCACAATCTCTCCCATAAAATAGAAGCCAAAGGAATACTTGGTAACTTATTCTATCATGCTATCATTACCCTACTACCCCCCAAAATCAAACACATTACAAGAAAAGAAAACTACAGACCAACATCACTCATACTCATAGATGCAACAATCCTCAACAAAACACGAGCAAGTAAAATCCAACACTGTATTAAAAGAATTATACACCATGACCAAGTGGGGTTTATGCCAGGTATGGAAGGCTGGTTCAACATTTAAAAATCAGTAAATGTAATTCATCAAATCAGCAGGCGAAAGAAAAAAATTTTCATGATCATTTCCATTCATGCATTTGACAGAATCCAATATCCATGCATGATAAAAACTCTCATAAACTTAGGAATAGAGGGGAACTTCCTCAGCTTGATAAGGAACATATATAAAAAAAGAAAACTTACAGCTAATAATGGTGAGAAACTCAAAGTTTTTCCACTACGGACTTCCCTAGTGGCGCGGTGGTTAAGAATCCACCTGCCAATGCAGGGGACATGGGTTCAAGCCCTGGTCTGGGAAGATCCCCCATGCTGCGGAGCAACTAAGCCCACGCGCCACAACTACTGAAGCCTGCACGCCTAGAGCCTGTGCTCCGCAACAAGAGAAGCCACTGCTATGAGAAGCCCACACACCACAACGAAGAGTAGCCCCAGCTCACTGCAACTAGAGAAAGCCAGCACACAACGAAGACCCAACACAGCCAAAAATAACTAATAAATAAATAATTTTTTTAAGAAAACTCAGTCAACAGCAATGCCACTGAACAGCATCTCAATATAGGACAGAATGTGGTTAGACAACAAGTATTTGTGAAGTGCCTATGATATTCCAAACACTATCCCAGGATCTGGTGTACAATAGTAAACAAAAATAAAATATCTTCGCCTTATGAAATTCACAATCTGGTGAAGAGGCAATGAGTAAACAAATAAGTTTGATAACATATTAGGGGAATAGTAGGGTGGGGTAAGAGGTACCATTTCAAATAGAGTTGGCAGGGATGGTGTTGAAAGATGATACATGAGAAGACTTAAAGGAGGTGAGAGAAAGCCATGAGGATAGCTGTGGGAGAAGTATTCTAAGCAGAAGAAACAAATGCAAAATCCCTGAGACAGGAACATGTAAAAGTAACAGCAAGGAGAGTGACAGGAGGTAAGAGCAGAGGGGAGCAGATTATGTTCCAAAGTAAGGACTTTGGCTTTTATTAGGAGTGAACTCAGAAGCCTCTGGTTTCAAGCAGAGAAGTGATATGACGTGGCTTGTTTTTTTAGTGTAATAGGTATTAGCTTCCATCCTCAAAGTCAGAAAGAAAAGGAATATCACTTTATTTCCCTTAAGGCAACCTAGCTGTGACCCTTCTCTCACAGGAAAGCAATTCCCTCTCCTCCACAACTGCATCTCCCTCCTTTGCCTCATATCACTCTTGATTAAGGGCAGTGTATGAAGACTGGAGTGCAAAGGTCTGCCTCTAATGAGTTACATCATGGTCATTGCCGGTGTCCTTGCTGTCTGATCTGCAAGAGGTCCCGAGTCATGGATAAAGCATTGCTTGAGATCCCTTGCCAACAACCCTATCTTCCTATGTGGGGTTTGCAAACTGTATTTGTTCAGGTAACTCCAGTTGCTGTAACAAATAAATTCAAAATGGCAGAGGCTTAATGAAATGGGAGATCATTTCCTGCTCATGTGATATTTCAGATACCCTGGTGCATGGGGAGCACTCCTCCGAGTGGTGATGCAGGGACCCAAGCTTCTTGCATATTAACCTCCACAAGCCCCTAGAGAATCAAAGTTCCTCTGTCCCCAGAGAGAAGGGAAAAGAGAGGAAAAGCACATCCACTTCTTAGCCACCTTGACCTAGAATTCATACACATCACTTCTATTCACATTCCATTAGGGAGAGAGAGTCACATGACCTCACATGGAGACAAGGGAGGTTGGAAGAGGCTGCCAGCCAACACTGGGAGAAGATCTGAACGGTAATGAGGCTGACATGGGGCCAATGGCACCCTGATGAACCGTGTGTAGGCTGAGTGTATATGAGTTAGGTTAATGTCAACGTACTCCATAGAACATGGACTACCAGGTGGGAAAGGCTGTCTGAGTTTGAGTTCCCACTCAGTCTTGCTGGGAACTTGCTGAGTTCCATAGTGCAAGGCAGGCAACCTCTCTGAGCCCCTGTCTCTCCCATTGGAGTCAGTGATCTATAAACCACATAAAGCACTTAGCACAGTGCCTGGTACATAGGAAACACTCAGTAAACATTATCACATGTTCTCACCACAACCTGCAGGCACCTGAAATCCAGAACTTCCGTCCTATCCAAGGCCTGTATCCACGAGGCCTGACCCTGTTAGAGGCTCTGTGCTAGAATTAAGAGGTTCTGGTCTCCTTACAACTCCACGTGTTTGTCTTATTAGGACCCCTCTTGGGTGGGCCAGTCTGAGTGGGCCTCTGTTTGGGGGAACGCAATTCTCCCAACAGAAAAGCAGATCAGGCTCAAGTGAGGTTAAGGGATTCCTAGAAATTTAAGGCAGAGAATGAAATTTGGTGTTTTAATAAGATTTCAGGGAAGGGAGAGAAGGAAGAAGAGAGAGAGGTAAAAAGGATGGAGGGAAGAGTAGAAAGAAGGGAGAGAGCATGTTAGGTAAAAATTTGGGAAAGGGAAGATATAAATTAGAAAGGAGGAAGGAAGAGAGAGAGAAAGAGGGACGAAGAAAGGGAAGAGGGAGGGAATTGGAAGGAGGAAGAGCTGGACTCTGAACCTGTTGGAGGAGCTACAGATTTCTTTGGCCAGAGGCAAGTGTCACTGTGATCTGGGCTTGGTGCCAAACGCCCATGAGCTCCCACTTACCAGCCTTGAGGGCAGCAGCAGGCCCACTATATGCACAGCTTCATAAAGGACTCATCATTTTATTGTCAAGAGCACGTGCCGATCTCATCCAAATCAATTCATTCCTTAATCACACTGGGAATGGAGCAGAATGTGAAGCACCCATGTGGGAGCGATGAATATTAGCAGTATTTAACGTCCAAATGCTTCTGATACCATAAAAGCATCCTCGAGGTTGCACGATAAGAATCCAAAGTTTAATTCTTGGGTAACAAGGCCCCAGGCAATTGTGCCTTATTAATTCTGACAACAGGAATATGTATGCGAGGGCGTGACAGCCGGCTACTTAGAGCCATGCCAGCTGCCAGCCCCAGGACCTGGAAGTGATTAGTGTGCGGCCCAATTGCAGAAAGATTTAGGATCCCTTTCACTATGGGATCTTTCTCAAACACCAAGCTGTAAATACATCATCTCCCCCACCCACCTGCACCTCAAGGGATGTTTTGGAAAAGGCAGAGGAATTGAAACTAGAGGCTTATGGGTGCAGGGAGGCAGACACTGGAGAAAGATCTGATGCAGGCAGGTTGGGACAAGTTATGTACTGCACAAGGCCTCCAGCTGAAGAGGGGTGAGCAAGGGCTGAAATTCTGCTCTGAGCTCTGCCCACCAAGCCATGTGCCTTGGCATGAGGCTATACCTGCTCTGAAAAGGCAGGTTTTTCCTTAATCCAGCCACCCAGAGGGTGAGCTGCATAAACTCTTTGAAACTCAATTTCTCCATTTGAAGAGACTGGACTAGATGAGAAGGTGCCTTCTGAATGGAACATTGCTTAATCCCAATTTGTTCTTCCAGTCATTCAACACACGTATATACAGGTGCCTATTGTCAACTGTATAATAGATAAGACTCTGGAGATATGGAGATGGCCTCCTCATTTTAGAGGAAAGACAGGTCCTAAGGCAAATATTTACACTAGCAGTATATGGGGGGTTATGGTGGGACCACATCTCTGTTCCAGTACAGGAAATGCCTGAGGCCTTATTTTTGTGGCGTCTCTCCTGCAGCCCAGAACAGCAAGGGCAAACAGTAGGATATTAATAATGCATTTATTATATTGCTTTGATTTTTATTCTTACCCAATTTCCACCACTACCAAGCTGGGATCTCCTGGAAGTCATAACTATGCCTTATTCATCTCTGGCACCCCAAAACCTTGCCTAGTGTCTGACACACAGGCTCGTAATGGGTTAAGTATTTGCTGTATGTTAAAAATCTCTAGTAAGTACTTTATACATACTAACTCCTTCAGTAATCATTTTTGTTCTGCAAGGGGTCATTTATTATCTTACTTATTATCTCTCAGCCCCCAAAACACTCTCTAAACCATATTGCACACATTTTCTGTAAAGGGCCAAATACTAAATATTTTAGGTTTTGCAGGCCTAAGTATTTGTCACAAAGGCTCAACACTGCCACTGTAGCACAAAAGTAACCACAGGCAACACATAAACCAGTGAACCTGGCTGGAATTCATGGACACTGAAATTTGAATTTTACATAATTTTCCCATGTCAAAAATATTATTCTTCTTTTGATTATTTTCAACATTTAAAAATGTCAAATTATTTTTAAGTTGTGGGCCACATGAAGGGAGGCTAAATTTGGCCTGTGGGCTGTACTTTGCCAACCTCTGCTCTACTCTGACATTGTGGGGCTGGCTGTCTTCACACTTCATATCCCAGAATTCCTTGATGCCTGGCTTCCTTTTGGGTTTTGCCAGAAGGAGGCATTGCTGAAAGATTGGTGGAAGGGCAGAAGGGACTCGCTCTCCCTAGTTTCTGGCAGCATCTCTGCAACAGCAGAGGACAGTCAAGGCTCTAAGCCACTCCCAGGAGTTGTCACTTACTGCCCCCATATGTGTAAACACCAGCCACCCGGTGTCCCCTGAGGTGTGAGGACCTCCTGGGGAGGACTTCCCTTCAAGATCCAGAGGCCCACCTACAAGGTATTCTCCCACGAGCACCTAAATGCTGTGGCATCACCTCTTGCCTTTCCTACCCAGCACTAAGGAACAGTTACTGCTGTCTACGTTTCTAATATTTAGGATACTTTCACCTCCCCTTTTTCACTCTTCTAGGTTCCTAACACCTGTGTAACCAATCCCCTGTATTAAATCTTCTCCATTTGAAATACCTAGCATGATTAACGTTTTCTAACCAAATCCCAACCAATATATCCCCATTTTATAGATGAGAAAATGAAGGCTGCTAGAAGTATAGGCCTTGTCCAGGTCATTGTAGCAAGTAAGTCAAGAATACTTTGTCCAAAATACCATTTCTATTCAACGTTGGGCAAAAGTTCATAAAAGATACAAAAATTGAAAAGAAGTAAAGATACCTTTATTCAATTTGACATGATTGTGTATGCAGAAAATCCAAAGGAATCTACCCCCTAAGCTACTAGAACTAATATGAAAATTCAGCAAAATTATTAAATACAAGTTGACTATTAAATCAATTATATTTCTATATAATACCAATAAATAATTGGAAAATTAAATAAATATTTAATAGCATGAAAACTATTAAAAAACCGTAGAAGTACATTAAATAAATGCTATGCAAGAACGCTTTGTCTGCTAAAAAATTACAAAACATCAATACATTGCTAAGTGAAATTAAACAAGACCTAAATAAATGGAGAGGTATACTATGTTCATAGGCTGGTGGACTGGAGGACTTAATTTGTTAGGATGAGATCTCTGTACATTGATCAATAGATTTGATGCAAAATCAATCAAAATCTCAGCAGCCCATTTGTAGAAACTGACGAGCTGATTTTTAAATTTGTGTATAAATGAAAGACCTAGTATAGGCAAAATAATCTTGAAAAAGAACAAAGTTGGAGGACCTCCGCAACCTGACTTTAAAACTGATAATAAAGCTACAGTAATCAAGAGACTATGGCATTAGAATAAGGATCATTGCAACAGAAGAGAGAAGAATCCAGAGAAAGACCCATAATTACACGGTCAGTTGTTGTTGTTTTTCTTTACTAAGGTGCCCAAGCAATTCAGTGGGGGAAAGAAACAGCTTTTTAACAAATAGCACTGGAACAACTGAATAAACATGGGGGGGAAGATGAACTTTGACCTCTATCTCACACCATGTACAAAAGATCAAGTCAAGAAGGATCATGGATAGAAACCTAAAAGCTAAAACTATAAAATTTCTGAAAGAAAATACAGGAGAACAATTTCACAGCTTTGGCAAAGATTTCTCAGGAAAGAAAAACGGCTAACCATAAAAGAAAATAAATGGAACTTCATCAGTATTTTAAAATTGTGCTCATCAAGTTATATCATTAAAAAACAGGTCAGCCACAGACTGGGCGAAAATACATATCTGCCCAAAAAAATAGTATCCATACTACATAAAGAACTCCTACAAATCAATAATAAAAGACAAACCACCCAATAAAAATTGTCAAAAGACTTGAACAGACATTACAAAAGAAGATAAATTAATGACATATTAGCACATGAAAAAGTGCTCAATATCTTTAGTCATCAGGGAATTACACATTAAAACTCATTGAAATGCGTTAAATACTCATTAAAGTAATGAGATAAAACCTCACACCCAATATAATGATCTCTGTGTAAAAGACTGAGAACACCACATATTGCTGTTGGGAGTGTAAAATGGTTCAGCCACTTCAGAAAACAGTTTGGTGGTCTTTTACATGATAAAACATACACCGACACTATAATGCAGCAATTCTACTCCCGGACATGTGTCCAAGAGAAACAAAAACATATGTCCACACAGAGAGTTGTTCAAGAATGTTATTGAGAGCTTTACTTACCACAGCCCCAAACTGAAAACCACCCAAATGTCCTTCAAGAGGAGAATGGACAAACAAATCTTGATATAGCCACACAATGGAATACGATTTACCAATGAAAAGGGACAAACATTGATAATAGCATGTATGAATCTCACAGACCTTAAATCAATCAAAAGAAGTCAAACATTGAGCTTCCCTGTTGGCGCAGTGGTTGAGAGTCTGCCTGCCAATGCAGGGGACACGGGTTCGTGCCCCGGTCTGGGAAGATCCCACATGCCGCAGAGCGGCTAGGCCCGTGAGACATGGCCGCTGAGCCTGCGCGTCCGGAGCCTGTGCTCTGCAACAGGAGAGGCCACAACAGTGAGAGGCCTGCGTACGGCAAAAAAAAAAAAAAAAAGATGTCAAACTCAAGAGAACACATCGTATTTATATGAAGCTCAAAAACAAAAATCTATGGTGATAAATATCAGAGTAGCAGTTGCTTCTTGGAGCAGGAGACAAAATTGGCTAGAAAGAGGCCTGAGGAAAACCTTCTGGTGTGATGGGATTTGTCTTGATTGGGGTGAGAGTTTATGCAACTGTCAAAACTGTACAGTGAAGGTCTGTGCATATCACTGTTTATGAATCATACCTCAATTTTTTAAAGCCCCCGAAATATTTGGTGATAAATTGTTTGCAAGGGTGTGAGGAAATTCACTAGCATACATGCCTGGTGAGAGTATAAGTGTGGTGCAATCTCCCTGGAGGGCAATTTTGACAATACCTATCACAATGAGTAATACAGATGCACACTTGACCCAGTCATTTCACTTCTAGAAGTCATCCTACAGATATATTCATGCATGATGTAGAGACAGTTGTAGAAAGATATTCTTTGCAAAATCGTTTGTGATAGCAAAAGACTGCAAATAACATAGCCAACCATTTATAAAAGGCAGGTTAAATAAATTACAGTGCTATATGTTAATAGAATACAATGCAGCTGTTAAAATAATAAGGGAGATTGCTATGTACTGATATGAAATGATATTCAAGATGTATGATACATTGATACACAGGAAAAAAGGTGTAGAACAAAGTTTATAACATTCTTCCATAGGTGTAAAAATAAACGTGCACGTGTAACATATCTTGAGAGGTACATAAGAAACAGAACATAGCTGTTGCCTCTGGGGCTGGCAGGCTGGGAAGTGGGAGATTAGACACTGGGGGAGAATTATTTTCAATGTATTACCTCTTTCATTGTCTGAGTTTTTCTTTTTGTTTTTTACCACATGGGTATTATATAAATCAATAAATTTTTAAAAAACAAAGAAAAAGACCAGCATAATGGGGTCAGTCCATTTTCCCTGGCGCTTGACCCAGACCCTTTATTTCCTGTGCCCCATATACTCTGGGGCTGTCCTGATTCCTCCTATAATAATCACCCCCATCCTGAAGATATAGACCACCTCCAACCTCAGATCTGACCTCCAATCCACCTACTGTCTCGGTTTTGCTTTCCTACAGGACCACCAGTGCTTGGGTTATCAGATATTTCCACCCAGCACTGCCCTCCACCACTCAGCATTTCAGTTGTTGGATTTTCCAGGCTTTTCTTTATTCCTGACTTTTCCCAAGCAAAACAGATCTACCCGTAGCTAGCACCATGCCTATGCCCCCAAATGAGACTATGAAATCTCCCTGTAATTTTCAGATGTCTTAAGACATACACTCTTAAACAGTTAGTAGATTATAGATGACCTACAGCTTTAGTCCAGCTTTTAAACATAACTTCTTAACGAGGCTACCTGGACAGTTCGCCTCCAGGCAAAGCGTAAAGATAATTGTGACCTCCCTGATGAATACAAGGGTGGGCACAGGGGAATTACTGTGCATTGTTAATGAAGGCATCCTGGGGGCCTTGCACCCACTTCAGGGACAGATGCACTGCTCCCAGCTTCCTCTCTGATCCTGCAGTCTGTAGCCTGCTGTACAGAGATTTGTGGGCAGAGAATCAAAGAGCATGGTCTGAAGCCTGACTCTGACTTCCTGTGTGGTCTTGAGCACATCCCTTCTTTGGGCCTCTGGGCCTTTCTCTGTTGCATCAGGTAACCTCTCAGGCCCTTGCAGCATTTAACTTGAGACTTCTGAGTGTCTGCAATTATAACTATTTAGTAAAATTTATTTCACAATCAAAAAATGAAAAAGGAAGCAGCAAGGATTTTTTTTCAACTTTTAAAAATGGGTTAAAAATAAGAAATATCACATTTCTTTTTTTTTTTTTTTTTTTTTTTTTTCCGGTATGTGGGCCTCTCACTGTTGTGGCCTCTCCCGTTGCGGAGCATAGGCTCCGGACACGCAGGCTCAGCGGCCATGGCTCACGGGTCCAGCCGCTCTGCGGCATGTGGGATCCTCCCGGACTGGGGCACGAACCCGTGTCCCCTGCATCGGCAGGCGGACTCTCAACCCCTGCGCCACCAGGGAAGCCCAAGAAGTATCACATTTCTTTTAATCTTTGTTTTTCCAGCAGCACTGGTACCACCATGGAGCTCCTTAAAATGCAGAACCTCAGGCTTCATCCCAGACCTACTGAAGTAGAATGTGAATGTTAACAAGATTCTAAGATACTATTTTTTTTTTTGCCTCTGAGCCCCCAAGGGAGATAGAAATGCATCAGAGATCTTATGTAAAACTGGCAGCTTTGGGAAAGAGTCTTCTCTATATCTTCAGGTCTCTGACACAGTAGATGAACTAGATGTAAAGTAGGACTCAAAACATTGGATGCCTACAGAAGTCAGGAAAGTAACAAAAACTAGCAAAGGAACCTGGGTGGAGCAATAGGGAAGGGTGGCAACTGTGGTTAAGTGAAGTGCTTGTTTCATCTTAAGTGGCCTAGTGTCAGTTAACGGTTGCCATATGGAAATGCAGGATCTGTGTTGCCACATACTGTGTTTTTGTTTTTTTGTTTGTTTGGGGGTTTTTTGGTTTTGGTTTTGGTTTTGGTTTTTTCGGCTGTGTTGGGTCTTCTTTGCTGTGTGTGGGCTTTCTCTAGTTGCAGTGAGCAGGGGCTACTCTTTGTTGTGGTGCACGGACTTCTCATTGTGGTGGTTTCTCTTGTTGTGGAGCACAGGCTCTAGGTGTGTGGTCTTCAGTAGTTATGACACACGGGCTCAGTAGTTGTGGCTCGCGGGCTCTAGAGCGCAGGTTCAGTAGTTGTGGCGCATGGGCTTAGCTGCTACATGGCATGTGGGATCTTCCTGGACCAGGGATCAAACCCATGTCCCCTGCATTGGCAGGCGGATTCTTAACCACTGTGCCACCAGGGAAGTCCCTGTGATTTCTTTTATAAGTTAACCTGGATATTCAGATTTCTATGTGGAATCTCTTAATGATAAAAACATCATCAGGTCAAACACAGCACAGTTTAAAGCCAAATGTAATAACCATTTCAAAAACCCTGAAGCAAGAATAAACTTGAGTTCAAAACACAAAAGGCAAATAAGCTGGCTGGAGTGTGATGAGTAACAGGTAAAGTAAAACAAGCCCAGAAGGGGAAAGTAGGGGTGTTGGCTGCTGACAGGAGGAGGCAGAATGATGTGGGGTTTATTGGTGTACATGGCGGTTAAAGGCGCGGGGACTGGAGTCCAAGCCTGCCCTTTTCTATCTCTGTGACTTTAGACAAGTTATTGCATGCATATGTACCCTCTCTTTCTTATCAGCAAAATGGATTTAATAATGGTATGCACCTGAGAAGGTCAAAGCAAAGAAGCAGAGATTAATGTAACAAGGTACTTAAAATAGTGTGTAAACCAAAGTAAGCCTCAATGATTGTTGTGACTGTCATTATTTGCCTTCTTTCATTAGCACTACAAACGTCATGAGTACCTGCTGGGGGGCCAACCCACACATTAGACTTTTTACAATGGGCTTACCATCTCTTCTCCTCCAAAATTTTCAAATAAGGAATGGGCACACAAAGATCTGTCTTCTCCCCTCAAGATGCCTCAGCCTGCCCTGACCTAGACCCAGCCATGCTGTTTGTCCTGAACATTCTTTCTCCCCCTCCCCCCATAATTTGTTTTGTAGAGTAGCTCAGTGTTCAAGGCCCTCTGCAGGCTGCCCACTATCAAAGCAAGGCCATTTATTCATTGAACAAACATGTATCTGGCATCAACAGTGTGTTAGGCACTGAGCTAGTTCTTAGAGATTCAGGTGTGAACAAGATTCTGACCCTGTGGAGTTCCATTCTAGTACAGGGGATGGATGATAGCACATAAGCACATAAATAAATAAGACAATGTCAGAAAGCAGTAAATTCCACCAAGATGATGAGATCAAAATAGGGGTGACCATTTCAGAATGGGCTTTCCTGCTATACCTCTAGATAGAGAATTAATTTGCCTTGACCAAAGTTTGAAGCCCTGAATGATTTAGACAAGAGCCCATTTGACACTCACTCATTCATTCATTTATTCATTCATTCCACAAATATCTAATGAGACCAAAGATTTGCCAGGCTTTTTACTAAGCAGTAAAGAAACAGGAATGAAAACACATGATTCCTACCTTTAGTGGACTTCCCAGTCTAGTGATAAATGAAGACATATTAATAGACAAGTAAAGTCTGAAAGAATCTTTTTTAAGCAAAGTTTTAAGGAAGGAGTTTATTTCATTTTATAATAAGCAAACTTGCCTATGGGTTATTATTCTTGGAGAAATTCAATTAACCTTAGCTTTCTCAACTTCTTGACTCTTAAGGTCCAGCTGGTTCAACTAATAGTAGTTCCATCTAGTGACTACAAGGCAAAATTGCAGACACCAGATCCCCTGAGAGATGAGCCCATCTCATCTAGAGGTGCTGTCATAAAATGTTAATGCCTGAGTTTATGCTTGTATAAGGATCACTATGGTTTAAAGTTGTGTTTCCTTAAGTGGTCCTGGCTAATGAAAAATATACAAAAAGCGATGGATTAATAAAAAACGTTTTATCCTAAGTGATGTTTCCTCTCTTGTATAGTACCCATGAAAACATCAAACGCTCATAAAAGTTTACTTTTATAAGATAATTTAATCATGATAGCAACACTGTGATGTATCTATTATCATCCCATTTTGTAAATAAGGAAGCTGTGGGCACAGGGATATTAATAACTTGCCTGAGTCCCTAGCTAATAAATGGTAGGAACAGAATTTTAACCCATTCATGTTGGCTTCTCAAGTTCATAGTCTTAACTATCATGATGCAGATAAAAGAATTTTGCAGTTGTCAGAATTTGAAAAGATTTTTTCCATCATAACACTGACAATACACTCAAAAAACCTTTCCCTAAAACTGTCAATACCATATTCACATTGCCAATGAAAAGCTATTTAAGCAACTCCACATCATCTGTCATCTTTAAATTAATGTCATCAATTTGAATATATGCTGAGTGAATCTTGAAGGATAAGAAGGAAATATCCAGGCTCCATGCATGAGGAGCTATACGGACAAAGGCAATGATGCAAAAGGAATGATGGAAGAAGGCGTGGGGTTCAGGTGGAGAAGAAAAGGATGATGAGGGAGTTTTTCCTCCTGACTATAATTTTCTTTGCAAAACAGAAGAATGGTTAGTTTGCTGAGGGAGGGGAAAATGGTGGCAGTGAGCTCGTTAAGAGGAAAGGCTTGAACTTGTGTTGAGTGTGGTCCTGCAGGAGGAAGCGTTCACCAGCTGAGACTGGAAGCCAGAAATTTGTACATGAGCTCCACCAGAAGATAAATTCCATGAGGGCAGAGCCATTCTCTGTGTTGGTCACTGCTGTATCACCAGGGTTAAATTTGGTATACTTGGTAAATACTGAGATGAACAAATGTGCTGAGGCACCAGTCTGACATTTTATTTCCTCGACATCAATTGAGAGGCCAGGGATAAAAGCCTTGAAGCGATTCAGTAAAGCTGGACTTTAGGGTTCAAGGATATGAAAGATGTGTCCTGATCACAGAGCATCAGATAGACCATCTGAAAGACCATGGGTTTTATCTTGAGGGCAAAAGGCAGAGAGACAGGAAAGATCTGTGTTCCCAAAAGTCCACTCTGGGCTTTGAGGGGATTATCCAAGGGAAGAGAGAGGCTATTCTAATCATCCAGGTGAGCAATGAGGAGTGAGGTAATCCTGGAAGACTGGTGAAAACGGAGGGTCAGTTTCAAGAGGGCAAATTCCAAATCGTTATCAAGGACAGCTTTACAGCCGTAAGAACTGCCCAAACACGGCTGCTTTGAGGGGCAACGAGGGCCTACATCTACCTTGGGGGGATGCTGGGCCGAGAGAGCTGAGAGCACACTGTGAATCTGTGAAAGCCAAGTTGCCAGCTTCACTGCCTGCCTCTTTGGGAGGCCTTGTGGCCTCAGCCGGATGGGAACCGTATCCCCTCCTCCCGCTTACCAAATTGCTGTGCTGTATTTAAAAGTCAAAGAGGAAAACAAACCCCAGCCCAAGGAGGGAGCGATTTTGGCATTAAATAAAGGGAATGTTTTTATCCTGCAATGAAACCACTGCGATCTTGGAACACAATTTGCATAAACAGACAGTTTGGCTATAAACAACTTCACCAGTAACTGGTATTTACATATAGAACAACTCAGTCAAAACCCAATTAAAGGCTCTGATGGATTGGGGATTGTCAAAACATTTAAAACACTTCACAGCAGCCAGGAGATCTATACGCCTCAGTTGGACCAGGAGCTCCTGATTTCTCCTCCCATCTGCTCTTTCTCCTACCCCTAGTCGCCTACCAGACTGGTGACTCCCAACCCAGCCCCCAACCCGGCAGCCTGGCCTCCGACAGGAGGGAGAGGTCTCTAAGTGGAAGACTCAGAGGAGAACAGAACAGGATCCACCTGGGGTCCCTGACCTGCCTATGGAAAGCCGAAACCAGAGTCCCATGTAGCGTTTGCACATATGATGCTGTCAAAAGGGTCTGCTCAGATGAGGCAGGATTTCAGGATGATCCAGACAATACGGCACCTGATGTTGGGCAATCAGTACCCAACCTGTGGTTCTAGGTTCCAAAGTTCTAAGCAAATGGTTGAGGAGCAAGGTAGGAAATGAGCCCCCCACCCCCACCGACCCATGGGGAAAGAACTTGCTCATCAGGGACTGAGGCCAGCCATAGAAACGGAGTAGACATGCTGGGAAAATTGCGGACAGCTTTAATGGGACGGGGAACCATGGAGCGAGATGTTCCCCTGGGGCTTGACGGAGCCCACCAGGCTTAAGGCAGAACGATGACTTGGGCTAAGCCTCCAAAGTGTTCCTGTTCTCGGCACAACTGTATAGCTTATAGGGCCACCCCATGTTTCTATAAATGCAGTGTGATTAGAACACAGCCAGCTCATTCATTTATGTGTCTTCTGTGGCTGCTTTCATGCTGCAAGAGCAGAGCTGAGTAATTGCAACAGAGACTTTAGGTCCAGCAACGTCTAAAGTATTTACTATCCGGTCCTTGAAAAAAATATTTACTGACCCCTGGCCTAGATGGTCTGAGGTCTTATCTGGATGTCGCTTCGTCATGTGTTTTTTTCTGAATCCAAAGAGAATTCCAAGGCAGAAGGAATCTGGCCTTCGGTCTCTTCTCTTCCAGCTCTCCATGCAGGTAAGGATAATCGAGTCTTTGATTTCCTTTCCTCGACTTGAGTTGGGGTCCACTGAAACGGCCCCTATCTTCACAGCCTTCTTGCAGGAGGGAGCCCTCTCTGGCTAGTCTTCTCAGCCTCCTTCAGTTGGATGTTCTATCTCTTCCTTCCAGGAGCCCATAGATAAGAATGGGGGAAAGGGGAACCACACCTTTCAGAATGGTCTCTGGGACACTCAGAGATATAAGGAAGCTATAAAGTAGTGAGACTGGCAGTGTACAAGCAGAGGTCTGCTGTGAAAGGCCCTTTGGGCCTCAAATCTTGCATTTAGCGGCTTCTCAAACACTAACTCAAGTCCTAACTCAAGTCCATGTGGTTACTGCCCTTGTTGAGTTCAGTGGCCCCCTCTGTGACCTCCCTACCCCAAGCTTGGCAGCCTCTAATCCATCCTCCAAGAGCAGCAAGGGCCAGCTTTGCAAATTCAGATTTATCCTTGTTACTTCCAGGATTAAACTCCTTCAAAGGCTACACATCACACCCAGGATAATATCCAGACCCCATCTTAGTGTTTACTCGTCCTTTGGCCCTGCCGAATTCTCCAAGCTCATCTCCTACACACCCCACCTCCCATGCTCCAACCAGATCCAACAACTACTTATTCTCCAACCATGTGTGTCTCTCTACCTTTCCTCAGGCTGTTCCCTCTTTCAGGTATGCACGTTCCCTCACCTTGTGCATATGACGAACTCCTATGTATTCTTCAAAACCCAGCTCAGATGCCCCTCCTCCCGTTTAAAAGCTTTTCAAGATTTCATTTCAGATTAGTTTCTATGACTCAGTCCCTGTGATGTACATCTTGATCACAGCCCTAGTTAGAACTTATGACATTGTACTAGAGTAAGGTATTTGCAGGAATACATCCCCTAGCAGATGGAGTTCCTTGAGGGAAGAGACAGTGACTAACTCATCTTCACAAGCTTAGTCCAAGGTCTTGCACGTAGTAGATGTTCAATATACGTTCCATAAATAATTGAATGAATAAATAAATGAATGGGCTTTAACAAAGTCAAGATTCTAGGAGGTCAATCCACCCGATCAAACCAGGCCTTCTACCCACTTGAGGACTTCACAGCCATACTTTGTCTTTTTCCGTTAAGGCCAGATTTAGGACAATCTCTCATTCCAGATCTTTTTCCTTCTTTCTGTCAACTTCCTACTACTTTTCTGAATCCTGAGGCAGAACCCCTTAGTGGAAAGATGGGATCTATAGAGTCCAACGGAACTGACTCTAGACCCAGGTCTGCCCCTGGTCCCGTGTGTGGTCTTGAATAAGGATCTGCATCTCCCAAGTGGTAAAATGCAGATAGTCAATCAACCAAGCACAGCTGCAGCGGGACTTAGCGGGTTAACATACATTCAAACACCAGGCTCCAGGCTCATAGTCACTACCTCAGAGATATATACTCCCTTCATCAAGATTCCTGAAGACCATAAATCCTAGTAACCTATCTGTTGCTTGAACTTGATACCTGGGACAGGTAGGCATTTGGCCTCTCTGTGATACCCAGCGATGGGGAGTCGTAATAAAAGTAGTAACAGTAACAGTAGCATGTTCACAGATCTTATCATTACAAAGCATGGTTGTAATTTCTGATTCTCACCAAAAAAAAAAAAAGAACCATAAATCAATGTCCCCAAGTAAAGATGTGGCTCTGAGGCCCAGGGAGGTTGAAGACTTGGTCACTCAGAGATGAGCTGCTGAGCCAGAATTTGGTCCCAGGTGCCCTGCCTTGAGCCCTGGTTTCCAGGTGACTTCTGTGATCAGCGTGAGGTTCTTTGTTGTGTCTTTTTCTCCATGTTTCCCCCTCAACATACACAGTGGGGACAGTGCAGACTTTCAGATCTGAAGGCTCCCACAAATCATCATTGTCACCATTCCCTCCATTCCCACTGCTCTAGCTGAAGGGCTGTATTGATCAAGGCTCTTGGTTAAGTGATAGAAAATACTACTCAAAATGATATAAGGGTATATGTGTCTTTTTGAATTATGGTTTTCTCAGGGTATATGCCCAGTAGTGGGATTGCTGGGTCGTATGGTAGTTCTATTTTTAGTTTTTTAAGGAACCTCCATACTGTTCTCCATAGTGATATGGAGAATTTACATTCCCACCAACAGTGCAAGAGGGTTCCCTTTTCTCCACACCCTCTCCAGCATTTATTGTTTGTAGATTTTCTGATGATGGCCATTCTGACATAATTCAAAAAGACACATGCACCCCAGTGTTCACTGCAGCACTATTTTACAATAGCCAGGACATGGAAACAACCTACATGCCCATCGACAGATGAATGGATAAAGATGTGGTACATACATATAATGGAATATTACTCAGCCATAAAAATAAATGAAATTGGGTCATTTGTAGAGATGTGGATGGACCTAGAGTCTGTCATACAGAGTGAAGTAAGTCGGAAAGAGAAAAACAAGTATCGTATGTTAATGCATATATGTGGAATCTAGAAAAATGGTACAAATGAACCTATTTGCTGGGCAGGAATATAAAGGCAGATGTAGAGAATGGACATGTGGACACGGGGGGGAAGGGAAGGGTGAGATGAACTGGGAGATTAGACTTGGCATAAATACATTACCATGTGTAAAATAGATAGCTAGTGGGAACCTGCTGTATAGCACAGGGAGATCAACTCAGTGTTCTGTGATGGCCTAGTTGGGTGAGATGGGGGCTGGGGAGGTCCAAGAGGGAGAGGATGTGTGTATGCGTATGGCTGATTCACTTCGCTGTGCAGCAGAAACTAATACAACATTGTAAAGCAATTATACTCCAATAAAAAAATGATATAAGGAAATAATAACAGTAATAATAATGATGATAATATAAGTTCTTTCTGTTTCATGTAACTGAAAGGTACAGATGTGGGCTCTTGAGGAATGGTTAGGTCCAGGCCTAGATGTCATTAGATCTCCATCTCTTCTTAATTCTCTTTTCCTCTTCACTGGCTTCAGTTTAGGCACCCCTCCCCCGTGGAAGCCCCCAACAGCCCCAGTCTTACACATATTACAACCTCACTGTTTCAAGCCCCATCAGAGAAAGGGCTTCTCTCCCATAGTCTTCCTAAGCAAAGCTCCAGAACTTAGTGGCACTGCGCTGGTCTAGGTCAGGGGGCCATTCCACACAGGAAAAGTGACTCTGGTCAGGGGACTAATCTGTACCCATCAGCCAAACCTGGTCGTATGCCCACTTCTAGAGCTGGAGGATTCATCAATCTTACCCCAATTTCATGAACTGAAAATGGAGGATGGGTGATTTCCCCAGAAGAAAACCTGGCTTCGGTTACCCAAAATGTGTGTAGAGTGGATGCCAGTCTAGCAAAAACAATAGATGTCCTCATCTGTGACTTTTTGGAGCTTCGGTTTCTGCCTATGAAAACTATGGTATAAAAGTATCTACCTCTTTTTGCTGTATCAACCAGAAACAGAAATAAAAAGGATTGTACAACTCCTATTATGCTACTATAGCCCTGTGGGTTTTACCCCCTTCAAACACTCTGCCCTCTGAATCCATTCCACTGCCTCTGTTCTGGTTCAGGACATTGCTGCTCACCTACACTGTTGCAATGCCTTTGGTGCTCTACAGCCAGATTAATCGTCCACTTCAGCAGAGTTCAAGGAGCTAGAGAGCTCAGTGGTATTTAACTTGGCTTGTACTCCACCTCATGAATTTAAAGCCCATCTGATGGTGAAATAAATGAGTTAAACTGTTAAAAAAAATAAAAAAAGAAGAAGAAGATCTAAATAACTGGAGTGATAGCCCATATTCATGAATTGGAAGACTCAAAATTGATGACAAGTCTTCCCAAATTAGATTCTCCCCTTAGATTTACTGAAATCCCAATCATAATCCCAACAGATTTTTTTTAAAGAAATTGACATGCTAATTTTATATGAAAATGCAAAGAACTTAGAATATCCAAAGCAACCCTTTAAAAAAGAACAAAGTTGGAGGGCTTATGGTACTTGTCTCCAAGACTTATTATAAAAGCTACATTAATCCAAACTGTATGAACTGACGTAAGGTTCCCCCAATAGATCGGTGGGACAGAATAGAGAGTCTGGAAATAGACTCATATATCTATAAACATTTGATTTTCACCAAAGGCACCAAGTCATTGTAATGGAGAAAAGGAAAGTCTTTCCAGCAAAAGGCGCTGGAAGAACTGGATACTAACATGGAAAACTGAATTTAGGCCCTTGCCTTACACATATACAAAAATTAATTTGATATGGATCATAAATTCTAGAAGCTTCTAGAAGAAACTGGGAAAATATCTTTGTGACTTGGAGGTAGCCAGGATTTCCTAGACAGAATTAAGGAAGACAATAACCATAAAAGAAAACATGGTTAAATCAGACTTCATAAAAATTAAAAACGGCTCATCAAAAAGCACTATTGAGAAAGCAAATAGGCAAGCCACAGATTGAGGAAAAGATCTTCAAAACATATATCTGACAAAGGACTAGTGTCCAGAATATATACATCATTCCTGCAACTCAATAATAAAAAGACAGACAATTCAATAAAAATGGGCAAAGATCTGCACAGACATTTAACGAAGGAAGATTAATGAATGGCCAATAATCATATGAAAAAAGATGCTCAACCTCATTAGTCATTCGGGAAATGAAATTAGAACTACTGCACACCCATGTGAATGGCTAAAATTAAAATGACTGACGGCACCACTGTTGATGAGGATGTGCAACTGGGATTCTCAGATGTTGCTGATGGGAATGAAAAAAGGTACAATTACTTTGGAAAGTTCTGGCAGTTTTTCATAAAACTAAACACGCATCTAACCCATGACTCAGTAATTTCATCCCTGGATGTTTACCCAAATGAAATGAAAGCATATGTGCACAAGAACTATTGTATAGAATGTTTAGGTAAGCTTTGTTAATAATTTCCCCAAACTGAAAACAGTCTAGGTGCCCATCAGCAGGAGAATGAGTAATCAAAACCTGAGATATTGGTTCAATGAACTACAACTCAGCCAGCAAAAGGAATAATTTACTGACTCACACGGCATGGATGAGGCTTTAAAACACGCTACGTGAAAGAAGCGTTATGCAAGAAAGTATGTACTGTAGGCTTATGCTTCCACATGTAAAATCCTAGAACTGGCAAACAATTCTATGGTAAAAAAATAAAAACTCAGAAAGTGCTTACCTTTTGCAGGGAATGGGGATGGTGCAGAGATTGACTGGAAGAGATATGAGGGGACTTTCTGGAGTGATGGTTTGGGTTATACAGACGTGCGCATTTGTCAAAACACATCAAATGGTATATTTAAGATAAGTGCATTAACTATACGTAAATAACACTCCCAAAAAAGAACTGTAAACAAATAGTAAACTCTAGTTAATGGTATGTATACTAAAGTAATTAAAGGTGAATTACATTGATGTCTGTAATAGACTTTGAAATGCATCAAAAATAAGATTCATGGATGGATAGAGGATAGATATATGACAAAGTAAGTATTCTAAAATGTTGATTGTAGAATATAGGTGATAATTATATAGTATTCATTGAAAATTATTTTTTGGACTTCCCAGGTGGCGCAGTGGTTCAGAATCCGCCTGCCAATGCAGGGGACACGGGTTCGAGTCCTGGTCCGGGAAGATCCCACATGCCGCGGAGCGGCTGGGCCCGTGTGCCACAACTACTGAGCTTGCGCTCTAGAGCCCACGAGCTACAACTACTGAGCCTGCGTGCCACAACTACTGAGCCCGTGTGCCACAACTACTGAAGCCCACGCACCTAGAGCCTGTGCTCGGCAACAAGAGAAGCCACTGCAATGAAAACACGTGCACCACAACAAAGAGTAGCCCCTGCTCACCACAACTAGGGAAAGCCTGCGTGCAGCAACAAAGACCCAA
This sequence comes from Lagenorhynchus albirostris, assembly GCF_949774975.1. NCBI lineage: Eukaryota > Metazoa > Chordata > Mammalia > Artiodactyla > Delphinidae > Lagenorhynchus > Lagenorhynchus albirostris. The sequence goes on from NC_083109.1 coordinate 70,132,197, forward strand.
CACAGCCTATATATATATATATATATATATATATATATATATATATATATATATATATATGTGTGTGTGTATATATATATATATATATATCTTTTTACTTTTCAGTCTGTTTGAAAATTTTCATTAAAAACTGTTGGAAAATTAAATTAATTAATTAATTAAATAAAGGCCATCTGAGCTGGAGCATTCATCTGCTCCTTCTTGACTCCCCATACTGAGGACATTTCCACACCCTCCTTGCCAATACCCAGCCACTTGAGCTGCTTACACGTATTTCTTTCTCAGGAAAGCTCAGAGGAAAAAAATATCTATCAAACCCCAGAATTTGGAAGCTTTCTTCTATTATCTCATAAAACATCATGTTCATATCATAATTTCAATCTAGAGAGAGGATTTGCCGTGTGAGCTATGAGATGCATACAAATTGCCCTTCTCAACCTCTGGCTACAATAAGCAAACTTCAGAAGCTGACAGTTTACCTGATAAATACCTAATAAAGCTTAAATAATTATTGAAAGCAGACAAATGAAAGAGTAGAACGGCAATAGGTGTTGTGCTGATAAATCATAGGGAAGAAGGCAGAGCCCCAGCAGCTCAGGGTGAAGCAGATTCCCAGAAGCAGAAGAGAGAATCAGAAGCAGAGACCCAGGACTAGAAAGAGTCGGCAGTGCGTAAGTGGCTGGGGAGCCACTGATGTACAAGATGGGCTTCTCTGGGGGGACCAATAAGGACCCAATGTGTGACCTTTCTCAACTCTTCTGGAAGAAAGAGAATCCAGGAAGATTAGTGCACCTCATTGTCTGTCTCTGTCTACCCAGCTGTGGAGGTGGGTCAGGACTCCAGATATCACACCTCATTTATGAGCTCACCCAGCCCCAATTCCAATCTTGAGGCTGGAAGAATTCAAATCCTTCTAGGATGCCATCACCTGAACTTGACCTAGAGTCACCATCCCTGATGGACTTCAGGAAGGTATCCCAAACTTTTCATTCCTTCAGTTGTTCAACAAACTTTAAGTGCCAACTACATGCCATAAATAATGCTCAACAAACTTTCAGTCTAACCAAGGACGGTTGTGGGAGCGGATCATTAAACAAACAATGATACATGCTGAAAATAGAAGCTTTGGGGGTTAGTAGAAGTTTAATCTGGTCTGGGGCAAGTGTGGGGAGCAGAAGGCTTCGTAAAGGAAATAGCACTTAAACTGAAATCTGAAAGATAAATAGGAGTTGGAGGAAGGGTGTTTCAGGCAACAACGATAGCAAGTACAAAGGCCCTGGGGTGTACAAGTCTTGTGGAGAGAAATCCTGAGACCTGAGCTCCCACATTGATGCTAATATGTGATTATTCCCATCCCCTGAGCACCCTCCCCACAGGAAGAGGTTCTGACTCCCATGTTTCTGAGTCCGTTACTGGTAAGTTGCCATTAACTGAGGTAGGTTTTTGATGCCCATCTTAGAGATCAGGATGCTGAGTCTCAGAATTGATATGGGATGGCTGTCACCTATGTGGTCATAGATTGTGTTTCTATTTTGGAATCTATCCTCCAAACACTCAGACCTGCCTTTTCCCTTTCCTCACTCTTCAGCTCCAGCCTAGCAAACCTCCCTAATTATTCAGAATACTTCTGGGAAAGGATGCTTCCCTGTCCTGCCAGATTCCCAGCAGGCACCAGAGTTCTCCTGGATTCCCAGCTAAGTGGGTTCCCAGTGACAGGATGCTTCTCTAGTGCATCCCTGGATGTCCAGCCATCACTACACAAATGCACACACACACCGCCACTGCCACCACTACCACACGCACAGACTATTTGCCTAGACTTCACAGGCCCTCCACATATGCTGGGCCTTCCCCTCCCTCCTGACCCCCGATGTCAACCTCTGCAGGTGCCTCTACATCCACAGCTTTATCTGCTGAGGGGACAAGAAGGCAAAACCGGAGGTGAGCACTCATTCCGTTGGGATGACCCTTCCAAAGACATTCTGCTTGAGAAATACAGAAATGACTCAGGCTCCTATTCATCCATTCTCAAAGTCATTTGGACTAGTCAACAATACTGCTTGGAGCTACAGTATTCTCTCCTATAAGATGGGCATAATTCTGCCACATCGTGCCTCCTGACAAAGTTCTAAATACTTTAAAGACCCTCACATTTGTATAACAGTTTACCAAAAAAATTCAAACATCATCACTAGGGTGATATAGGCAGAGACTCCCTCCTCAGTTGAAGGCTCGTTAATGGCTAACCCTGGTTTTTTAAGACTGGATGTGACTAAATTAATCTTTCTTCCCAAATGGTATCCACATGTCAGAAACTACTCCTCCCTGTTTTGCATCTAATCTTTCTATGGAAATGTGTAATAGCCACAGCTCTTGCAGTTGTAAGTAACAGAAACCCAATCTAAAGTATTAATAGCTTAAGCAAAAATGTAATTCATTGCCTCACAAAACTGGGAAGGGTTCCAAGGTAGTGCCTGTGATCAACTCCCACAAAACCAGAGCCTCAGGAGTTCAGTCTTATCCAAACACTCTTTTCCTACTTTCTCAAATCCTATGTCTTATTTCTGTTTAGCTCTAGTTTCATTCTAAACACAAACCAAAAAACAAACAAACAAAAACCTCTCTATATTGTGGGGAAGATGGCCACTGACAGCCCCAAATTCACATCCTCCCAGCTTAGAAAAACTGGCAGATAAAAAAGTCTCTCGTCCATTGTTTGTATATAAATCCCAGGGAAGAACTCTGATTGGCTCTCCTTGGATCATGTGCTCATTCCAAAGGGTGGTATGCAGGGAGATCAGCTCGGTGCTTTGTGACCACCTAGAGGAGTGGGATAGGGAGGGTGGGAGGGAGATTCAAGAGGGAGGAGATATGGGGATATATGTATATGTATAGCTGATTCACTTTGTTATAAAGCAGAAACTAACACACCACTGTAAAGTAATTATACTCCAACAAAAGGGTGCTATGATTAGTCAGGTCTGGGTCACATGACCACCCTAGTCACCAGGAGGGTTAGGGACTGTGATCAGAAGAAGGGAAATAAGGGTAGAAATGTTCTAGGAAGCCAAAAACAATAGATCTCCAGCCCAATAAATGTTGCTACATGAGGAGGAAGGTATGTAAGTGTAGTATGTTTCAGGGCATGGGAAAATAGGAATGTTGATTGATACAATATTTCTACTGAGAAAATGTTAAATGTGTTTTCAAAATACCTAGAGTTTATACCTTTGATCCAGAAAGTCAACTTCTATGATTGCATCTTTAGGAGGAAAAAAGAATGTAGAAACGTGTATACAAGAATCTCACTGTAGCATCATTTTAACCAAACTGCACAACATTTATGATACATTAATTAAAGGGCATACTATTAATTTTTAATGATTCTGATGTACATCTATATACACTGACATGGAAAGAAATGTATGGTATGTTAAAAACTTTTTAAAAATCAGTTTGCAAAGAATGTTTAGTCAAATTTTTGGTTTTTAAAAAAGAGCATGTTTACCTTTGGGGGTAACAAGTGGAACAGGGAAAAAGGAGGATTTCTTGAGTGTAAGAATGTTCTGTTTCTTGATATGCTTGCCAGTAACAAGGGTATATTCACCTTATGAAAATTGATCAAGCTGTCCATTCACGATATGTGAACTTTTCTTCATGTATATTACACTTCAGCAAAAATATTTTATGCAGATGTGTATGTTTAAAGAAAAAGATTTAGGGTAGTTTCCTCTGGATGGTGTAATAATAGTGAGTGAAACTTTATCTTTGTGCAAGTCTTCATTGTCTGTTTTCACAATAAGCACGTATTAATGTTGAAGTCGGTAAAAAACAAAAAAAAGAAAACTATTTCCATGGGGAGTGGGAAAATGAAGAATGGATGAGATCAAAGAACTAAAATCTCAGTAGATAGTAGGTCTAATTAGTTTGCATAGGACCTGAAGACATACACTAGACATGCCTACAGAGATAAGGCATGATGGAATTGTATTGGTTAAAAGCAGCAAAAGTGCTGTAACAAAGAGACCCAAATACATAATAGCCTTAATACAATAGAAGTTTCTCCCCTACACTGTGCGTCTAGGGAAGGTATTTCACATGGGCAGGGGTTCTGCTCCACACTGAGATTCAGGGGCCCAAGCTGATGGTGACTTTTCCTTCTCAAACACTTCCAAGGTCTCACTGATCCTTACCATTCACATCACAGCTGTTTACCTTCCCTTGGAAAAGAACTCAGTCATGGCCACACCTAATTGCAAGGGAGGCTTGGAACTGCGGTCCCTGGCTGGGCATCCATGTCCCTCTGTGATTCTGTGGCTGTGGGAGAAGAGGAGAACGGATTTTAGTGGCAATTCACAGTTTATGCCACCTTGGGGAATGGGGAGTAGAAGCAGGAAGGAGAGGTAAGGAAGAGAAAGTTGACTTCAGCACACAACCGCGACAAGGTCTACATCAAAGAGGTCCAGATACATGGCATGTGGCCCTAGTCCATTCCAGGTCATGGTGGTTCTCAGAGTTCACAGGTAGCAGTGTCGTGGTTCCAGTGGAATGTCTGCTTTGGTGTGAGCTTCGCAAGGGCTTTGATCAGAATGCAAAACAGAAAGACAGGCACCTCCCTGGGCAGAAGTCTGGAGCACATACTCTATGGCAGTAAGACTGGCTGCAGGGCTGCCCTTCCCCAGGGACCCGTCCTGATAGCCTCCCCTCAGAGTCTGAACAGGGCTCAGCTTCCAGGTAATTCCAGTGATTCCACCTAGGGTGGAAAGGAGCCAAGAATCCATCTGATAGACGAACAAAGGCGAGTGGTATAAATGCCTTCATTTGCCCCTCCAGTAAGGGGTAATAATAGAACAAAGGATTGGATTTGATGTTTTAGAAGTCGCCATTCTTCCCAGCTTCCCCCCACCCTCCGCCGAATAAATTGTGCACAGAAGAGGTCTCCACACCCCTCCCCCTCTGCATTATTTAACCCTTGAGGAAGTACATTCCACAAACCCCAGCCTCTTTATCTACAATGAGGGCAGTCCGCGCCAGAACACTTCGGGCAGCACCTGCAGGCAACGTGCCGCGCGCGCAGACGCAGGAAACAGGCAGCTGATGAATATTATCCAGAATGTATTAGCTGATAACAAATGCGCCCCCAAATCAATGAGGAAATCATCTCCTCCGCACCATCGGCACAAAAGAAGGACATTTGCAGTGTCCCTCCAACACAGCCCAGCTATTGTCAACTCCGGCCGCGTGCGAGATGATTAATGCACATGTGACTACGCGCCCAGATTTCAATTCCTAGGATGATGTGCACGGACAGCTTTTCCCCCTTTATGGATCCTCGACACTTAACCTCCTCAATGGTTTTTATTTGCATTGATCCCATTTTATGGTATGATTAAATTTGTATGGAAGAGAACCAATTAGTTTTGTTTTACACTTATTGAATGCCCTTTATAGTTAGACGAATTAACTCTCCGCAGTTAGGTTGATTTGCGGCGGGAGGCTTGATGGGCCATGCAGGGTCTTGTTGTGGGCTGTGGGAGCTAGAAGGGCTGATGCCTCCGAGAAATGGGCTTACTGTGCTGAGGCTAATGGCCCAGCCGATCACCCGGGGGTCCAGGTGGGATATCTCTCAGGAGAGTAAATACAGGGCTGTAGCTCGATGTAAATTTCAGGAGCTGATCAAGGATTTGTCTGAAGAGGAAACACTTTCTCTTACAAAGTGGAAAGATCAATGGAGTAGAATTCAGTTCTAGCTCTGACTCTTTTACTCTGCTGCTGTGAGATTGGGCCAATCATTTAACTTCTCTGAGCCTCAGTAAACAAAGATGATAAGAAAGCGGAGGGGGGCGGGCGCGGGGGAGCAGAGGGGAAGGAAGGGAGATCATCTTCCTACATAAATAAATTCGCTGTGATGATCAAATGTGAGAGTATGGATGAAAATAATGTATAAACTGTAAAGCATCCTCTCTATGCTAGTCTTCCCTTTAAATAAAAAAACAGGAGGAGCACAGCACTGTGTAACACAAGAGTAATATGGAATCAAAAGACAGAGGTTTGAATCCCTGTTGCTTCCCAGCTGTGTGGCTTTGTGGATGGCATTTAACCTCTCTGAGCTCACATACCCTCATCTGTAAAGTGCAGAGCATCACAGGATCTGATGAAATATTTCCGAGGGCAGTGCTTTCTTGACCGTCCTCATAAAATACCAGCCTCCTCATTTTCCATCTCTTTTTTCTGCTTTATTTTTCTCCGCAACTGCTGTATTCGTTTGCTTAGGCTGCCGGAACAAAAGCCCACAGACTGGGTGGCTTCGACAACAGAAATTTGTTCTCTCACTGTTCTGGAGATTAGAAGTCCAAGAACAAGGTGTCGGCAGATTTGGTTTCTCCTGAGGCCTGGGCCCCTCCTCACTGTATTCTCACGTGGCCTTTCCTCTGTGCACGTGTGCCCTCATCTCTCCTTGTGTGTCCAAATTTCCTATTCTTATGAGGATAGCAGTTAGATTGGATTAAGACCCACCTCAATGGCCTCTTTTGACTTAATCACTTTAAAGACTGCATCTCTGAATGTAGTCTTCTTCTGAGGTACTGGGGCTTAGGGCTTCAAAATATAAATTTGGGGGGACCCAATTCAGCCCATAAAGGCACCTAACATTATATTACATATTTCTCTGCAATCATAAACTCCACGAGAGACCTTGTTTTCTTCACTACATATGCCTAACACTTAGTGCCCGGCACATAATAGGTGCTCAATAAACGTTTGTTGAATGACTTAATGAAAACTGCTTAGAATAATGACAGTTCCAACATGGAGACACCTGCCAAAGGGCCTTCTAATCATTGGTTCCATGATTAGCTTCTACTGCACTTGGCTTGTGACCCTAGAATTCAAAGAAAACTCCACGACATGCTTATTTAATATTTCATTCCCAAACTCAAGAAAACCTCCAGCTTCAGTGTTGTAAGGGAATTTACACATCATCAGATTCAACTTAAAAACCAGTGAAGGAAACCCCTTTATAACATTCCTTGATCAGCTTCCCCGTGATCAACTCCAGGGACTGGAAGCCCTTGACCTCTGGAAGCAGCCGTTCTATGGTTAGAATGTGTTATTTTGTGCACATGATGAAGCATAAACAAAGACGTGCTTTTCAGAACTGGTTATCACAGTGAAAAATGTAACTGAATATCTCTAAGTAGGCAAACAGCAAAGGGCTTATCTGTACAGTAGTGGTAGTCTGCAGTCATTCAAATAAATTCTTTAGATCTACATGCAACTGAAAGGATGTCTTAAAAAAACACTATATTGGTGCATACAATATGATACTATACACACATATCTATTCATTTACATATCTTTCATATGTGTAAATATTCATTTAACAATAATGTATGTTACCTCTAGTAAAAGTACAAACACGTGCATGGGACGGATACACACCCACCACAAAGCAGTGGTGGCCTCTGAGAGGGGGGAGGGAGGGGGGAGGGAGGGGCCTCTAACGCTATGTTATGTAACATTTGTTTCTTTAACAAAGAGGCCTGAAGCAAATATGGCAAAATGTCAACATCTGATGCAACTTGCTGGTAGGTACATAGTATATGTCTTTTATTATCTGAACTTCTCTGATGTTTAAAACATGTCTTCGTTGCTTTTTTATTTTTTTTAGTGTATTTTAGTGAAGAGGGGAAATTGTCATCTTTAACGGAACCGACATTAGGCCCCAGATCATTCCAGCTACTGGTCCCAGTTGTGACCTCTGGGACCACTCAGAATACATTTTCTTCCTCTTTCATGTCGCATCCATGGCCCTCCTAGAAGGGGTGAGGGGAAACATAAGTGATCTCATCACCAGCCTGTGGCCAACACTTTGGCTGAATTGCATGTGGACATACAGACTCCCTGTTCCCCCTACTTATGAGTCAATCTGTGCATGTAGAGTACCTGCTACTTACACACGTATTCATTTATATGTATTTCGTATATGTAAATATGCTATTTAAACAATAATACTCTTCTCCTCCCAGCTCATTGTCTAGTGAGAAAAACAGATACACAACCAGATAACTACCGCACAATGTTCTAACTGGAGAGCTTGCACCAAGAGCTTTAAGCTAGAGGAATTCATGACTAACCTGCCTTAGGAGCAAGGGAGCCAGAAGGTTGGAGAAGCTTAGCTAGAAAGAGTGAGCCCTCAGTGAGCTCTGAAGGATGACTAGGGCATTTCCTGGAGGGTAAGACAGGGAAAGTGTCCCACGCAGAGACACGATGGCGTGAAAAGGACTGGGTCATTTGACAAATAGAAGGGTGTTTGCAATGGTTGTAGCAGAGGGCAGGTAATGGGAAAACAGCAGAAGGATGCCTAAAGATTCTTTTCTAAAGCAGTAAGCACTGACTAGGCTCACCCACTCTGTATCACTCCCACGGACGTCTTTATGTGTGACCATGGTTCCATGTGTTCCATATGCCATCTCTTGTAAAACTTGTTAATAGAAAATGTTATAAATAGGTGGGCCCAAAGGCAGCCGGGGTCTGGGTGTATGAATGCACTGACCTCTACAAACACAACTGTTCCTTAAACTCAGTGAAATCCAAACTCACCTGCCTGTGTCATAGTAATTGCCTGTATCCAATTCTTTATGCAATCAGTAATATCTATGCTCTCTGTTGCATGGAAATCATATTTTAGTGTGCTCTGTTTTTTTTTAAGATTTTGCAGGGTTCAATGAGGAGACAAATAAGAGATAAAATAAAAGATGCAGGAAGGGCCAGCTAATAAAAGACTTGAACTTTATCTTGTAGGCATCAGTGAAGGTTCTTCAAGCAGAGACGTGAGTGACCGTGGTCAGCCTTTGTTATTTGGATTATTGCTTTGGAAGCCATATGGAAAGAGAGCTAGGGGAGGAAGACCCTTGGAGGGGCTACTGAAGCTAAAGTGGATTACTGCTGGATCTCGGGCAGTGCAAGTGGATTCTCTACACTCAGGATGATTCCTCTAACGAACCACCCCTCAGACATCAGTGGCTTGGCACAAGGGACATTTATACTCAGTCCAAGGCAGCTGCTCCTGGCTGTCTACCAATCCCTCATGAGTGTCCAGGAACTCAGCCTCCTTCCAGGCTTCCTTCCTGCTCTGCCATCTCCAGATCTGCCTCCCACAGTCACCGTGTTCATCGGTCTCAAGCTGGCAAAAGGGGAAGGAGACTGGACAGGCTCCCAGGAGAGGGTGGGATGGACCTGGTCTGGAAGTGGCTCCCATCGCTCTGCTCACGTTTCATTGGGCAGAACTCAGTCACATGGCCACACGCAAGGGAGGAGGGGAAATGTGATCCAGCTGTGTACCCAGGAGGAAGAGGAAATGGGTTTGGTAAGCTTTTCCCATCTCCACCCCAAGTACTCAACAGAAAGGGCCAGATGGGAGGGTTGTTTTTAAACTACTGAGGGCAACCACAAGCACTCTGGATGGAGTTGTCGGCCGATGGCTGGGGCTTCTCAGCAGATAGTTTGGCCTTTTCAAGGAAGAAAATTCAGAAACTGACGCACAAGAAATCAGCGATGCAGCCCCTTCCCTGGCAAAGTCTCACATGAGGAAAGTAACAGAGTCTCAGAGAAGCAGGGAGGGCAGACTGAGGTCCAGATGGGACACAGAGGGACAAATGGGGGCTGTGACTCAAGAGAGAGGAAGGGAGATGGGGTGGTCCTCACGTGTCAGGTCCAAGTACTGTGGGGAATTAAATAGGCTAATATTCAGGGAGCTGGAAAAACAGATTCTGAAGAGAGAAACAGTCTGAGGATCAAAGGCCAGAAAATATCCGGTTCTTTACTCAAAGGAAAAAAGTTTTTAATACAGAAAACTGCATTCACAGGGGCTGAACCCTCAAATGCTAATGCTAATAAATATTAATGCTAATAAGTAATGCTAATGCATTAAATAATGCTAATAAATAATCCCAAATGCTAATAAATATTTATTGAGCACTTACTATGTTCCAGGCATGAATCTAAGCACTAACATGCAATTATCTCATTGATTTTTCATGGTAACTCCAGAAAGTAGACCCTATGATAAATGCCACTTCCCAGGTAGGGGGAATGATATACCAAAAGTAAGTAAATAATTCGCCCAAGATCACAAATGTGGTGTCTAGCATTCAAATCCAGCGAGCCTAACTTCACAACTCTGCCCCTTCACCTTAACCAAGAAAATGACCGGAAGCAACGCATGTTTTTCTTCCCTGCAGTAACTCCTACCTGTCAGCTTCGCCATTTGCGTCCCCAGATTTTGTTACCGTTCATTGTTCTTTCACATTTTTCATGGTGCGCTCACAGTTCTCACCTAATCCACACTACAACCCTACAGGGTGATTTTTTATCACTCTCCTCCTCTTGTTCATGGCGAAAGGAAAGCCCAGAGGCAGCGAGAGATGCACCCAAGTCACCCAGCAAATTGGCAACACATTTGGATGTGGGTCTCTGGCTTCCTACATCAGTGGACTTGTGGCCATAACTGTGTTTCCAAAAATGTGCTGCCCTATTTAAAAAATAATATTAATTAATTATCACGGGTAAACATTTTTTTAATGTATTGCCCACCCCTCTGGTAGAGCATGAGGTGACTTAGGGAGTTGAGGGATGCAACATTATAATTACATCATTTAAGATAAAAATTTCTGGGACTTCCCTGGTGGTCCAGTGGTTAAGACTCCAGGCTCCCAATGCAGGGGGCCTGGGTACGATCCCTGGTCAGGGAACTAGATCCCACAGGCTGCAACTAAGAGCCCACACGCCACAATTAAGATCCCGCACGCAGCAACGAAGACCCCGCGTGCCACAACTAAGACCCGGCACAGCCAAATAAATAAATATTTTTTTAAAAAGAGATAAAACTTTCCATCCCAAAAATCTCCCAAAAATCCAAACTGTGGTCCAGGAACTGATCTCCAAAGAAAACCATCTGCGTGAAGCTGGAGTAAGGAGTTCCTTCTGTGCCAAAGCCTTTTTCAGGCGCTGGGGGAATAAAGCTTTGATATGTTAATCGATGTGTACCCTTTTTTTCCTCCATTCCTAGAAATGCCTGCGGCCCAGAGAGGCCTCCTCCATTCACAGAGCATCGAGGGTGTCCAACATCCTGCCTCAGAGGAGGGATGTCGGAGCTCTGGCAGATCTGAGCACAAAGACCAGAGAGTGGAAAGACCTTAGATGAACGTATAGTAAGGTAAGCATCTCAAAAGCATACAAAGACACACTCCCAGACCAGATAAACATTTGGCAGGCTTGGCAGAGAGAGGAGAATTAGAGGGAATTAGAATTATAATTATTATTAGAATTAGAATTATTATTAATTATTAGAATTAGAGAATTAGAATTAGAGTGTGACTTTGGTGAGTGAATGAGAAGGGGCTATGTGCCCTTTCCCCAAGGCCAAGTTCAGAGTAATGGTTGGGAAAATTACAGAACCCCAAGATACCTGTGGGGACCCCAAAAGAGAGAGGAACCATGCTGTCTATCCCAGGAGGGAAGTCCCAGAATACAGCAGGATCCCCTGATCTCCCTACACCAAGCCAGAGTGAGAGCAGAAAAACCACCTGTGTGCAGTCTGTGAAGGAGGCCCTGTGACCCCACCCAGAATGAGGACCACAGAATGTTCCCATGCACCCTGGATGGAGAGAAGGGAGGCGTGGAAAGATGTGAGCTAAAGCAGACTTGAAGCTGGGTGTGAAAAAAGACACAGCAGCAACCAGTAGGGACCAAAGACCAGAGCAGAAGGGACCACACACAGCACAGGGGAACCAACAGACAGATGACAGCACCAAGTCCAAATGCTCCCTCCTCCGCGCTCCCACCGAACCCCGCTGAGATCTGGGCACCTCCAGACTTGGGCAAGACCCTGGGAGAAGAAAGACGCCCACCTGACCGAGGTTCAGTTCCTACCATCCGAGTCAAGCTCAGCCACATAATTGTTCAGACTCTATGTCTTACATTGCTAAGGTGATGAGATGAGATTTGTACCCACCACGCAACCAGGACACGTAACCATTTTGCTCCCTGAACCACCAGGACCCAGCTTCCCCTGCTCCCGGGGTACCAAGCGACGCCGGGATAGGATTTCTGGGGAAACTGATGCTGCCGCCCAGCTCTCGCTCCCTCTGCACCAGGGTTATTTGACTGCAGGTGACAAGAACAAAGGGCTCTGTCAGAGCATTTGATGGACAGGTCCTGGCAGAGGGACCTGCTGTAGAAGGGTTGCCATTGGCCCACTGGGCCTGCTGTGACCTAGATGGGGACAGAATGCCAATCCTGAGAGGTTACTTCTGTCCCTGGCATCCCTTCTCCTCTTCCATAGAGCAGCCCTCACCTTCACCTGGGGAAATATGCTGCACCCCCCAGACGGCCCTCTTAGCGTGGCTTGAAATGGGGCTTATATGCTTCCCTCCCCCCTCTTGCCACCCCCAAGGACAAGCCCACTCGCCCTTTCCATAATTCCAGGGTTCTACCTGTGACCTTTGGGAACAGACAGATTGGAAGCACTATAGTCACAGTGGAGAAAAGTGAGACAGTTATTATCAGTATTATAATGATGATTAATATAATGTTTGAGGCACGCCAGGCCATGTGCTAAGTGCTTTACCATGTGGTTTTCTTTAACCCTCACTACAACCCCAGGAGGTAGATACTCTTCTTTGCCACATTTTATAGATACAGAGACCAAGGCTTTGAGAGGCAGGATCACAAGGCTCATATGTAGTGAAAAGAATATTATGGGCCTCAGGGTTTTCTGACTCCAAAGCCCATACTTTAACCACTCTACGCCACAGAAAGGCTGCACTTGCACGTACCTAGGGCTCATCTCTGACACAGTCACCTGGCTGTGACAGCAAAATAATTCTGAATCCTACTGGTAGAAAAGCTGCCTCTTCCCTGAACCAGCCAGGTGATGGGCTGGAATAAAGCTGGCTCTGAAAATGGTAGGAATCTGCACTTATGGCTGAAAGGATCTGGGAACAGTTCAGTTGGGCAAGTCATTCTTCCCTACCTGTGCGTTCCAGCTGCCAGAATAGCTAACAGAACACCAGGAGTCCTGCCATCCATCGGGCTGTCTCATCTAAGCAGCTAGAAGACTCTGCAGATGCTTGCCTGCATTGTGGGTTAATGCGGCAGCATCACCACCTGGCTCTCACATGCTGAAAGAATTACAGAACAGAATTTGCTCTATGTCCCCCTAAATACTTTGCATGAAAGGGACTTATGTCATAGCTGGAGAGTTAGGCGTTGACCCTCAGGAAAGATTATCCAGGAGGCATAACTTGAAGACGTTAGATCATTTGCTGTTCTACAGGGAACAAAACAAAACAAAGGAAAAAAGGAAGCAAGGGAGAGGTGGGGGGGAGGGACTTACTAGCTCATGTAACTGAAAGGTCCAATCAGGTTTCAGGTGCGGCTAGATCCAGGAGCTTTAACTATGTCATAAGAATTCTATCTCCTGGTCTCTTACATCTCTTTCTCTTGTGCTGTCTTCACTCTAGCAGGTTCTACTCTCAGGATGGTGAGGTAGCTAACAAAAGATCCAGACTCACATCCTACCAGCTCGGAAGCCCTAATGGAAAGAGTGTTTCTCTTTTCCAGTAGCTCCTGGAAAGTTCCAGGGCCAATTTATCGGTGCAGTTTGGAGCTCTGGGTCTCGGTTCTGGGACTCAGGTTCGGTTCTGGAGCCAGAGTGATATATGCTGACTGAAGGACAGAAAATGAGTGAGGAAATTGGGATTCTTCTGGTGAAGAAAGGAGAGTAGATAATCCACTGGGTCGTCCACTCCACCAAGGAAGGCGAAGTGGTGGGCCAGAAGTGACTGCCTCTGTAAGCCTGGAGACTTACGGTGTGCTAACCCACAGAGCTCCACAGCATCCCCATGGACTCACTCCTATCTTCCCAATATTTTCGTTGTTAAGGAAACTGAGACTTTAAGAAGAAGAATGGGTTGATCTATGCAACGTGAACTCATGTTCAAGCTCACATCTGGCTGATTCCAACAGCAGCTCCATCTTTCATTCTGTGTCTTGGCTAGAAAGACAACTGGGAGGTAAAATTAAAAGTGGCCGCAGCTCCGTGATAAAGGCTATTTGGTTGGGTTCCTGTGCACCGATTACTCTTCTCCTCTGAGTTTTAGTTTCCACTATAAAATGACATTTCAGCATTGACAATGTTGTCCTAAATTAGTGGTGCTACCAGGTAGCAGAGGGACCTAGGGGTGACAGTTTTCTGAAATCCTATAGGATTCTGTCTCTTTCAGCCAGCACGACCAGCCCTAAATGGGACATGCAGCTTCCCGTGGATCCAACGGCCATGACCTGGGGCAGTCAGTTCAATAATCACAATGATAATAACCCCATGTCACCTCGGCGCTTTGGGTACATTATCTCATTTAACCTTTTCCTTTTCCTAGTTCTGTAACATTTCAAACACACAGAAAATCATGTGTCAGACACATATACCCTAAGATTAAACAGATGTTAACATTTCACCATATTGCTTTAAAACACTTTTTAAAGAAACAGAATGTTACAGATGCTAGTAAACTCCTCTTCATCAATACCTTTCATTCTTTTCTCTATTTCTGTCCTATCTCAGAGGTAACCTTAGTACTGAATCGCTGTGAATGAACCACAAATATGTTAATGTTCATTGAATTTTTCTATATAAGCATACACTAAATTATATATGTATATTTATATGCGTGTAATATACATATATGTTTATATGTTAAAATTTTTGCATGTTTTAAAATATTACATGCAATAGCCTTTAAAACTTGTTCTTCCTTCAAACATATTTTTCTTAATTTATCTGTATTGATACATGAGTCTCATTCAATCATCCAAACTGTGATATCATATCCTACAGTGAATAAACCATAACTTATTTACCATTTCCCAACAGAGATTCATCAAAAGTCATCATTCCAACCATTTTCCTTTGTCCCTTAGTCCCAGAGCTGTAAGTAATTCCTGTAGTTGCTGTCTTTGTGCTATCTTTGTGTCCTTTATTGCCTTTTATTTACCTAACCAACAATTTCACAACCAGTTTACAGTTCCTTATATTAAACTCTGTTAAAACAGCTGGTGTGGTTTCTGTCCCTTGACTGGACACTTACTGATAGAGCAACTTCACAGTGAATCTTGATGTCAAAGAAGGAAACGTTCTCTCTTTATTTTTCTCCTTCAAAATTGCCGTGATCTTCTTAGCCTTTACTTTTCCACACCGGTTTTATGGTCCTTCTTGTGAAGTTCCACTAAAATAATTAATATTAAGCATTTGGATATTTAAATACCAATTGCATAAATTTATAGCTAAATGTGTAACGAATTGACATCTGAACTGAGATTTTTCTGATCCATGAACACAGCATGGTTTTCCCATTTTTTTAGGTCCTCTCATATATTTTTCAGAAGGATACTATATTTTGCTCCACAAATTTTGTGTCTGTCCTTTGCTGGATATTAATTAATTTATAGGTTTTGTTGTTACGGTACATTGAATCTTTTTAATTACTGTTTTTAATTGTTTCGACTGGTGTTTAAGAACACAATTGATTTTCTTCTGTATATTGATTTTTTCTGTATATTAAGCAACTCACTGAACTCTTATATTTGTTATTAATATGACTATGTTCTGTAGCATTTTTCTTTCTTTTTTCTGTAGCATTTTTCTATGTAATCACATTAACTGCAAATAATGACAGCCTCGTTGCTTTCTTTACAAATCTTATACCTTTTATTTCTTTGTGTGTATGTGTGCAGGTATGTGTGTGTGTGTGTGTTTTGTTACACTATCATTGTTCCTTCAGTTCAATACTGAATAGAAGCACTTCCTTTTCTGGCCAAGATGGAGCTACAGGAATTGGATTTACCTTCTCACATTTTTTAGATGTTTAGAAACATCTAAAAAAGTCATTTAAAACTTTATGAAACAAAAAACAAAAAACTTTATGAAACAATGGTTCTCAAGATACTGGAATTAGTCAAAGAAGGTCAGTGACCTCTGAGAGACAGGAAACAAACCAGGTAGGCTCTGAATTGGCCCAGCTTACCGCCAGGAGAAAGTTTCCAGGCTGCAGCATGAGGGGGTGGTGACCCCAGGCAGAATGAGATCCACCTGAGATAAGAAGATGGCGCTGAGAGACTAGGAAGGCCAATGTGGCTTGAGTTCACAGGGCTGTTCAGAGATCTTCGGAAATCTGCGGAAGGCCCCCGGTGAGTCTTCAGCTGAGTACTGATCAGCTCATGAATGTGACAAACCGTCACCCCCTCCCCAAAGTGAAGTAAAGAACCACCATAAAGGATTAAGACATATAATACTCAGGAACTACACAAGACCAGGAAAGAATGCCTATCGTCACCAGCCACGCCAGAAAACCTCATCATTCACAGAGCACTGGCTGGAGTACCAGAACGATTTTGTCACAGTGGTGGGGCACAATTAGCCCTAAAAGCTGCTCTGGCCCTGCCTAACAGTGCTTAAATGCAAGACACAAAAGGATCAAATAGGTTTCAAGTAACGTAATTACACGTAAGAACAAAGCTCAAAGTAGTCATCGGGAAGGAAAATATCTAGTCACAGCAAGGTGGAATTCAAAATCAAAAGTGGCACTCAAAAATTACTGAGCATACAAATACACAAGAAAATACAACCCATGATAAGGAAAATAATCAACTAATCAAAAGCGATGCAGAACAGATACAGCTGATGGAATTTATAAATAGAAGCTAGGGAAAACATGGAAGAGGTTAATTAAGCACATGGAACAAAGAGAAACCACCAAATCAACTGCTAGAGATGAAAACTAAGATGTCTGAGATGAAAAATTACACTCGATGGGATGGATTAACAACAGACAAGACATGGCGCAAGAAAAGATTAGTGAAACTGAAGAAACGGTAAAAGAAACTACCTGCAATAAGACGCAAGGCTTTTAAAAAATAGACAGCACTTCAGTGAGCTGTAAGACAATGTTAATTTCCCTGATATACATGAAACTGGAGTACCTGAAAGGAAGAATGGAGAATAAAAAATGTTTGAAGAAATAGCAGCTGAAATTGAAATGTACGAAATATATGAGCAGACATTTTGCCACAGAAGATATACAATTGGCCAATAAACACATGAAAAGATGTTGTATATAATGAACAATTAATGAAATCAAATTCAAAGCACCATGAGACATGATTTCACATTGATTATAATGGAAATCATCAAAAACACAGATAATACAACTATTTGGAAGCTTATAAAGAAACTGGAATCCCCAATTATTGCATGTAAAATGATGCAGCCACTTTAGGGAAGAAAAGTTTGGCAGATCCTCAAAAATTTAAACATAATTTTTTTTCTTTTTTTTTTTTTTGCGGTACACGGGCCTCTCACTGTTGTGGCCTCCCCTGCTGCGGAGCACAGGCTCCGGACGCGCAGGCTCAGCGGCCATGGCTCACGGGCCCAGCCGCTCCGCGGCATGTGGGATCTTCCCGGACCGGGGCACGAACCCGCGTCCCCTGCATCGGCAGGCAGACTCTGAACCACTGCGCCACCAGGGAAGCCCCTAAACATAAATTTAACATAACATGCTATAACTCCACTCCGAGGTATCTACCCAAGAGAAATAAAATATTATATCTGGACAAACACTTAAACCCAAACACTCATAGCAGCATTATTCATAACAGCCCAAAACTTGAGACAGCTCAAATGTTCATCAACTGATGGATACCATTCAGAAATAAAAAACAATGAACTATTGATACATGCAACAACGTAGATGAACCTCAGAAACGTTATGCTAAGTGAAGGAATCCAGACCCGTCACCACACACTGTAAGACTCCACTTATATAAAATGTCCAGAAAAGGCAAATCCAAAGAGTCAGAATAAGATTAGTGGTTGCCTGGAGCTAGAGGTGGGAACAGGGAATGTCTGCAAATACACAGAAGGGATCTTTATTGGTGATGAAATATTCTAAAATTGAATTGTGACGTTATCACACAGTTCTGTAAATGTACTAAAAATAATTCAGTTCTGTACTCAGGTGAATTTCAAGATATATACAGTATACCTCAATAAAGCTTTTAAAATGACTATGAAAAGAATAAAAGACAAAATACAGAGAAATTACTTGCAAATCACATTCTTGATTTTTTAAGATTGCATCCAGAACATATAATAAGAAAACAAAATGAAAGCAGTATTTGATAAAAAATTTGAACAGATACTTTACCCAAGAAGATATAGATGGCAAATAAGCATGAAAAGATGCTCAACATCATTAGTCATTAGAGAAACACAATGAAACCCCAATGAAATACCAGTACACACCTATCAGAATGTCTAAAATTTTAAAAACTAACCACACCAGGTGTTGACAAGAATGTGGTACAGCTGGAAATTTCATACACTAATGGGAATATAGGAATGTGGAATGGCTCCAGGCACTTTGGAAAACAGTCTGGCAGTCCCTTAAGAGTGAAACATACACCTTACTTATGATCCCGTCATCCCACTCCTAGGTATTTATACAAGAGAACTGAAAGCACATGTGTATACAGGACTCGTATACAAATGCTCACAGGAGCTTTATTTGAAATAGTCAAAGCTGGGAACAATACTAATGTTCAACAGATGAATGGATAAACAAACTGTGGTATACCCAGGATGGAATACTTCCCAGCAATAAAAAGGAGTGAACTACTTATGCATGATACAACATGGATAGATTTTAAGGCGGTCATTTGAATAAAAGAAGGCAGATGCAAAAGGCACATATTGTATTATTTCATCGGTATTGAATTCGTTAAAAGTGAGCAGCAATCTATAGCAACAGAAAGCAGATCGGTGGTTGCCTGGGGTCAGGGATGTATGGCAGGCAAGGACAGGCAGGAGGGCGAATTACAAAAAGCACAAGGAAATATTCGAGGGGTCATGAACATGTTCATTATCTTGATTGTGATGGTGATTTCATGTGTGTGCACATATATCCAAGCTTATGTGCAATTTACTAAATATCAATTATGCTTCAACAAAGCTGTTTTTTAAAGTAGCAAAAATATGGGCTAGAAGCAGAAATGCAGGCATACTGGTTCCATTGCCAGCTCTAAAGAAAATGCTGCTTAAATTTCACCGTTATGTATGTTTGCTCTTGGATTTTGGTACTTGATGCTTTTGGATGAAAAATATTACATCTCACGCTCTTTTTTTTTTTTTTTTTTGCGATACGCGGGCCTCTCACTGCCGTGGCCTCTCCCGTTGTGGAGCACAGGCTCCGGACGCGCAGGCTCAACGGCCATGACTCACGGGCGCAGCCGCTCCGCGGCATATGGGATCTTCCCAGACCAGGGCACGAACCCGTGTTCCCTGCATCGGCAGGCAGACTCTCAACCACTGCGCCACCAGGGAAGCCCTTTTCATGGGTTTTGAACTTTAAATCAATAGAACCATACTGTATTATTCACTGACAATTTGCTTTTCTCACTCAATTTATTATGTTTTTGAGATTCATCCTTGTTGTTACTTGTAGCTGTAGTCCATTTTCGCTACTGTTTAGAATCTCATTGTATGTACCAAAATTTGCGTTTCCATTCCAATGCTGATAAGTATTTCCAGTCCTTCTGCTGTTATTAGAAGGGGTTGCTACGTACATTCTTGTATGCAACTCATGCTGCCCATCATCTTTATCAGAGAAAGCCAAAGTGTTTTCCAAAGCAGTTATAAATTTATAAATTTATCCTCCCACCAGAAACGTGTAAGATTTGCCATCATGGCCTCACCAACAACGGATATTGTCTGTTTGTTTTTTTTTTGGTGGGGGGGAGTTTGGCCAATTAGGAAGTATGATATGAAATCTTATGGTTGTTTTAATTTTTATTTCTCAGAATATTAATGAAGTTGACCATCTTCTTCAGTGTTTAATGACATTTGTATTTCCACTTCTGTGATAGCCTTTGTAAGTTGATTATCCATTTTTCAATTTGATTATTTGTCTTATTCATGCTGACCTGTAGTTCTTTATTTTGCCTAATACTCATCTTTTACCAATCTTGTTGCAAATATCTTCTCCCAGAGTTTGGTTTTTATTTTAAATCTCATCTTTGTGTGTTGGTTTTTTTAACAGGAATTTTAATGCAGTCAAGGTTATTCATTTCTCCCTTTATGATTTATACTTCCCACATATTGTTTTCAAAATATTGTTCCCTGGTGCATAGTCACAAATATATTCTCCAATATTGTCTTCTAAAAGATGTTATGTTTGCCTTTCACATTTAAATCTTTAACCCAGCTGGAATTTACTTTTGTGTATAGTATGAGGGAGGGATACAATGACTCGTCCATCTCATTGTTACACTGTCTTACTTAGTACAGCTTTTTCATGATTTTAACCAATAATTTTATACTAGTTCTTAATATGAAGTAAGCCAGGTTTCCTCTCATTTTTCCCCTTTATGGGTATCTTATTCTTAGCCCTTTACTCTTCCATAAAATTTAGTATTAGCATAAAATGCTACAAAGAAGAAAAAATCCTGTTGGACTCTTAATGAGAATAGCATTGACTTTTCAGATCAACTTGGGAAGAACTGGTAGCTTTGTGAAACTGTCTTCTTATCCATGAGCATAAAATATCCCTTTATGTCTCCTTTAACATCTTCCAATAACATTTTATAATTTTCTCCTTAAAGGTTTCTTACAAATCTTTAGATTTCTATTTCTTTATAGGTACTATTATAAATGGTACATATTTTATTACAGTTTCTACCTATTGATGGCTGGTAACTACCAATGCCATTTATTTTTATAGATTAAATTTTTGTGCAAGAGTTGTGTTAAATTCTCTTACTAATTCTAAGAATTTATCTGTAGACTCTTTTGTGTTTTCTACATAATCATACCATTTTGGGAATATTGAGTTTTTCTTCATCTCTATCTTTATAGCTTTTATTTCTTTTCTCACATTACTGTGCTGTCTAGGACTTCCAGTACAACACTGAATACAAGTAGTGACAATAGATATTACTTTCCTGTTCCTGATCTTACAGGGAATGCGTTCTTCAATTTTTCTTTAAATGCAAGGTTTCTTAGAATATTTTTATAGCAGTCTAAGAGAAATTCCCTTCTATTCTTCTTTTGCTAAGAAATGTTATCAGTTTTTTCTATATATACTGAAATTATCACAAGATATTTCTCCTTTAATCTGTGAATGGGATGAATGACATTAATCGACTTTTTAATGTGATCCAAACTCACATCCCTGGAATAAAGCCAAATCAGACATTACATATTATCTGTTTAATGTATTGATGAGTTCTTTTTTGATAAAACTTTGGGCTTTTTCCATCTACGTTCACCCATGTGATTGGCCTGTAATCTTGCTTTCTTATGCTGTCCTTGTTAGCTTTGGGTGTCGATGTTTTGTCACAGAAATGAGTGGAGAATGTTCTCTCTTCTTCCATAGTCAGTAAAAACTTCCAGAAAAGAAAAATCTGAGACTGCTGTTTCATTTTCTCAGCTTGAGTGTTCTCAGTATAAATTTGAATCTCAAATGTATGTGAGGAACAGCCAGCCTGTGGTTTTGAAGATATACAGGGACTTTTCCTACCCAGACATCAGATGGAAATAGACAAACTTGTTGTCTTGCCCCTTTACTGGCAGGTGGATTTTTTTGTCTACTCTCTCAGAAGATGCAGCCTTTTTAAGGGTTCTGTTTTACTATAGGTGTGGCCTCAGTCTCAACACCCCACCTCAAGGTTTTGTGTGGCTAAAAACCTTGTCTCTTGTCCTCGCTGGATATTAAAACCCACCTCCCCAAGTTGCTAAGACTGACACCCCACCCAAGATGGTCACACTGCCCATTTACATGCTTATTCTTCTAGTTTTCAGCCAATTAAGGATGCCCTGTATTGTCTGCAAACTCATTTATTCATTTAAAAGTATACCTAACTATTTTCAGCACTTCTAGATGTTTCCAGTGGGACTGTCTTTAAGTTTCTAATCAGTCACACTGTCAGTACCACAAGTACTCCTTCAGTGACTCTCTACAATAACTTTGTAATAAGGGATTATCATCCCAAATTTACAGATGAGGAAAATAAACTCAAATAGGTCAATACTCTACCCAAGGTCATGCAGCTAGTAAATATGGGAACCAGGATTTGAACCGAACTATGCCTTGAGACAAAGTCTATGTTCCTGGCCGCAACTCCAAATTTCCATCTTTTATTAGTTGTTTGTAATCTGAGATTACCCATTCTTTACCAGGAAATGGTGGGAGGGTCACAATCCTGTGATGCAGGCACAAGCTCAGTCACAGATGTGGCCTAAAGAGGAAATCCTTTTTTTTTTTTTTAAATCCCCATAACAAGGAATCTGGTCTCTTTGCTTATTATATGGTTAAAAAATAATAATTTTTAAAAGTAATTTTACACAACAAGCAAAATTAAGAGGCAAAATACAAACCAGAAAATAAAATTGCAGCAAATAAGACAAAGTGCCAACAACCAATATATAAATTACTTATGAAAATCAATAAGATAAAAACCAGCCTAATGGGAAAATGAACAAGGCAAATAAGCAGAAAGTTCACAAAAGACAAATTGTGAATATGCAACCTCGATACTCACTTTTTTATGCAATAGGCCTAAATGTAAGATCCAACTCTATCAAACTCCTAGAAGGAAACATGGAAGAAAATCTTTCTGACTTTGGGTTAGGCAATGGTTTCTTAGCTATGACACCAAAAGGACAAGAGGCAAAAGAAAAAAATAGATAAACTGGACTTCATAAAAATTTAAAACTTCATGCTGCAAAGGGTATCATCAACAAAGTGAAAAGACGATTCACAATTTGAGTGGAAATATTTACAAATCATATATCTGATATATATGATTTTTATCCAAAACATTTAAAACTCATACAACTCAAAAATAAAAAGACAATAACCCAATTCAAAAATGGACAAGAACCTGAATAGACTGTCTCCAAAGAAGCTATACAAATTGCCGCCCAGTGCATGAGAAGATGCTCGATGTCATTAGCCGTCAGGTAAATACAAATCAAAAACACAATGAGCTACGACTCCACACTCACGAGGATAACTGTAATCAAAAAGACAGACATGAAACTTATATAATGTTATAAACCAATGTTACCTCAATAAGAAATAAATCTGAAAAAAAGGAAAGACAGTAAGTGTTGGCAAGGATACGGAGAAATTGGAACCCTCGTTTATTGCTGGTAGTGATGTAAAAGAGTGCAGTTGCTTTGGAAGACAGCCTAGCAGTTCTTCAAAAAGTTGAATCTGTAGAGTTACCATATGACCCAGTGATTGCAATCCTAGGTTTATACCCAAGAGAAATGAAAACATACATCCACAGAAAAATTTCTATATGAATGTTCATAGCACATTATTCATAATAGCCAAAAGGTGGAAACAACCCAAATGTCCATCAACTAATGAATGGGTAAATAAAATGTGGTATATCCATTGAATAGAATATTATTCAGCCGTAAAAAGGAATGGAGTGCTGCTACATGCTACAATGCAGATGAACCTTAAAAACATTATACTAAGTGAAAAAACAGTCCAGTCACAAAAGACAATATAATGTATGATTCTAGAATATATATGAAGTGGAATTTATATGAAATATTTAGAATGGGCAAATATAGTTACAGAAAATGGATTAGTGCTTGTCTTGGGAGGAGAGAGGAAACAAGGAATGAGTCTAATGGGTACAGGGTTTGTTTTTGAGGGGGCGAAAATGTTTTAAAGTTAGTTTATAGTGATGGCTGCACAACCTTATAAATATACTAAAAACACTGAAGAGTACATGTTAAATGAGTGAATTATATGGTATGTGAATTATATCTCAATAAAGCCATTTATAAAAAGAAACAATGAAAAATGAGACACTTCTTTGGCTATCAAGCTGGCAGCTTTTTTTTTTTAATGATGCTAATATCATGCCTCAGCAAGGGCACAAGAAAATAACTATTAGCAGAAGTATAAATGGATGCATATTTTGTGGAAGACAGTTTTAAACACATATCAAAATCCTGAAAATTGGAACAGGCTTTGCTCCAGCAATTCCCCCTCAAGGAGACATAGCCTAAGGATATATCTAGAGACCCACGCAGCTTTATATATCACAATGCTAATTACATTAGATTTTTAAATAGCAAAACAAGAAAACTAGAGGCATATTAAATATCCAACAATGGATAAATAAAGACATTATTATACAAATATATGAAAAAATATTACCCATCCATTAAAAATCATGTTGTAAAAGGCAAACAGCAAGAAGAAGTCACCACAATGTTTCATAACAAATGAAAGACCAGGCTACAAAGTAATGTGTAGAGAATCATTCTAATATTGTAAAAAAAAAAAAAAAAAAGCATTACTGAAAATACATACTTTAAAATATTAACAGTGATTTTCTTAATGTGACAGGATAATGGAAGACCATTTTTTATTTTCTTCTTTTTTCTATAGTGTTCTAATTTTCCATAGAGAACACTCACAGGGCTTTTAATGACAGGAAAGTAGAATTTTAATGTGTTTTGGATTTTCCACTTTCCTGGCCCATCCTCCCCTAAAATGCAATGATTGATGGGTTGTAAGACTTGAAAGTCAAGGACCCCTAAGTTAGATAATTTCTAAGATGCTTTCTATTCTTAAGACTTTGATATTCTATGCTTAGACTGTTTATTTTCACAGCTGGCCTAAGAAATTCTCAGGGACACATTCTTCCTATTTTCTTATAGACTGTGGGCCCCCATTTCCAGGCAGGAAGAAGCTACAGTCTTGAAAAATAAGGCTATTCAGCAGTCTGGGGACCAGGACACCACAAGATGAGACAAGGCAACCCCTGCAGAGACCTGGAAACGATTTTTCTCTCTCAAAATATAATTAATCAATTTTGTCCGAAGAAGTGGAATCAATATTTTTATAAATGAGATGTTCATATGCCAAGAAGGAATTGTTGCAATGGTCACATAATCTTTCACCTGCTAATCCAATGTAAATTTTATGGGCTTTTTAGCCAATGTCTTCAGCATTTGCCAACCGAACTTTTTTCCACTTTGGCATTCTGATCACGACCTTCCAATCCTCTTGTCCAACCCCCCGGCAGACGCAATGTGCCAGGGTCTCAATAAGCAATATGCCACTAATGACAAAACCTCGTATTCACTGGCTGCCCTGCTCTCCCAGGCCTTTGTAATATTGTCACATTGATCTTCCCGCCCTCCTCTAGGACACAGGGAAATGATGTGCGAGGGGGAACACTGGCAAGGCTTAGATAAATTGCAGCTTGATTGAATCCTTTTAATGCAAGAAACATTTATTAAGTGCCTACTATGCACCACAATGACTCGAAGCACTAGAGCTACAAAGGTAAATCGCAACAGTCACTGTCCCCGAGGCTCACGATTTAGTAGGGGAGACAGGCACGGAAATAAGGAGTCACATTACATCATCAGAGGCTCCACGTTGTACATCAAAGCACAGCATCACGGGAGCGCAGAAGAACAACGAACTCTTCCTGTAGCGATGAGCATCAGTTCCCCGAAACTCTTAAGTGTGAAAAATTGCTCAGTAAACAGATGAGGGTAAGAGATGTTCTGGCAAAAGAAGGGAAGCTGAGAAAAAGAAAATCACATTCAGGGAATGGGATGAGGGAAGGTTCCAGAGAGATGGGCCAGGGCCAGGGCAGGGCACGCTTCATTCACGTGCTCTTTTTACAGACATCTGTTGTTTTATCTACCCTGCAACCATCCCTCCTTCTTCCGGTACAGTACTCCAGTTTGCCTGTGGGGCTCCGCCCCTTCCATCTCCCAATCAGCTGAGGCTAATGGCACCCACTCCCATCATCAACTTCAAGGCTTGATATGCAACGTGGACCACCCTCATCCTGGTCACAGTGATCGTTTCAGGGGTGGGCACATGGCCCAGTTGAGTCCTGGAGAAGCAAATCCTGGGATTTTTAATAGATGATTGGGAAAAAAGGCACTGACTGTACGTCAATTATATCTCAATAAAACTGGAAATTTTTTTCAAAAAAATAAAAATTTTAAATTTAAAAAGAAAAGAAAGAAAACCACTGTCTTCCACCTGTGGTTACTAGGATGGAAGACTGAAAACCCAAAGCTTGCCAGCACCTGGGAAGAGCCTGCCTGAGAAGGAAGCCAATACAGAGAAAAGGAAAGCCAAGAAGAGGGCGGAAATGTAGCCCTAGTGACGTCATTTTGTAAACCAAAAAAAAAAAAATCCCCTTTTGCTTCAATCGATTTGATTGTTGTTTTTTAATTACTTACTGCTGTAAGAGTATTAGTGAACTGATACACCATTCCAGTATTTTGGGAATTAAGCCGGTGTAAAACAAGGCAAGTTAAAGAGGCCTTTGGGTTGACTTCAGATGGGGAAATTGAGATCCAGGGGTATTAAGGGGCTTACTTCAAATCACAGGGCCTGAGAAGAATTAGGGCTCGTGACTCTGGGGTAAGCACTCTGCTTTACAGCACTGTGTCCTGGAAGATTGATAACAACAGCAACGGCAAGAGTAATACCATTGGGTATGACATGCCAGGCACTGTTACAAGCCCTTTTACATGTGTTAATTCATGGAATCCTCCGAACTACTCCACAACGTAGGAATTAGTTAGTGAAGTAAGGAATTTTGGGGAACATTTCCAACCATCTGAAATGGTTGAACCATCTTTCAGCTTCCCATCTGAAAGACCAAGTTGGGACAAGGTCTAGGATTGAAGTCGCACTCGATCCAGGATGTCCTGGGGTCACCCAGGGAGAAGGAGACCTCAGGGTGACACTGAAGTTCAGGTGATCAGAGTCTTACGACTCTATTAGAGACTTGGGAGTCACTTTTGGGGGAGCAGGACCCCCCACGAGGAGTTTAGGAATATAGGAAATGGAGTCCTTGGAGAAGATCAGGGCTCTAGCCCGAAATGACTTGGGCTTAAGTCCAAGTTAAAGAAACAAAGGCAGAAATGTAGTCAGAGGGCTGGAACTAAGGTGACCTCAGCTGCTGCCATCACACGGCCACGAGCAAGGTTAAGCGCTGGAGCCCTGGCCCAGCCCCCGGAGGTGAACTGGCTTGCCCGCTGCAGGGAGCTGCACACGCCCAGCTCTAACGCGGCTCAGGCTGCCTGTGCTTTACCAGCAGTTTCTTCTCCTTGATTAAAACCTCACAGGTTTGACGTATCAACCCTTTAGCTTTGTGTCCCACCCTGCCCCCTACCTCTTGACCGAAAACATATTTTAAACTCACATTTTGACACTTCAATATTCTCCTTCAGATAGGACTTAGATATTTGCCCACTTGTCCTGTGATGGCAAATAAGTGCATCTCCTATAAATTTTGAAAGGGCGGCAGAATCAATGAATGTGTAAACGAACCTCCATGGTGATTACCAAGCGCCTGATACATAGTAAATCTTTAGAATGCCTGTCGTCCTGAATGACTACTAGATAGAGTGGATGGATGGATGGATGGATGGATGGATGGATGGATGGATGGATGGATGGATGGATGGATGGATGGATAAATGCAAGGGTGGACAGATGGATGAGTAGTTGGGTGGAAAGATGGATGAGTATCTATGGGTAGAGGAAAGACAATCCTTGGCCATTGTTTTACTCTTTAAGATCCCTGGCATAGTGTACCTTTTATTTTTTTCAATAAATACACTGTCTATCCTATGGAGTTTATAAACCAGTGAGAGAGAGGTGGACGGGAGGCTAAGTAAATAACTACCCCAATAAGTAATGAATTTCAACTGGATAGGTGCTAGAGGAACTTCCAGTGCTAGGCGGACATATAATAGCAGCTAGAAAATCAGGTAAGACCTCCCCAAGGCTTGTCATTAAGCCAAGATCGAAAGTACAACTGGGAGCTGGCCTAGGAAAGGGGGATCAGGCTGGGGGCAGGGGGGATCAGGTGGGAGTTTTAGGCAACAGGAATTCAGGCTGAAGAAATGCCAAGTGCACAGGTCCAGAGGTACGAAGGAGAATGGCTCCATAGACTACATGAAGGAAGAACAACGTAGCAGGATCAGAATGAACAAAGCTTAAATGTCAAGAGAACAATGGAAAGGTAAGGAGAATGCTGGGTCACAACGAAATTGTGTCAGATGAAGGATTCTGTGCTTGTTCCTGCCTGTGACTGCAAGCAAATGCGGGGTCTGGCGCGATCAGACATGAGCATCCCGTCTGGAATAGTAATGAAGCTGAGAGAACTGGGGAGACTGTGCCGCCATTCATTGCCTCCGACAAGGTGAGCAAAGAAGGCAGGCCCATGGGCTTCCCTGGTGGCGCAGTGGTTGAGAGTCCGCCTGCCGGTGCAGGGGACACGGGTTCGTGCCCCGGTCCGGGAAGATCCCACGTGCCGCGGAGCGGCTGGGCCCGTGAGCCACGGCCGCTGAGCCTGCGCGTCCGGAGCCTGTGCTCCGCAACGGGGGAGGCCACAACAGTGAGAGGCCTGCGTACCACCAAAAGAAAAAAGAAGGCAGACCCCCCTTGACCATTTTTCTGCCCTATTTTCATCAGCCTCCCAGTGTGACGGTTTGGCTGTCGATGTAATCTCATTCTTTCCTTTAAGTGAAGTAAACGGCTGCCCTTCTGTTGGGAAGAGCCTAGTTCCCATTCACCTCAACATCCGTGGAGGCACAGGGATCTGTGCAACGCCGTGAAGCAACGCCATCCTGCTTGTTCCGTCCAACAAGCTTTGTGTCCCTCCCTGCCCCCTACCTCTTGACTGAAGACATATTTTAAACTCACATTTGACACTTCAATATTCTCCTTCAGATAGGACTTAGATATTTGCCCACCTGTCCTCTGATGGCAAATAAGTGCATCTCTTATTATACCCTTAGGCAGAGTGCTGTTGAGTAGACTGGTGAGTATATTTAAGGCTTCAAGAACTGAGCTGTCCTCCCCATAATAGCACCTAGTTTACTGAGTGCTTACTCTATGGTTGAAACTTGCTGTAAGTTTTACTTGAATTATCTCATTTACTCCTCCCAACATCCCTATGATGACATTTGACATGATGCCCACTTTACTGATAAAGAAACTATAATTGAGAACAGCCGTGTCACTTATGCAGAGCCACAGTTAGCAAGTGGTGGACCCAACAACCAAACCCAGGTCTATCTTACAAACTTCTACTCTTTCTACGAAACTACAATGGGTATGGGTGGTCTTCCTTTGACGCCTTAAGCACTGGTCAAGAGCAATTTCACTAGCCATTGTTTTTGCCGGACATTGGGTTCAGAGAACTGTTCATTAAGACTAGAAGACACATATCCACGGGGAAGGCCTCCAGGTTTCTACACGCCTAGTCTGAATTCTTATGGACTAATCATATATTGAGCCTGCGCCCTACACCTTGCCTTGTTGGATCCCACCATTTATGTGGCTGTGTTTTTTAATCAAGCCATAGATTTCCCCATGCAGTCTTGCCCGTACTTGGACACAGAGCCTTCTGCTGCGGTGAGGGTCCAATACTACATACCAGTCTTCATCCAAAATAATTCTCCCTCAGAGATATGGGTTGAGACCTCTCTTGCATCTCTTGCATCCGCAAGAGGGAGGAGATATGGGGATATGCGTATATGTATAACTGATTCACTTTGTTATAAAGCAGAAACTAACACACCATTGTAAAGCAGTTATACTCCAATAAAGATGTTAAAAAAAAAGATCTGACTCCCTTGGACACTCCCTCGGACACTCCCTCCTTAAAATACTTCTTTCATAAGCGTCCAGGACATCAGTCTTCTGCTTTCCCACCTGCCTCTCAAAGCCTCCCCGTTTTTGTCTTTCTTGCTTTACCTTCTGCTTCCTAATGGCACTGGCCAGAAAGGCCAGGATTTGCTTTTCAGACGGCTTCTCTAGCTACACTCACTCCCAAAGCGATCTCACCAAGTCCTCTGCCTTTAAATGTTATCTACAAGCTGGTGATTCTAACTTCCACTGCGAGGTCCGGGCTCCTACATACAATCACCTGCTTATCTCTGCCTGGATGCTTCACATTTAACATAACCAAAGGGGAGCCCAAACGTACGGCTACTCCCCTGGCAGGCTGCCCCATCTCGGTAAATGGCCCCTTCAGCTTGGGGTTATTCAGGTGAAAAAGCCAAGACTCATCCTTAACCCTTAGCTTTCTTCCACACCCCACGTGCAACACAACAGCAAGTCCTGCTGGCTCCACAGGTAAACTTTATTCCGAATCTGCCTTCTTCCCATTACCTCCACGGCTGCTTCCAGATCACCAGCAGGACCCTGTGGGGCTGCTGGGCACAAAAGCCTTTCTGGGTCCCCCATTTCTTGGTTACAGGTAATAGGCTTCATTCAGCCTCCATTGACCTTCCCTGAGTTCCAAAGAGCAGGTTCAAATAGCTGCTAATCAGGGAAGGGAGGGGATGGGAGACAAGGGAGAAACAGTCAAGAAACAAGAGTGCAGTCTTGGGGCAGCGTCCCGGTTCCCCCTGAAGGGATACACATAACAATATCTTTGAGCTGTTTTGCAGATACTGAACCCCACCTGGTGGAAGAAGTTAACTGTACGCTGCCCGCAGGCGCGTAGACTCCAGACCGGTTGGAACCAGAAGGTGGATGAGGCTGATCCCAGTTACCTCACCGCCAACCAATCAGAAGAATGTCCACAAGCTGACCACGCCCTCTTTGAACCACTACTATAAAACTCCTCACTACCCGCTCCAGGTCAGGACACACAGTTTTGAGGGCACTAGCCTGCTGTGGCCCCCTTTGCCTGGCAAAGCAATGAAGCTATTCTTCCCTACTTCACCCAAAACTCTGTCTCTGAGATTTAATTTGGTGTCAGGGTGCAGAGACCAGATTCGGCTTCACTATCACCCCTTTACTCAAAACCATCAATGACTACTCATCACACTGAGAATAAAACCCGTCACCAAGGCACTCGCTCCGCGACCTGGTCTCTGCCCAGCCCTACGCCCCTGCCCACCTCACTCTCACCTCTCTGCCACACGGGCCTTCCTGCGGCCCTGCAGTCACTCCAAGCATCTCAGTTCTTTTTGCCTGGAATGTTCCTTCCCCAGATGTTGGCAGGGGTGGTTCCCTCCCTTCATTAAAGCCTCAACTCAAATATCACCTCCTTAAAGACAAGTCTCCTTAGTTTCCTTCCTAGCATTTATTACCGCCTGACATTAAAATTCACTTGTTTATTCTGTCTCTGCTGCTGGAGTGGGAGTTTCCTTGAGACAGAGCGTTTGTCTTTCCGGAGCCTTGTTACCTACAACAGGCTGGGCACATGGTACACACTCTATAATACTGATTGAATGAATGGACGGATAGATGAATATCCAACTTACTAATAAGAATCTCCACTTAGATGACCTATCACGCATGGAACCCAAACTCAGTATGCCCCGAACTAAACTCTCCACTCGCCACATCAGTGCTCTGCCCACACCCCCTGGATCCCTTTACTGGTTGTTCTGGGCATGCCGTCCTCCTGTGGCTTCCACACGCAACAGCCAGCACCAGCGTTGCTTTGTTGGAGGGCTGCACACAGGCTGCAGAAGAGACTTTTCCTGTAGGTGCACAGGGCCAGAAGTGCCCAGGGATTGATGTCGCCACCGAGGGCATTCTTTAACCAAAGATTGACAGGTGCAGGAGTATAAATACTCCGGGTCCCCTGCCCATGACAGGGACCCCTCTGAAGCGTGAACTTCAGGGCTCCCCTGTGGGTCTGAGTAACCATTGCCCTGGACTTTGCTACTTATCATACCACTGCTTGGTCTCCTTCCCTTCCCTAGGTTCCTACTTCTCTACCAGTTTTTTCTGGGATCACTTCCTAATGAAACACTTGACATGAATCCTCCCAGAAAGAGGCCTCTGCTTCCCAAACCTGGTCCTCCTGTCTCTCCATCTCAGTGATGATACCTTTGCATATTCAGTGATCCAAGCAGAGACCAAACCCACCCTACCCTCCTTCTCTATCTAACCCCACCCATCAGTCTCCCTCGTCCTGACCGCTCTCAGTCTTCATCCACTTTCCTCCACCCCTCTCCCACTGCCCGCCTCAGGCTGGCCCCAGTCGTGTTGCTGGCTGACTGAAGCCTGATGGTCACAGGAATGTAGACATTCTGCAGACTGCTCTTAGCTCACCAACCAGCGCAATCACAGCGTAGCCCTTAAAATCATCCACAAGGTCATCTCCACCCTCCCTCTTTAGAAGACTTAACACCAAAGAGTCTCCTTAGATTCCTTGCAGGTTACTGTCATTTGTATGTTACGATAATCGATTCCTCCTTTGCTTGAGGAGAAACAATTAACTAGCTACATAGCAAGGCACTGTGCAAGAGCCGCGTGGTATGGTTATAAAAGGCACAGCTCTAAACTTCAAAAAGCTCATTGTTTGGGGAAGAAGACATACATGCAAATACTTCATTACGATGGTGAAAGTGCCCCTCAGGCTAACTCTGGAGATTCCACATGGACCTGAACTATGTCACGTCCATCTTTAAATCCCTACCGCACTGCCTAACACAGAGTCGGCTGGTAATAAATGAATGGATTTAAGTCAAGCAAGTCAAGAGGAAGTCTTTCCAGAAGTGACATTTTTGCTGGGCTTTGAAAAATGAGAAAGGAGAAAAAGGGCTTGCCAGGCAGATGTCAGAGTATGTCAAAGACATGGGGAATGAACGAATGAGGTGTTTTAAAGAATGAGAAAATTGCACAGAATAGCTGGAAAATTATATGCATAATGAGGAATAGCTAAGATGGGTTAGAACCAAGAGTGAAGGAAGGTGAATACAAAGTTCATGACTCTACACTGGATCTTAAGGCAAGACGGAGCTGTGGAAAGTTTTTGAGCTTCGCCGCTGGGTAGGAGCCCAGGGAAGCAAAATCATTAGCCTGTACCAGTCTCCAGTCCCATAAATGACTCTTCAAAACTCCACTGGTGGCTCATATTCTTTCAGCCTAAGTAGCTGTGCCCCTAGTTCTCTGTCGGCACTGTTCTAATCTTGCATCCTTAAAAATCCATCACGTGACACTGTCACCAGGGTCGGCGATCACGAAGCAGAGTCATCATTTCTCCAATTTTCTACCCCAAATGGACAAGAAGCGGGTTCTGCCATCAGATGAGAACAAACCACTATCCTCAGCACTGGGAGACAGGTGTGTGCTTGTGTGTGGGACGCACGGATGGATACATGTGACTCTGTCCTTGGGTCTGGGTGTGAGTCCAAGGATGGGTTTGGGGTGTTTGAGTGCATACGCATGTGAATTTTCATGTGTGTGCATTGCCTGGGCGTGTTGCCCTTTTGAATGTGTGTGCTTATACATAAATGTTTAGCATCTGTTTGCATGTGGACCTGTGCATGAGGTATGTATACGCGTTTGTGTTTGCATGTGCACGTGCCCATGTGGAGGCATGCCCATACGTGCACATCTCCACGTGTGCTGCACACATCTTCAACCTGGCATATTTTGCTTGCGAGGGGCCCAGAGCCTGCCTTGGGCCACAGCCAGCCCCATCCCTTCCTACTGCCGGCCCCCGCCCACTAACGCAGTCTGCATTGGCTAGGCCTGTGCAGCCTCTGCAGAAAGCGTTAGATGTCGCAACTGAAATCCTCAAATTGCTAAATGCTAACAAATAAAGTACTGCTTGGGCAGTCTCTTTGTAACCTTTGATCTGGAAGAAAATAATAAAAGCTCCCTATTATGTGCCAGGCATGAGCAAAGCACAGAGCATCTGCTAATTTAAATAAAGCCAGTTGTGCAGCCCTTACTATGGGCCACGCCCTCTTTTAAGTGCTTCACTCACATTAACTTATTCAATCCTCCTAGTTACCTTAAGCATCCCCTTTTTCTTTTTCTTTTTTTTTTTTTTTTTTGCGGTACGCGGGCCTCTCACTGCTGTGGTCTCCCCCGTTGCGGAGCACAGGCTCCGGACGCGCAAGCTCAGCGGCCATGGCTCACGGGCCCAGCCGCTCCGCGGCAGGCGGGATCTTCCCGGACCGCGGCACGAACCTGTGTCCCCTGCATCGGCAGGCGGACTCTCAACCACTGCACCACCAGGGAAGCCCAAGCATCCCCTTTTGATAGAGAGGGAAACTGAGACACAGGGAGGTTAAGTCACAAAGCTAGCAAGCAGCGGAGCTGGGATTTGAACCCAAGAGCTCTCGGTCCTAGTGCTGGTTCTCAGCCACTCCAACTGCATTGCCCCTGTGACTTCTCCCAACACATTTCACAGAAGAAGAAACTGAAGCCAGAGAGGAATAGCCACGGGTCACGGGGGTCCATCTGACACCAGTGCTGGGGTCTTCCTAAAGAAAACTCAGAGAACTTGCACAAGGCAAGGGTGGGGGGCGAGGGACTATTAGACAGGATCGAGGGAAACATTTCTAAGAACGCAAATGTTATCTTTTTCTCGAGAAAAAAAAGCGACTCTAGCTGTCAGACCATAAGCTGCAACCTTTATGTTTACAAAGCAAAAAGGGCAATTAAATGAGACAAAATAAATCTTCTTGGGTCTCCGTCAATGGGCCTTGCAGGTCTGCGGTCTGACGCCTGATTGACAGGACACATTACATTCGGGAGCAGACTCAGCCTCTTGACATTTCTTTGATGCAGCACTGAAGCAGGAGGGCCAGTTTCTTAAAGGGCCCCTGCCCCTTTCCGGGCTGCAGGATCCCCTCCAGCAGAGGAAAGGAGAGGGCCGGTGCGATGCTTGTCTGAGACAGGTGGCGATGGCCACATTCACAGTGGAGACGACAATCACGATCACAGTGACGCCTTGACAACTGGCACGACTTGACAGTAAGGGCTCACTACGTGCCGGGCACGTAGCCACGTGCTCGTCAGTGAGGGGGTCCATTTGTGGTCGCCATCTGTCAGGTGCCAGGACCTTCAGGGAATTCCACAGAGTCACACAGAATGGCTTTATTGGAGACTCAGCAACCGGGGTCGGTAAGAGGGGCCAAGGTTCCCCAGGCCTCTCAGCGTCCTCAGACAGATGTGTGCCAAGGCCAAGGTGCTCTGCTAGACCCCCTCTGTGGGCTTACGTTCTGGGGAAAGACCCCACCCCCACCGTTACTCTCCCTTCTCACAGCGTAGGGTGAGCGCAGCCTTGGCAGTGGGGAAACACAGCCTGGCATCAGGAATTCTGGTGTTCTCTGGGAAAGACCCACGGACAGTTGGGTTTGCACACAGCTCCTTCTTCTGGGAGGAGGAAGCCACGCGTTCCATGAGAAAGGAGGTTTGACCCCAGCTGCTCCCTCTGGGCGAGGAACACCCCTGGTCCTGGGTGACGAATGTCCAGGGTTCACTTTGGACCATCCTCCTTGGATTCTGTTATCTCATTTGACCGTCAGTCCTCCCCAGTTGACACAACCAGTCCCTGTTTTTCAATGCTGTCCTGCAGATACAGCCTGTTTTTCTTTCACGTTCCCATCCCTGACCATAGGCTTTAGGGACGTGGGATGTTGTGGCACAGGGGCTGGATTTCGATTCTATTGATTGACTGATCAATTGATCAATCCATGACTGTTTCTGCTTCCATCTGGAGAGGCAGCATAAAACTCAGGCTCGGGGTCAGAGGGGCCCAGGCTCACGTTTCTGGCTTCTGCATGAACTCCAGGCAGGAGTCCTGTACGACTCCACAAAGCCACTTAATGTTCCGTGCTCGGCTTCCTCTTCTGTCAATTGGGGATAACATCAGAACCTATTCATGGGGCTGTTGTGAGAAGTCAAATGAGTTAAAGTGTGTAGAGCACCTAGCCACTCACTGAGCACATAGGGTGCTTGGTAAGTGTTGGTTCTCGATATTCTAATTGCTGTTGATGACGCTCTGGAGATGACATTGATGATGACAGTGACAATGATGACGATAAGATTGAAGTTGCTGTCCTCCAGACATCGTGTACCACATTCTCAGAGGAAAGACTTGAGCTGGGAAGATGCATGGCGTCTGGGGTTTTGCATGTTCTCAGTAAGAAGGACAGTAAGGCCATCTTTGGCTCATGGGGGCTTTGGGAGTATAGATAGGACTTGAAGACAGTTGAGCTGGGAGAGCATAGGATCTGAGCAGGCACTGGGTTCCTTTCCTGGTTTCATTTGAGAGCCAGAGTTATTCTGGGATCCAGACTGAAACGATCATTCCTTTAGGGCTGTCCCTCACATCTGCTGCTTGTCTGGGCTAATGAGCAACGCTGGACCAGCCTAATCACACCCAGCCCTCTGCCCTTTCAAATGCCACAGAAACCACGGTGGTGGTGGAATCCACCTAGTGATGTCCCAGCCACCCCACTGTCTTGGGTTTAGAGGCCAGGACACAAGACTCCTACAGCCCGAGACGATGAACATTCAGATCCCTACGTGTGCTTTCTGGCATGTGAACGTTCACGTGGGCTTTGGCTGAGACCTAAGGAGCCTTACTAGTCATGAAATTGTTACAGGGCAGGAAGAAATGTGGGAAAGCTAGCACTTCTAAACCATGACTGCAGAGTCCTCCCCACTGGAAATGAGTAGAGAAATGAATAAAAATCGAACACCACCACCCAACGTCTGCTCCAAATAGGACATTGTGGTTAGGGATACTAAAACAGAAGTCTGAAGACCTGGGTTTGAACATCTGCCGCTCCATGTCCTCCTGGGTGACCTGGGGCAAGTCATTTCCATTGGAACCTCATTTTTCTTGTTCATGAAATGGGGTAAGGACCTCAGCCCAGACCATCTTGCTAGGTTGTAGTGAAGGTCAACTGAGAGAAAGGATGTGCGGGACCTTTGAGAGCTGTAAAGCATGGTGAAAATGCTATTTATTAATAGCTTGTCTATTCTCTCTGACAGTTACTAAGGTGGAGAGAGAACCCCATTAAGGAGAACTCCTCCGCACCCAGCAGCAGTCTTGAAGATCTCTGTACCTGTGCTCGAACTACCACCCAATGTCATAATGAGGAGGAGGGTGGTGATAAACAGCAAGGGGTGAGGGAACATAACTGTATCAGTAACGTTTTCAGCAGCAAGTAACTGACTCAAAATGGCTTAAACAATAAGACAATTTATAATCTCATAAGGTTGTATGAGTAGGAGGACGGGCCCCAGGTGTTATATGATCCAAGACTCAATGAAACCATAAAAAACCCCATGTGTTTTCCATCTTCCCCACTCTGCTCTCCTCGTGGACTCAAGATGGTGTCCGCAGTTCCAATATCCAGTACATCGTAGGGGAAAAAATGGAGGGAATGAAGAAAACAATGTAGGGAAAAGAAAAGGGGGCACCTCTTCCTGGGTCTCCTTCTTAAGAGTGAGGAAGACTTTCTCAAGAAGAACACCAAAACGCTCCCCTATTGTTTTTCACAACCCGAATGGATCCTTGCTCACTGGCAAGAGGAAGGGATCCCCAAGATGGATCTAGACCTGTGCTGTCCAACACAGTAGCCACC
Organism: Lagenorhynchus albirostris; assembly: GCF_949774975.1. NCBI lineage: Eukaryota > Metazoa > Chordata > Mammalia > Artiodactyla > Delphinidae > Lagenorhynchus > Lagenorhynchus albirostris. The sequence continues at coordinate 70,169,683 of NC_083109.1, forward strand.
AGTCACACGTGACTATATTTGAAATTGAAATATGATTCACACACCGTAAAATTCACCCTTCTAAGATGTGTAAGTCCCTGGGTTTTCAAATATTCACAAGGCTGTGCAGCCATAACCACTATCTATTTCCAGAACATTTTCATCATCCCATAAAGAAACCCTGTACCCATTCCCTCCTCCCTCAGCTCTGGCAACTGCTAATCTTCTTTCCATCTCTCTGGTTTGCTTGTTCTTGACATTTCATACAAATAGCAACATCCTGTAATATGTGGTCTTTTATGTCTGGCTTCTTTCACTTAATGTTTTCAAGATTCATCCACACTGTAGCAGGTATAAGCACTGCAATTCTTATCATGTCTGATTAATTTCCATTTATGACAATTTCCATTTATGAATATACCACATTTTCACTATACCACATTTATCAGTTGATAGGCATTTGGGTTGTTTCCATTTTTTGCCTATTGTGAATAATGCTACTGTGAACATTCATGCACAAGTTTTTGAGTGAATGTATGGTTTCAGTTCTCTTGGGTATATACCTAGGAGTGGAATTGCTGGATCATAGGGTACTTCTAGGTTTAACTCTCAGAGGGACTACCAAACTGTTATCCAAAGTGGCTGCACCATTTTACATTCTTACCAGCAATGCATGAGCATTTCAATTCCTTCGTATCTTTGCCAACACTTGTTCATTTTTTTATTATAGCCAATGTGTAACTATTTAGTTTTAAATTTACAATAATAAAAATTAAATAAAATTTAAAACTTCAGCTCCTTCCTCAGATGGACTAGGTACATTTCAAGTACTCAGTAGCCCCATGTGACTACTGGCTACCATGTTAGAAAGCACAAAACATATCCAGCATCTCAAAAAATACTCACTAGAAGTCCCAGCCAGAGCAAGAAAAAGAAAGAAAATAAAATATTTAGGAATAAACTTAACAAGAAGGCAAAAGATTGGTACACTGAAAACTGCAAAACACTGCTGAAGGAAATTAAAGAAGACACAAATAAATGGAAAGACTTTCCATGTTTATGGACTGGAAGACTTCATATTGATATGATGTCAATAATACCCAAAGTAACCTACAGATTCAACACAATTCTTATCAAAATCCCAACAACACTTTTGCAGGCAGATAAAAGTCCATCCTAAAGTTCAAGAGATCCCAAAAGGTCAAAACAATCCTGAACAACAAGAACAGAGTTGGAAGTCTCACACTTCCTGATTTCACCCTTACTATATGTCCATGGTAATCAAAACAGTGTGGTACTTGCATAAGACAGACATATAGACCAATGGATTAGAATAGAGAGCCCAGAAATAAACCTTTGCATATACGATCAAATGATTTCAACAAGGGTACCGAGACCATTTAAGGGGGGGCAAAGGAAAGTCTTTTCAACATATGGTAAAGGGAAAACTGGATAGCTATATGGGGGGAAAAAAGTTGAACCCTTATTTACACCATATATAAAAATTAACTCAAATGGGTCAAAGACCTAAATGTAAGAGTTGAAAGTATAAAACGCTTAGACTAAAGAAAACATAGGGGGAAATTTTATGACATTAAATTTGGCAATTATTTGTTGGATATGACACCAAAAGCACAGCAACAAAAGAAAAAAATAAGTAAGTTGGACTCTCAAAATTTAAAACTTTTGTGCTTCAAAGGACACCATCAAGAGGATGAAAAGGCAGCCCATGGAATGGGAGAATATTATTTCCAGAATATATAAAGAACTCCTATGACTCAACAACAGAAAAACAAACAACCCAATTAAAAACTTGACAAAGGACTTAAACAGACATTCTCCAAAGAAGATATACAAATGATCAATAAGCACATGAAAAAGTGCTCAACGTCATTAATCATTAGGAAAACGTAAATTAAAACCAAAATAAGATAACCTCACATCCATTAGCACAGCTACTATCAAAGAAACAGGAAATAACAAGTGTTGGTGAGGATGTGGAAAAATCTGAAAGCTTTGTACGTTGCTGGTGGGCATGCAAAATGATGCATCCGCCGTGGAAAACGGAATGGTGATTCCTCAAAAACTTAAACATAGAATTACCAGATGATCCAGTAATTCTACTTCTGGGCATGGACCCAAAAGAATTGAAAGCAAGAATTTGAACAGATGTTTGTACATCTATGCTCATAGCAATATTATTCACAATAGCCAAAAGGTGTCCATCAACAGATGAATGGATAAACAAAATGGGATGTATACATACAATGGATTAGTAGTCAGCCTTAAAAAGGAAGGAAATTGTGACACATGCTACAACATGGATGAAGTCTGAAGGCGTTATGCTGAGTGAAATAAAGGAATCACAAAAAGACAAATATTGCGTGTTTCCTCTTTTATGAGGTTCCTAGAATAATGGCATTCATAGAGACAGAAAGTAGAATGGTGGTTTCCAGGGGCCAGAGGAAGGAAAGTAAGGGGATGCTGAGGTTTAATGGTTACAGAGTTTTAGTTGGGGAAGAGGAAAAAGTTCTGGAGACAGATGTTAGTGATAGTTGCACAAAAGATATGAATATAATTAATGCCACAGCACTGCACAGTTAAAAATGATTAGAATGGCAAATTTTACGTTACAGATATTTGGCCACAATTTTAAAAATCCAGCCCCCGTAGAGCGCTTTTGCATCCATTCAGCCATTCTAAAAGTACAAATAAAGGTATTCAAATAGGAGGGAGGAAAGACACCCACGAGGATTTAATATAATCCTACCTTTCCTAAAAATGCAGCAACATTAATACTCAGCAGATAAAAGAGGCGCTCATGTATATTGGTTTAAAACATCCTTAACATGTTGAAAAATGATGAACAAAAAGGAAACATGGGCAGATGCAAACCTTCCAGAGGCGGTTCTCTTCTAGGTCAGCTAGTCATTATGGTAACTGATCATTAAAGAAGTTGATGTCTTGTGAGGGACTCCACCAGGCCCACTCCCGAAGATGCTCCTGCCCAAAGGGTGGAGCCAACAGAGGACGTTGGGAGAGGGTGTGTGCTGTGGCCAAGTCCAGCGGAAAGAGCTACAGGAGAAAAGAGACAAAGAGTCGGGGATGTTGGACTTACCTGAACCAAGGATGTTTCTTACGTCTGGCTCAAAATGAGTTTATTCTTTTCTGGCCCAACTTCCCTTCACCAAGGTCTCCCTCAATTTCCAGGAGAGAAATTCATTAGGAAGATCCCAGCTGGGACAGAGGACACCTGGGACCCATCCTGCCTTTGGCTCAGTTTCACTTGCTGATGGGGAAGAAGGCCTCTCCCTTCCTCTTTGCTAAGCGAGGATGCTGCTAATAATAGCTGTCATTTACAGAACCCTCACTATTCCAAAGCACAGGTTGCAACTAGACCATGCCTCAGAAACAGAGGACCAAAGTGGAGAAATGACCTGTTCAAGGTCACGCTGAGGAAGGAGTTCCAATTTTAGACAGGGTGGTCAGAGAAGGCCTCCCTGCAAAGATGATACCTGATGAAGACCTGAAAGTGGGGCAGAAGTAAGTCATGAAAGGGGAGCATTCCTGGTAGAGGGACCAGAGAGGACCATGCCTGGGTAGAGGGTATGCAGCAGGTTTAAAGGACAGTAGGGCGTCAGGCGTGGCTGGAACGGAGTGAGTGAAAGAAAGGCAGTAGGAGATGGGGCTGGACTGTGCCGGGCCATGCAGGCCAGTGTAAAGACTTGGCTTTTACCATGAGCAAAACGGAGAGCCATTGAGGGTTCTGAGAAAAGGAGGAGTGAGATCTGACTCGGGTTTACATGGAATTCCTCCGGCTTCTCTGTTGAGACCGGACCATGCGACGTTCAGGAAACAGAAAACCCAAATATCACACAGGCTGTTAGAAGCAGCTGGGGAAAATCACAGGGTGACAAGCCAGAGGTCTGGATATCTGTGCCCTTCCAGGCTGGGTGCCAAGTTCTCCCCAGCAGATTTCCCACTGTTGCATTTGATGACTAAAAACAGATGTTAGCGGTACCTTCCCCTTCCCTCCCCTTGGAAAGAGAACACACAGGTATCTCATCTCAGAGACCACCCAACCTCTGCCTCTGATGGTGGTACACACTGGCACCAACCAACTCATCAGAGATATAAATAAATTTGAATTCACTTGTTGAACGAGTTCAGGTAGGGAACAGGGTATAGACTTCTGGCATTTGAGTCGAGAAAAGGTTGCCTTCGTGAGCAGATGGGCACACCCATGTGCACAAACACAAACCTGGTCTCCATCCCTCCTCCCCACCAGCTGGGCAGTCTCTCATCCCTTCTGGGGTGAAAAGGGTGCAAGACTTGGGCTCCCAAGGGGCAATGGAAGGCATGTCATTCGATAAGCCTGTGTGTGAATACTGACTCTGCCAACCACTCAGTTTACTCATCTGTAAAATGGACGTTTAAAATACCAGTCTCGCAAGGTTGCTATGGGGATTCAATGAGATGAACAAGTAAAGGTTCAGGAAGCAATACCTAGTCTCTAGCAGTTTGCCCACAGTCACGATACACACTCCCTTGCTCAGATCCCGTGTGTAGATCTCAGTGGCCTCTCCACCACACAACTCTCCCCCCGCAACACACTCTCCGCACTAACTACTTAATATCTGAATAGGATTGTCTCTGGAAAAGAAATACTTTGGACTGTTCATTGTTTTGGCTCTTTATATTTCCACCTTTCTTTTCCCCCACGTTATTCAAGCAGGAAAAGCAGGACCAAAATCAAAACTTTCCTGCAATCCTCTGTCTTCTATGTTCCAAGAAGCCCAAGCCCTTAGGAAAATGGGATTTACTGGCAAAGGCAAAGTGAGAACTATGACGGAAAAGCATTTCCCCAGCTTAAAAGAGAGGTACTGAAAGCAGAGAGATTGGTGGACCCCGGAGCACGTGTGACTTGAAGCCTACTTCCTGACAACACTAATGGACTGATAGCAAAATCCAAGTAAGAAAGGTCTGCATGGTGTGTCTGGAGGAAGCCATGATCACAGCTTGCAAAATATTCCCACGCCTAGCTTGGCCACTGACGGCTGCCGGAACACAGGGGTCACTCATGCGAAGATGGTGGACACCTCATCATCCGTCATCCTCATGACTGGTCAAGAGTGGACAGACTGCCTGAAGACCAATGGACTTCCCCAAATTCCTTGACACCATGTAAGACCCCAGAACATGAGATCATCTCAGGGACCTTCCTTAGAGGACCGCCCCCCCGAAATGATTGGGATTAATGTTGAAATGGGAGGGCTCAGATTCAGAAATTAAGTTGAGTTATACAAAAGAATTCGATTTTTTGTGCACATTCGAATTTGTGAGTTGAGATTCACACCTGCTACATGATTGGATCCCTCCTATGACCCCTCATTGCCCTAGAACATCAAACCTCTCAGCCATCTTTAAAGTCCCTCAGTGGTCGGGCTTCTATTTCCTACCAGGCTCATGTCTCACCACCCCCAACAGTCAACATGTTACCTGCCAGTCGTACTAAATTACTCGTATTCCCTAGAGGTTCCTGTCATGCTCTCTCACCTCCACGCCTTTGTGTTTTTTCTTTCCTTTGCCTGGAATGCCCTTACACACTGAGGCCACCCTGAGAATTCCTATCATCTTCCGAAAATCAGCTCAAACATGAGACCAGCCCATGACCCGGGATGAATTAGGGGCCCCACCTTGATGTTCCTACAACATTAACATCGTTGTCATATCATATACCAAAGCTCGTTGCAGTTGTTGACTCACTCGCCATTTCCACCACCTGTTAGAAGTTTATTGAGTGCAGGAATAATATTCTCTTCATTTGTGCACCCCCATTGTCCAGCACAGGGCCCGGCACCAAATACACTCTTGGTAAATATTTGGTGAAGACCTAATTGAGTAAAGTAAATGACATCTCTCTATTGCCTCAATGTCCCCATTTGTTAAGCTGTGAAAGCAGACGATATGTTAACAGCTTTGACATCCTATGATTCCATGAACTTTCACTTGCTTGATAGAACCATTAGCAGGGGTTCAAATAGATTTTTTTTTAAATAGATTTTTATAAGCTCTTGTGAGTCGGGTAGGATAGGAAGGGGTTAAAATAGGGGAAATATCCATGCTTATCTCTTTCAAACAGGATCCTTACCAAAAAGGGGAGTTAACGATTCATGGAACTTGAAAACCTAAGGCTTCTGGGCTGGTTTAAGACAGAACTAAATGCAGGGGCTCAAATGATATGGCTAGGACCCTAACCTCTCCATCCCTCACCTCGCTTTGCATTCCCCTTAAATTCTTAATCAGGTTCTCTGTTGGGACGAGATGGCAGCCCAAGCTCTAGTTTCATGTTTAAATCAGTGGGAGAGTGTAATCCACTTCCTCAGTAGCTCTAGTTCGCTCTGATTGGCCTGACTTGGCTCTGGTGCCTATCCCTGAATGAATCGCTGAGACAATGGGACTGGCGTAGGCTTGGGTCATGTGATTCCCCCTGAGACCTGGAGTGCAGAATCACCATGCTGCCGGGGAAGAGACTACAGTACGGCTACTCAAACCAAAATCAGCATCTGTTGGTGCAGGAAGGGGAAACCCTGTAGACCTCCAAGTCTCTACACCCTCACTCGGGTCCCCGAGCTCTACGCAGCCAGGACGTAGAAACTAGAAATCCCATCTCCATCAGCAGTTCTGGAATTAACCTTGCTGCTCCAACTCCATCCCCCAGGATAGGGACAACCCCCCACGTACCCCTGAGCTCCCAGGATCTTAAGCTCTTCTGATTGACCCCCACGCCCTCCTCCATATATCTCTGATGTTTAAATCCTGCTCTAGAATCAAGCCAGTAGTCTCAGGCCCACCTCCCTGCTACCCTCCCCCTTATAGTGGCTTAATCTGGTCTCCCATGTCTGAATATCTGTCTGCCCGGAATAGACCAATCACCTAGAACGATGGTACTGCCACCAGCTGAACTGGGTACCACTTTCTGCATTTACCCCAGTGCCCAGCCCATTTTGGACCTTGGTTGTTAAGTGGTGACCACCACCCGGGAAGCCAGGCAAAAGTAGATTTTTTTTGTCCTAAATAAGCCCCACTGATTCCTATTGCCTCTTTCTCCTGACCAGCTGAGCCACCAGGTTACAAGAATACACAGGTGCACATGACAGCTGCAGCTCCAAGGGGCTATCCTCCGGTTTCTCTTGGCAAGCATCCACTCACCCATCAACATGTCTTGAGTGTCTCCTGTATGCCAGTTGCTGTGCTAAGGGCTGGGAATACAACGTTGAACAAGACTGACACTAGCCCTGCTTCCCAAGAAGAAGGTTTTTAGGCTAGAGAGGGAAGTGAATATTTACCAAACAATTATGCAAATGATTATTTAATTTCAACTGTGACCAGTACTCTGAAAGACTGGAACAGGTTGCTATGAGAACATACAACTGGGTCTGGAAGATAGCCTTGAGGAAATTTTATTTAAGCTGGAAGCATAAGGTTGAGTAAGACTTAACCAGGTGAAGAGAGGGAAGAGGAGCGAGGCAAAAGAAGTAGCCCATGCAAAGGCCCTGAGGCAGGAGAGAGATGCCAGAGGACCAGCAGCTGTGTGAGCCAGGGGAAGAGGACCAGGATGGGAGGTGTATTTAAGTCAGTGTCTTCCAGAGATGTGAAGTTTTAAAATTTCTACATCTCATTTCAGTAGAAATGGAAAATCTCTGTAAAGCAGCCAGAACTGATTTTTTTATTTTCTTTTACCCTTTCTTCCCTATTCTCATCCAATTCAGACTTCAAACAGCCATCCCTCACACCGCCTCAGGGCATTTAACCTGAAGCATCCTGAAACTCTGCCAATTACAGCACTCCACTTGTTAATTCCTCCACCAATAGGGCTTCCCTAAGAAGCAAGCCTGGTGCCTAAGGGGGCTGGAGAAGTTGCCCTGTCCCAGCATACCCTCCCAGGAGCTGCCAGAGCGTTGAGTCCACTGATGCGACCTTGCTGCTCCCCATGCAGTTAATAATGCAATGTCTGAACGTCTCTCCCATTTGTGGGGGAGAAAAAAAGGTTCTGCTAAAAACAAACAAATAAAAACAAAACAAAAAAAAACGCACACCCTGCCACTCAAACCCTCTCCAAACATGCTGTCACGGGCTCTGTCCCTTTCTGTTGATGCTGTTTGAACGATCCTCCCTCCCTGCCTGGCTGCCTGGGCGACCTCCATTATTTATGATGGGGCGTGAAATTGATTGTGGTTGAAAGATCCACACTGGAATCAAATGAGCTCTTCAATTATCGCTGCACAAATAAATCTCTGTTTCCAGAGTTCCCCTGGGGAGCAGGCATCTAACCCCAGGTTCAAGGTAATAGATATTTCTAGGTGGCAAAGTACAGATGACTCTATTGTAATGACTGTCAAATTATAAGATTCCCAGGGTCAAGTGATTCTTCCTCTCCCTCTCTGTGCCCCCTCCTTTAACAATTCCAAAGGAAGCGTATTCTGACGGTCCTCCCATTGTGTGCCAACACGGCCTTTCCCCGGCTGCTGCGTACATGACAGATAGTTCCATGCTGCGGGCTCTGGTCATTTCCAATCCTTTTTCACAGGAAATATGCAGTGGGTGTTAATGGGGTTACAGAAAGATTAATAGAGCTTTCAGGGTGTTCGGGCTTGGCTGGTATTTCTTCCACAGAAAGCCATCAGCTCAGGAAAATTTAATGATGAGACTCAACCCATTAAGACAACACACAGACAACCTCCACCCATCTTGGGCTTAATCTTATTTTCCTTCCTCATCATACAAAACCTTTCTGGAGAGGGAAGGGAGGCAGAGAGCTCAAGGATGCTGAAGGCTAACTTCACGCCAGGTGTTGAGCTGCGCACATTCACAAACATCTGACAGCAAAGACCAGTGATCATGGGCTACGTGTGGCCCACAGTTGCGTTCTGTTTGGTAGGGCCGATGTTTTTGGAAAATAAGAATTGGTGAATTTCACATACACATCTGGATTTCCTTAAAATAAGATTTGGCTACATCTCACCTGCATATCTACGTGGCCTCAGTTGGCAGGAACTGAGGGGTACTGCCCCCTTCAGGTAGCAAAGGGCAAGTACCTTTTCCTATGCCTTAGTCCCTGCCTGGCCCAGTTCATTCATTGAACTGTCTGGACCCCATAAGCATTTGAATATAAAGGCCCTGACATTTCCCATGTCATCAAGTTGTCACCACTACCAAGTTCTCCCCTCAGTAGCTGTGACCACATGTTGCCCCAACACAAGACAGAGAAAATGGAAGTGAACCTGTGCACACGACAGCTGGAGTGAAGAGACTTCATGACAGCTTTGGGCTCTATGGGACCATAACCGAGCAGGACACTGTGGGGTCTTCCAGGGGCAGACCGCTCCCCTCCCTATCCTCTGCTGTAGCTCCTCTCTGAAGTACCTAGATAACAGCATCTGGTGCACATTCCTGAGTGGTTTTACAGATGCTAAAACTCCCACAAAATGGAAGACGCTAACTACTTGATGACCCTGAGCACGTAGCCTCCACACCTACTGGAGCGTGAGGATTGACAGTGTGAACCCCTGTGACACCGCCCTGTCACCCTGTTACCTCACCATCAACCAATCAGAGAATGTTGCACTTACCCTGCTACCCGCCCCCCTCGCCTGGCCTTTAAAACTGCTTTCCTCGGGCTTCCCTGGTGGCGCAGTGGTTGAGAGTCTGCCTGCTGATGCAGGGGACACGGGTTCGTGCCCCGGTCCGGGAAGATCCCACATGCCGCGGAGCGGCTGGGCACGTGAGCCATGGCCGCTGAGCCTGCGCGTCCGGAGCCTGTGCTCCGCAACGGGAGAGGCCACAGCAGTGAGAGGCCCACGTACCGCAAAAAAAAAAAAAAAAAAAAAAAACTGCTTTCCTAAAACCCATGGGGGGTGGGGGGGGGGCGGGGGTTTGAGCGCTAGCTGCCCAGACTCCTTGCTTGGTGTCCTGCAATAAACGCTGCACTTTCCTTCACCACAACCCGGTGTCAGCAGATTGGCTTCACTGCGTGCAGACAAGCAGACCCAAGTTTGGTTCTGTAACAGGACCTGGACAGACAATGCCTCAAGCCTAGCTTAAAAAAAACAAAAACTAAAATTTAATAAAATAAAATATATCCTTATTTTTTATTTCCATTGAAACATTTTATAATCACACCCCAATTTCAGCCTCTCGTGTCACCCTAATGGCCCCCATTTCATGGGCTGGTTTTGAACTGCGAGGATAGGGAGACCAGGAGAAGGAGGTCACAGGACTGTGTTAGTGAGATTTGGGGGCACATGTGTGCCTGCTGTGGGGCCCAGGGGACTAAACCAGTTATCAAGCTGCCACCATCTTCCCCCCGTCAATTCAGAGGGGCCGTCCTCGCTGCTCTCATCCGGAAACCACACCACCTTCTTGTGGAATTTGGCATTTTGTGCTAGGCAGCATCTTGTACCCATGCAGGAAACTAAAGTTTCTAGCTGTTTCCAGGTGATCTTAATGTCTTATGAGCAAAGATTTCACTTGCATCTTTCACGGTGTTTATCATCAAGAGATTCAACTGGCAACCATGTGACACAAGGCCACATGGTTTAACTGTTGCTTTTATGCTATGCCAGTCATCAGTTTCAGGAGCAGGAACATGATAAAATCAGGTCCATTCGCATTTCAGAAACATATCCACTGCGAAACTGTGTACAGGACTCACCTGTAAAATTTAAATTGACTAAAGTGCAGTGGACACTCTCTAGCCACTCTTTTTATTTTTGTTTTTGTTTTGGCGGTACACGGGCCTCTCACTGCTGTGACCTCTCCCGTTGCGGAGCACAGGCTCCGGACACGCAGGCTCAGCGGCCATGGCTCAAGGCCCAGCCGCTCCGCGGCATGTGGGATCTTCCCGGACCGGGGCACGAACCCGTGTCCCCTGCACCGGCAGGCGGACTCTCAACCACTGCGCCACCAGGGAAGCCCTCTAGCCACTCTTTTTCAACATATTGCTATCATTTGCCTCTTACGTAAGCCTCTCTGGACCATGTGCTTTCAAGTAAAACCAGACATCACGGCTCTCCCTGGCTGGACTCACGCGCAAGGCAATGGTCATCATACATGGGCTGGGCAGGTGACTTGGAAAGAATTCTGTCCAAGAGGGGCATCTCATGATACACGATGGCATCCTGAGCCAATCAAATCCTCTCTTCTGAGCAGGTTAGTGCTAAAGGGGTAAAGAGGAAACATGTCCCCAAACCCCAAACTGTCACCTCGAGTGACACAGACCTCTTCCGCCTCTTCTACATAAAGCCTATCGTGCAGCTCAGCCTATGCTAGCTGGAATCCAATAGAACAGTGCAGCCCAAGGAATGAGATCCCTCCCAATTCTACTTTTCCCCTAATCAGCCTGTCTGTACCAGCTGTACCACCCCGAGGACCTAAGTTCCCCTAGCTCTTGGTGCCCTGAGCCCTTACCTGCTCATCTAGCAGTGAGTCTGGTCTTTCCTCTGATTTCTCCATTCGAAACATCCCTCATAATTACCAAAGATTCTGACACTTGCCCCGACATTGGTCCTGCTTCTGTTCTCTACCTACTAGTGAACCAGGAATGGGGTAAGCCCTGGAACACAGATTCTGCAACTTCTGACCCTGCGACAGCCTAGGGGGGATCTCTCCTGCCTTCAGGATGGAGAAGGAAACCTGTCCTCACTCACCAGCAGTGCCATTACCAAGACATCACAGTCTAAGCCCCAGCAGCCACGTCACCAATGGAGCGTTCCAACGAACCTCCCGGGAACGTATGACTTTTGCACAACTTACGATAAACTCATCCAAGTGAGGATGGGTGTACGAACTGAGGGGAGACCACTCCCTACCATCAATTATAGTCAGGGGGCCCTACACAAATTGTCCACCAAAGTCAGCTCCTAATAGAGTAATTCTTTTACTACACATACACACACGCACACACACATTTTCCCCTAGGAGAAGCCATGACTAGCAATGACATCTAGGTAAAGATGGCCACATCCAGTGCTCCTGGAACAATCCGACTCTTCTGAAAGTTTGCCACAGCTATTTAGTGAGCTATCGGCTTGGTAGTGGTGCGAGGTTCAAGCCTGTCAGGTTCTCCTATTTTCTGGAAGGAGGTCACTCACCCATCAGCCCTCAAGGGAGGTCCTTGGCCAATGAGAGCCTTTTCTGTACCAATACGCTTCTCCCAGGCCCTCTTCTGAGCACTGTAATGCCCACTGGTGGTCACCCTGAGCCCACAGGGGCACAGAAGCTACCCTGCCAGGAGAATGGACAAAGAATGACTCTCTTCCTAACTCTCGCTCTTGGTCACCTACATTTTCAAGAAGCCCTGGTTGAGCCCATAGCATCACAAGGTTATATATGAACATAGCTTTCCTGGGTGTCCAGCTTGGAGAGAGGGAGAACCAATAGGATATATCCTATCGGCTCTGTTTCTCTGGAGACCCCTGGCTAATACAGAGGCTGGCTAGAATGACAGTGTACAGTCTGGCAGGAGCAGAGCTTCCTGAAGTGTGCGGAGGAGAGAAGAGACTGGAGATCCCACAGGGGCTGCTTGTGAAGGGTTTTGTGTACCATCCTACACAGCTTGGTTCTCATCCTGAGGGCGAGTGAAACTGCTGGAGGGATTTGAGCTGGTAGTGACCTGGTCAGGTGGATGTCTTAGAAAGATCACTCTGTCTGTAATGCCAAGAAACTGGAAGGAGAGAGGCTGGAGGCAGGGAAGGCAAGCACACTGCTGGACTGACTTTAGGCAAAGGTGAGAAGGACTGCTTAATGCAGACCTGGAGATGCTGACTAGCTATCAGGTCTTAGCAGTATTTCTAGGGTTCTTGCAGCTTTGAATCTTAAGGAAATATTCCCTTGTTATTCCTCTTCTGTGGTCAGAAAAACTGGAGAAGGGGCTAAGGCACACTTAAAAGCAGAGGTTCAGAATCCCTGCATGTGACTGCAGGTGTATCGATGCCTGCTTTACAGATGGGGAAGTTGAGGCACAGGCAGATAAAGTGATGTGCCTGAGGTCACCCAGTGAGTGAGTTGAGGGATCAGGAGAAGAAATGCCTGGTTATCGGTTACTGATCAAGAGTCAGCATCGTATAAGGCATTGCCACTGATCTGAAGATTCACAACCATCCCGTGAGGTCGTAATTGTATCTCTATATTGTAGATGGAAAAACACGCTAGAGGCACGGGAATCCTAGTGGAAAGGAACAAATAGTAATATTCATAATCACAGCTTAGCATCCACCCTCCCTCATTCAGTGTGTGTCAGGCACAATGCCACGGGCTTTACACAAGTGAACTCACCTAATCCTCACCAAAACCCTCAAGAAAGGAAACCGAGGACAAAGAGGAAATGTCGCTTACCTGAGGCCACACAGCAACCGCCGAAGCTGAGAGCAGGCCATCAGACCCCAGAGCCCGTACTCATGGCTCTGCTAGTCTGGCTTTCACATCGTGGTGGAAACAGTCGGGGCCTGAGGGCCAATCCGTTTCCCTGCAAAGATTTCCCAGCTGTGTGCACCTGGGATGTCCATGGTCAACTTCACTGCTGTGGTTTTGGACAGCCAGCCCCAAGTGGTTGGCTTGGGTTGCTAGACACTTCGCTGGAAGACTTAAAGAGTATTCAGAACTCAAGTCATGGAGCTGGAAATGCCAGATCATTCAGTAAATGCCTGCCCAGCTTATAGACAGAAACAAAACTTAAAGGGCCAATAGGTCCTATATGTCAAATACGGGAACTGACACCCAGACAAAGATAAGATTTGCTCTGGACACCCTAGCCAGGCCCCTCCTTGTGCTTTTTGTTCTTATTAGCTCTGGATTCAAGACAAGCGCATTTCATCCACTTGCCCACACTATTCGAAGCCCTAGTTAGCTTGTCATGACGGTGTGGCAGTCATTCTCGCCATTAGCCAATATTTCTGGTTTTCTCCTTCGAAAGACTAAGTACATTGAACTTCCCCAACTCCTTCAACTTAAACGGAGCCATGTGACTTCCTTTGTCTAGTGAAACGTGAGCAAAAGTGTCTTGCAACTTATAGGCAGAGCCTTAAGGTCCAGTGTGAAATCCACCATGTTTCCATCCCACTTCTTTGGCGACTGGCAACAGCCCAGAAGTTCCATCAATCAGCCTGCAGGCCAGAGCACGAGGGACATGGAGCCCAGCCCAGCGTCACCCGTGATGGACACACACATAGTGTGAGCAAGAAATCAGCCCTTGTCATCAAAAGCCACTGAGGGTCCAGGGTGGTTTGTGGTTGCAGGACCACCTAGCCTGTCTTGATGGTTACAGGGGACGTGATGAGACAAATACAAGATGGCTCTGCCCTCAAGGTAATCACAGTCCAGTGGATAGAAAAATCAGTCCACAAATACCAGTAACCCCGACCTGACTGCAGGGGATCTCTCTCAAACACAATGTTCTCCTGCACAAAAGTACTCACTCACGGGACACATACGTCCTAGGACTGGCCAGAGGGGGACGGGAGTATGTGAGTGCACTTCTCTGCAGGGAAGAACAAGCTCTCCCCCAAACGTTGTCTCCTGAAAGGCCCATCGTGTGGATGTGTGGCCCATCTAGAAAATTCATTATTCTCCAGCCGAGTGATATGGCCCTATTTACCCTTGAGTCAGGAATCGCCCTGTGGGCAGCTGTGTAAACTCCAAGGGAAATGGAATATCGATTTGCAATCTCTTAGATACAAACACACACACACACACACACACACACACACACACACACACAGCCTCCTTCAAAGCCGTGGCTTCCAGCCTCTTTGTTGCCAACACCTTCTGATTCTTTTTCTCCTTCAGCTCAAGTTTGGAAAGACATTTTCTCCGAAACAACTGGTCTATAGTAGGTAATAGTTCCTTTCTTCCAGGCAGGTAATATCTCCTTTTTTTCAACGTCATTCCAGATTTTAATCCACAATCCTTAGTCTCCAGCTTGTCTTTATTTCTGTGTCAGTGGTTCACAAATTGATGTGCATATAAGCACCCCTGGGTCCCAGCCCCAGAGATTCTGACACATTATGCTTGCACTGGCACCTGGGAATCTGCATTTCAGCAAAACCACCCAGGTCGATCTGGTGCTGGAAGTCGATGAGTCAGACGGAACAAATGCTGATTTTAGTGCTCCGTCAGAAAGGCACTGTACACCCCCAACTCCGGTAACTGCTGATGGCCTGAGAATGTCCCTTGACTCTCTCCAGCCCCACTGCCAAGGCTACATCCGCCTCCCCATCAACTCTCCGTATCATACCATTTAGGCTCGTAACTGATCTCCCTGTCTTTAGTTCCCCACCCCTAGTCCATCTCCGCACAACATCCCACATCCAACATGCCACCCAGCTGCAAAGCCTCCCAGAGAACCCTTTGCCTACAATAAGTCTTTATTGAACACTTGCTGAATGCCGGGCAGGTACTACGCTAGCACTGTACATCTGGTGCCCTATTTAATCTTCACAAAATCCCTGTGACATAAAGTCTACTGTTAGTCCACCTTACAGAAGAGGTAACTAAGAAGCAGGCAGTTGAAGTAATGAGCCTTCCCTTGACATTTATAGCCCTCTGGCAAGGGGAAGCTGTGAGCCCACAGCCCAGGGTCCTTCTCTTTCCATACTGGCCCCATCCCATACATCAAGGGGCTTCATCACACACGCGTGTGGACACCCCAGCCTGCCCATCAAAACTTCATCCATATCCCCTGAAAACTGCCACACCTTGGGCACTGCTCAGAAGTGGGAATGTTCACACCAGTAGCAGGATGCATTCTCAGGGGGATGGGCTCAGCAAAGTGGTTCGTGCAGACCCTCAAAGTAGGTTAGGGGATGTCTGAACAGGAATCATAAAGTTGCATGGTCTAGAGTGGGTTCTGGGCAGGCATGGCCCCTCGACCCCCTGCTTCCTCACCCCACAGAGGGCAGGGTCGGAGGAAGACCAGAGTCAGCCCCCTGCAGTCCTCTTTGCCAGGACCAAAGGCACTGCTGTGAAGGTGTTGCCACAGGGGCGAAGATCAGAGCACAGCTGGACTCCAAAGCCCATGACCTCAGTTATCACTTCCTTCCTCCAAGTTCAGACTTCTCAGCACAGAGTCTGCAGTCTGGTCCTGGCTGCCCTTGGCAACTTCCTGCTGCATCCTCTCTCCTCTGCGCACGGAAGCTCCTCTCTGCTTCAGACCCAAGCTCTGTGACTTGCCAGTTCCGAACCATGGCATGCTCTCTCACTTATCTCTGGCTTTGTAGCTCTAATTCATATATTTGAAATGTCCTTCTCTTTCTTTTTTTTCTGGACAACTTCTAATTACCTAAAGCTCAGATCAGATGTCCAGAGCAGAGGGCTCTCTTATGGTCATTATCACGCAAAACCCTCATCGCAGTGGTGTGTGAATGGACTTGAGCTTCTCTATAACCTCAGAACTGGGCACAGGGTCTGGAACATTCATTGCCGAATAAATGTTTTTGACAACAATCATGACAAAGCTGTTGACAGATCACTCTTAGCTGTTTCCCAAATACAAATAATTTTCAAGAGATAGAAACCTATCTTATATGGGAAATTCAAAGTGTATATATCTTAAGTAGAGAAAGAGGTTCATCATTAGCAAAAGAATTGGAAATAACCCAAATGACCATCAAGAAGACAACTGGTTCATCAAATTAAGGACACACTGTATAATGGAATACTATGCAGATGTTAAAAAAGAACAGGGCTTCCCTGGTGGCGCAGTGGTTGAGAGTCCGCCTGCCGATGCAGGGGACACGGGTTCGTGCCCCGGTCTGGGAAGATCCCACATGCCGCAGAGCGGCTGGGCCCTTGAGCCATGGTCGCTGAGCCTGCGCGTCCGGAGCCTGTGCTCCACAATGGGAGAGGCCACAACAGTGAGAGGCCCACATACCGCAAAAAAAAAAAAAAAAAAAGACAACAAAGGACATGTATTCTG
The DNA here is from genome assembly GCF_949774975.1 of Lagenorhynchus albirostris. Classification (NCBI taxonomy): domain Eukaryota; kingdom Metazoa; phylum Chordata; class Mammalia; order Artiodactyla; family Delphinidae; genus Lagenorhynchus; species Lagenorhynchus albirostris. The sequence continues at coordinate 70,186,634 of NC_083109.1, forward strand.
ACACTAAAATGTAAATGAAAACAGTATATTACAGATCCGAAGATAATGATCACATTTAAATGTAGATATGTAAATATATATTAAATATATGTATTTATTTAATATACTCATAAAATGTACTCATAAAAAAATGCTTGACATTCCGTGTACCACACTATTAAGCATCATTTCCCCTTAGCATGCAGGATTGAGAGATTCATTAACGTCTTGCTTTAATGAATTGTTAGATTATTTTGTATTAAGAATATTTATTTTAGGCTTTTAAAATAAAGATACACTTTTAAAAGAAAGTGGCCTAAGGTTGGAAAGCTCCTGGTGATGCCATCTTTGTTGGAAGGTGCCGGCAGCCTCCCAGGGTGTATGCTTTGAAGGGGCTGCCCCTAGTCTGCATGCCTCAGTCCTGGGGTGTCTGCCAGAGCCCAGGCCTCGCAGTCTGCTCTGGGCCAGATGGGAAAGGTGAGTCGTTGACTCCCACACCTCTCCTTGCCATCTTGAGAAGAAGCCATGAGCCTGCACCTATTCCCCCGTTAGAGGATATGGTCCCCAAGAGTAGAGCTCCAGGCTCAGAAGTAATGCCAGCCTCAGGTGAGGAAGGAACTCCAGTCAGAGGTGGGCTTTAGGACCTTGGGGAAGGGGGACAAAAAAGTCAGTTCCTCAGAAGGAAGGCAGCAGTGACTTATTAAGTGTCTGATTTGTGTCTAGTTCTTTTAAATACAGCGTCCATCTGATCCCTCCAACAGCCCTGTAGACTAGATGTTAACATCTCCATTATACAGATGAGGAAATGGAGACTCAGAAAGGTTAAGCAATTTGCCGAAGGCCATTTGGCTAGGATGAAAGAGAGCAGATATGGAAACCTATTCACTGGACCAACGTTTGCTGAAGTCCTTCAGTGTGCCAGGCACAAAGCGGACAAGAATAACAAAAAGACAAGGTCCCTGACCGCAGAGAACTCACGTTCTGGTCACCCCCAAAGTTGAACTGTATCCCCACAGCACCACCTGATTAGAGCTGATGCTGCTTAAAGACAGAGATGAGCACCAACTCCTAGGAGATGTGCTTCCCCCCCGTTGAGAGAAGTGTTCCCCAGTTTCACCTCTGAAAGAGTCCCAGGAAGAACTATACAGTGTCTTACATACATACGGCAGGTCAAAAGACACAGCCTTCCAAGGCAAAGGCTCTTGGAAAGTTGAGGAGGAATTCCTGACAAATATACAGGGAAGTCACATCATCAACTAGGTTTCACACATGGTGGGGCTCAGAGGCAATGAAGATGAAATCCCAGACTCCAGAGGAAGGCTGCCGCACAGGAACTGTGCACGGTGACACACCCAGGCTACCACGTTTGACCCCTGGGGGGCTCTGATGTCCTGGCCGTGTCTGCCGTCAGCCTTCCCCTGTTCACACTCCCACCCCCCCCTCGACATAAACAACGTCCTGATGGATCATGACCAACACCTAAGGGAGTCACTGGCATCGACCAGCGCCTAACCTCTCAGACTACCAGGCCAGACCCCAAAGCCATGGTGCAGAGGTTCACCCAGGCCACCTCTGCTCCCCCGGCCTATCCCGCTTCCCTTGCGTGAGCCTTAAATTAGAAAGTCACTATTGACTCCTTTGAAATTCTGAGCAATGTAACTGAATCTTTCCCTGCAGAGAGAGAAACAAAACTGAATACGATTAGAACAAAAGGACGCTGAGTATGGTCTTCAGGCCTGGGAAATGGACGCTTAAGGGAAAGTTCCAGTCTTGTAGGGAGTAAGGCCGGGACCTGGGTTAGTCATCTATCCCCATCCCCCATGGTCCTCGTCACCCTCCTCCGGATGTGCTTTGTGTTGCTCCTATCCCTCTTTTATTTTTAGCGAGTTTTTATTTATTTTTAAATTAATTTTTATTGGAGTCTAGTTGACTTACAATGTTGTGTTAGTTTCTGCTGTACAGCAAAGTGAATCAGTTATGCACACACGTATATCCACTCTTTTTTAGGTTCTTTTCCCATGTAGGTCATTACAGACTATTGAGTAGAGTTCCCTGTGCTATACAGTAGGTTCTTATGCGTTATCTAGTTTATATATAGTAGTGTATGTATGTCAATCCCAATCTCCTGACTTATCCCTTCCCCCCTTCCCCGTTGGTAACCATAAGTTTGTTTTCTACATCTATGACTCTGTTTGTATTTTGTAAATAAGTTCATTTGTACCCATTTTTTACATTCCACATATAAATGATATCATATGATATTTGTCTTTCTCTGTGACTTACTTCACTCAGTATGACCATCTCTATGTCCACCCATGTCACTTCAAGTGGGAAACCCGAAGCAAGGAGTAGAGTGTAAGCCTGGTGTTGTTCAAACTTTTAAAACTATAATTTATAGTAAGAAATACATTTTTTATCACAAACCAATACAGTCATATGTGTATATACGTGTGCACATACATAGCAACAACACAGGGATTCCTGGATCAAAAGATTTGCAGAGCAACTCCACTCCTTGCAGTGAACTCTGGTATTTTCTGAATCTGACCATGACTCGTAAACGTGACTGCCTAACTCAAGGTGGAGCATGGCCCTTGGACTGAAAACCATTTCTTCCTGGTTAAGGACATTAACTTACTTATTGTTGGGAGCTGAGTAAGTGACTTATCTAAGCCCCAAAGTCCTCATATGTAGAGTTTAAAAAATACAGTTTGGGGGCCCATGTGCTGTTGTGAGAATTAAAGGAGGTAACGCACATGAAGCGCTTAGCACACACAATGCCTGGAATGATATGCAGTCAATAAATAAAAGCTCTTGTCATTATCATTTTATTCTCCAACTGTAATCTCATCCCCCTAGAGCAGAACGAGGCCATGCATCCCCTACTTCTCTTAAAGCAAGGGAGGATCTTATTTACGGCCTTACAAGCACAATGACATCGTCATTATTGGCCGATACTGACCTTGCTCTCAGTCAAAAACTCTTAAATCCTTTTAAGCATGCATTGTTCTTTCTCCAGCCCTCTCCCATCCAGCAGGTGAGCTGAGGATGCTCTGAACCTAAATGCGTGCGCCTACGTTTATACTAGTCACATCTCATCTCAATGATTTTAGCATCTCATTCCATTTTGAGACACAGGCTGGTCCGCCAGGCGGCAGAAGCCCTCAGTGTACACTTTGGGAATTATACAAGGGGACCTGGACCCTCTCCTCACCCAGAAAACTCACCAATCATAATCCTCTCTTTCAGAGAGCAATTAACTTGTAGTTTGTCAAGCACAGACAATGATTTTATAAAAGACGGAGGAGGAACAACCCAATCCAAAAATGGGCAGAAGGCCTAAATAGACATTTCTCCAAAGAAGATATACAGACTGCCAACAAACACGTGAAAGAATGCTCAACATCATTAATCATTAGAGAAATGCAAATCAAAACTACAATGAGATATCATCTCACACCGATCAGAATGGCCATCATCAAAAAATCTATAAACAGTAAATGCTGGAGAGGGTGTGGAGAAAAGGGAACACTCTTGCACTGCTGGTGGGAATGTGAATTGGTACAGCCACTATGGAGAACAGTATGGAGTTCCTTAAAAAACTACAAATAGAACTACCATATGACCCAGCAATCCCACTACTGGGCATATACCCTGAGAAAACCATAATTCAGAAAGAGTCATGTACCAAAATGTTCATTGCAGCTCTATTTACAATAGGCAGGACATGGAAGCAACCTAAGCATCCATCATCGGATGAATGGATAAAGAAGATGTGGCACATATATACAATGGAAGATTACTCAGCCATAAAAAGAAACGAAATTGAGTTATTTGTAGTGGGGTGGATGGACCTAGAGTCTGCCATACTGAGTGAAGTAAGTCAGAAAGAGGAAAAACAAATACCGTATGCTAACACACACATATGGAATCTAAGGAAAAAAAAAATTTTAAAAGGTCATGAAGAACCTAGGGGTAAGACGGAAATAAAGACACAGACCTACTAGAGAATGGACTTGAGGATACGGGGAGGGGGAAGGGTAAGCTGTGACAAAGTGAGAGCGTGGCATGGACATATATACACTACAAAACGTAAAATAGATAGCTAGTGGGAAGCAGCCGCATGGCACAGGGAGATCAGGTCGGTGCTTTGTGACCACCTAGAGGGGTGGGATAGGGAGGGTGGGAGGAAGGGAGACGCAAGAGGTAAGAGATATGGGAATATATGTATATGTATAACGGATTCACTTTGTTATAAAGCAGAAACTAAAATACCATTGTAAAGCAATTATACTCCAATAAAGATGTTAAATAAATTAATTAATTTAATTTTTTAAAAAAAGAGAGGAGAAGTCATTTCCCCCATTTTACAGATGAGAACACTGTTTCACATAGCATGGGTAGAACACTTGCAGAAGAAAACCCTGCTAATTAGTGGCAGAAGCTAGATGAATATTTATGTCTCCTGAGGCCTAGTCTAGGAGAAGCGGTAGTGAGTATGTGAGTGACTTACAAATGGCTGGGAATTTCTGACTATATTCCAAAACCAATCGGGAGTGGTTCTTGGGTTGTCCAAGGCCATCTACTTTTTCGGGCCAGAATACGTACAACATAACTACATACACTGATCAATGACTTTTCTTTGCCTCCCCAAGGGCCCAGCTATCCATTATCCCTTTGCCCACTGTCACCACAGACAACTAGTCCCTGGCCCTCCAGTCAACACCGCTTAACATTTCTGACCCCCAAAGAAGAGAAAGGAAGAAAACATCTGATGTTCAAAATATCTGAGATCAACCATTTAGAAAGATGACATGCCGCCATAATTGCCAGAAGCATGCGCTTTAGAACAATTGCTGGATTTGACTCCTGGCTCTTGTACCTGTCCAGCCACGTGACTCTCGGCTGGCTCCTAACCTCTCTGAGCCTTCACAGCCACGTCTGTAAATAAATAATAATACTATGTCAAAGCGTTGTTGAGAGGATTAGATGATATGAAATATATCAGACACTTGTCTTAGGCTGAGTTCTCCAGAAACAGAGCCTGAGACGGTCTTCTGAGATGGGGAGCTCTCTCCAGAGACGGGGAGTGAGGGAAGCAGAGTAGGATGAGGGAAGAGAGAAAAGCAAGGATATGATCTCACCCCAAGACTGGCTTCAGCCTGATCCCACAGGGAGCTCTAGAGCACAGAGATAGTCCCAAATCAAGGCGAGGTGGCCAGCCTGGGTCAGTCGGTCATCAGCTGCTGGCAGGGGCAGGTGAGGGGGGACAGCTGTCCAGCCAAGGGGACAGATGTGAGCTGTTAGCAGCTGGACAGTGGGTGTGCAGCCAGGGTAGGGTTTCTGCAAGGCACCGATAGCATCTGCTACAAAACAGAGCCTGGCAAAATCAGTGTTCATTTGATGGTAGTTACCACTATTATTTTAAATTGTCCTCACAAGTTCCAGGCTAAGCCAGTTTCACATTCTATAGCAGAAACCATTACAGATCTTAGGCATTTGTTTTTGGTCCCAAGACCTGAAGCAGTCAAGACCCGGTCTGCGGTGATAACCTAATGACAGGAAGAAAATTTCCCTTCTCTGATCTGGAAACCAAATGCCCTGAAGAGTCCCAACATCAGAAACCTCAGAAAACCCTAACAGGATGTTTTGACATACATAGTTCAGGCTTCAGACAACTGCTTCCCAGTGGAAATATGAACTACGTAAAGAAAAAGCCAAGGTTTAGGGAGTCAGAATGACAGCACAGATCAATTTGTAAAGCTTAACGTGCAGAGCTTGGTATGCAGAGTGACTATGCTGAAGTGATGGTTTTTCAAAGCAGATTTTCTTTGCCCTTTCTGGGACCACAGGAAATGGGGATATTTTCCCAAGTCACTAAGAAAATAGCCTTGTGTCATCTGCACCTGTCATATCTGGGGCCCAGACCTTAGAAGAGCAAAGAGCTACAGATGCAGGTCTAGCCTCAGGCAGGCAGGAAGAGAGACCCCAGCTTTATGCCCCCTCTGTCTCTTGTCTGTTCATCTAACACTATCTAAATGCTGATGGTTCCTGTGTTTAAGCCCTGGTTGGGATCTATCACATGAACTCCAACCTCAATATCCAGGAGTCTACGTAACGACCCCACTGGGATGTCTAACAGTCATCTCAAAGTCAACACAACAAAGAGGAACTCCTGATGTGAACCCCCATCTGCTCCTCCCACAATTTCCCCATCTGTATATAGCGCAATGCAATTTTCTTAATCGCTTGGATCAAAAACACCACCTCCCTCATTCTTTTTTTTTTTTTGCGGTACGCGGGCCTCTCACTGTTGGGGCCTCTCCCGTTGCGGAGCACAGGCTCCGGACGCGCAGGCTCAGCGGCCATGGCTCACGGGCCCAGCCGCTCCGCGGCATGTGGGATCTTCCCGGACCGGGGCACGAACCCGTGTCCCCTGCATCGGCAGGCGGACTCTCAACCACTGCGCCACCAGGGAAGCCCTCACTCATTCTCTTGCATAGCACATATCTAATCTGTCAGCAAATTCTGCTGTCTCTGCCTTCAAAATATTCCCAGAATCTCACTACATTCAACGTAGAAGCTGGATTCCCGGCAATGTCCCCCAGGACCCTGCATGATGCCACCCCCTCGCTAGCTCTCTGATTTTATGTTCTACTACTCTCCCCCAGCTCCCTCCACTCCAGATAGAACGGATTCCGTGCTCCTCTTGGACCATGGCAGGCATGCTCTGGCCTCAGGGCTTTTGTCCCTGCTGTTGTCTCTGCCAGGAACACACTTTCTCAAAGACCAGTGTGGCTAGATTCCTTGGGTCTTTCCTCAAATGCCACCTTCTCCAGGAAGCATTTCCTGCCCACCCTATTTAAATTGCACCACGACCAGCACATTACTTCCAATTCAGCTTTTCTGCTTTCCTTATTCTTTAGGACTTATCAAATACCCTCCTTTTACCTATTTACTTTGTCTTCTGCCTTCACTACTAGACTGAAAGCTCCACCATGTCCCAGGGTTTTGTCTATTTTTACTCACCGCTATGTTCCCAACACCCAAGACAGCGTCTGGTAAATAGCTGACACTCAAGAAATATTTTCCAAATGAATGGATAAATAAATTCACTTAAACCTTTTTGTGCTAAATTGATTCCCATTTTAATGTAAGTAAATTCATTTTTAAAAGGAAATGTATATCTAGACTGTAAATGAACCAGAATCAATAGTCATACAGAGAAGTTACCCAGAAAAAGAAATACAATGAAAAGAAAATGCCATTATTAAATCTAGCTAGATATTGTTGCCAGCCCAAGTCTCTAAGCCTGCAGCATAATCTCTTTTCCAAAAAGGGAGATCAGCAGGTGTTTAAAGACACACTAACACCAAACCGAGACTGTTTTTTAACGAATCAAAAGAGTCAATAAAGAATTGAAAGATAGGGCTTCCCTGGTGGCGCAGTGGTTGAGAGTCCGCCTGCCGATGCAGGGGACACGGGTTCGTGCCCCGGTCCGGGAAGATCCCACGTGCCGCGGAGCGGCTGGGCCCGTGAGCCATGGCCGCTGAGCCTGCGCGTCCGGAGCCTGTGCTCCGCAACGGGAGAGGCCCCAACAGTGAGAGGCCCGCGTACCGCAAAAAAAAAAAAAAAAAAAAAAAAAGAATTGAAAGATAAATAGCTTTCTAACTCTTTGATTCAATGTTAACTGTTCTTGGGTCTGTGTATCATGTCCCTTCCACCCATAAATATAGAGCGTCCCACACTTCTGGAAGCAATAAAATAGATATGCATGACCTTCCATTTTCTGAGCGTCAATTCCTCCCACAATTTCCCCCCTATCTGTCTAGGGCAACTCAATTTTCTCAATTGCTCAGGTCAAAAACAACATCACCATCTCCCTCATTCTCTTACATAGCGCATACCCAATCTGTCAACAAATCCTGTTTGCTCTGCCTTCAAAATATACCTAGAATCTGACCACATATTACTGTGTGTAGTATCCCCCTTCGAGGTTGATGGGTGGAGAGGTAGCAAAAGTGGTTGCATATGAACATTGCCCGGAAGAAATTCACAGGGTGGGTGGGAGATAGAGCATACATGCAACTGACATGCACATAATAGAGAGTAGAATGTTGTAAACTCCACAAGAGATGCTTAGATCATGTGCTGTGGGACCTGTGGTTCGTTAATGTTCAGCAAATATCTGTTTACATACATACACGCACATCCTCACGAGAAGAATGGGCTTCTTTGCACACTGATATCAAGCTTGGATGCGTGGCTTGCTTTGCCCAATAAGACGTGAGTGGAAGTGACAGTTTGTGAATTCAGAGCCAAGGCCTTAAGAAACATTGCACATTTCTGCTGGCCCTCTGGGAACATCCAACTTCTTTCTCGAGAAAAGCATCTCAGCCAGCCATTGCCCTTCCAACCTGAAACATGGGGAGCAGGGCTGCCACCACTAACCTGCAAGTACGTGGGCAAGTAACAAATGCTTATTTTTATGAGCTGCTGAGTTTGGAGGCTGTTTGTTATACATCATGATTGTGGTGAGAGCTGACTGAGATAGAAACTGACAGGAAGAAGAGATGACTTTGACTGGAAATCAGCCAGGGATATTTCCTGATCAAGGTGGTGTTCCAGGTGGGTTTCACACCACACACGCCATACCCAAAGCAATCTTACTGGGTTGCAGACCAATGGGGTCTCAGAAGAAAAGAGCCCCAGTAAGACTGTGCCAGGGATGCAAAAACTCCTCTGAAAACTGCTTATGACCTCACAGCTCAAAGAGGTTAAGAAGCTACGATAAGGATAAGAAAGAAGTGAAAAGAAGAGAAAGATGATGAGGTTTGGGTTTTTCTCCCCCTAAGTATTTGGTTGTCGGTGTTTGCTCTTGGGTGCTTTGTTCATTCTGTGTGTTTTTAGGAAAACCCACTCTTCTTCCTCTGCCTGCCTTTTAAGCATTAGTGTTCCCTCTTCTGTTCTCATGCCTCCCATTCTTCCTGGGAAATCTGCTGCAGCCTGGTCAGCCAGCACCATGACGTACATTCTCATGTGTGTGCCCTCGGGAACTGGTAAGAGTCTGTCCAGATTTGGGTACCACCGAAGGCAGATACTGAGACAAGGACTCAGCGCAGGGAGTTTGAGAGGTTTCTTTGAGAAAGCAGGAGTGAGAGTGGGGGCAGAGTGAAGAGAAAGGCCAACTGACATGTACACTGGATAGCAGGTGATGCTGTGGGCACCCAGGCTCAGTCCCACTGGAGATCCTCTGAGGAACCCTGGAGAATGTTCCCTGGAACTGCCCCCCTCCCAGAGAATGGGAAGATGGAGGCTTTTATCCACCTCCTCTCATTCTCCTTTGTTTGTTTGTTTGTCTGTTTGTTTTGGGTCACACTGGGCAGCTTGCGGGATCTTAGTTCCCAACCAGGGATTGAACCCTATACCATGGCAGTGAAAGTGCTGAGTCCTAACCACTGGACCGCCAGAAAATTCCCTCATCCTCCTTTGACTGAGGGTCTCCCCAGCGATGTGAACTCCCCTCCACCACTCCCTGGTGGCAGCTGCCTTGAGCTGACGTGCCTCCCACTGAGGCTGGCACGGAAGAGACACAGCAACACAAGCTTGGCTGGACACTGGCCACACCCCCAGCGCTGACATCAGAGGTGCCGAGGGGATGCGGCTCAGAGCATCACACGTGTCTGCTATAGCTGGGAGTGGGAGGGGGCATTTCAGCAGAGGCCTTTCTCCTGAGTGACACATACACACCTCGGATTCAACATGCTCCCAACTAGGTCAGCATCCCTTCTGCGTGACCCTGCTCCTTCCCTCAAATTCCTAAGCTCAGGGAATGAATGGCTCACCATCTCCTCCACTTTTGAAACTTCAAAGGTATCATCCATTTCTCCCTCCCCACCTATCAAATCAAAATATGGACTCTGAGCCCGAGTTCGGATATTCCCTCACCATCCTCACCGCGGCTCTGGCAGTCACCCTCCCCCATCACCCCGGCTCTGTTTTCTCACAGCGTCTTCAGGCCCCCAAACGCACTTGCTTACTGACTGTTGAAGTGTCCGTTGTCTGCCTTCCACACCTGGGATGTAAGCTCCAGAAAGTAAAACCTTCTCTTCCTGGTTCACCCCTGTATCCCCAGCGCCCAGAACGGTACCTGGTACGTGATGGGTGCTGGATAAGCGTCTGTTGAATGAACAGGTAAGCTGATGGGGAAAGGGGTCCACGAGGGAGGCTTGTCTGGTGGCGCCGAGGCAAAGGCCCGCTCACCATCACTGGGTCCGTCCCCTTCTGGCTGGCCCCACGTGTATGTGGCATACGTGAAGCATGACATCTGAACCCACCCTTTGGACAGGGAGGAAGCCTACAGGAAAGGGAAGTAAACAATTCTGAGCAGACCATCCAAGCTGAAAAGAAAGTCTGTTGTGATCACTGAGGTTCAATACATAAGCTGTCGTTCTTTTCAGCTGTACAATTGTGCATTTCAGTGACCGGCAGGGGAGTCGCCAACAGCCAGCACCCCGGCCCCGACCCACTCTGCCTTCTCTCCAGAGCTGCAGCCTCCCTGCCTTGCCCACCAGCTCCTTCATCAATACCAGACCCGGGTGAACATTTCTCTTGCTGGTGCAGACGGCATTTCCTCCCTGAGAGGGGAACATAAAGATTAACTAGGTGAGGAATTTTTCCCTTGGCTCTGAAGCTCAACACATTTGTCTGATCCAACACAAATTCTCCTGGAGACAGGCTAAATTAAAATACTAATGGACTGCTGTTTTTAAAATATATTTACCAATGATTAACAGCTCGGTGGGTGATGTATGTTTCAATAATTTCTTATTACAATGTGTGGAAACCTCAATAAATATTCTCAGGGTAATTAGCGGGTGCTTATTTAACATTCAGCTCTGTTTTCCTGCACACCCAGAAGGGTGTCATTGTGTCAGCCAGGCCCCTCCCTCGTACAGAGATGGACCCAGCCCTCGGGAAATAGCCCTCCTGCAGAGATGTTTGGTTTGAGCCAAGTTATTGCTGAGTAAGTTTTAGGTGATTCGTTGCTATCATTCAAAAACAGTGCACATGAAAGTTTTCACTTGCAGCTTCTCTGACATTTCCAAAGATCTGGCCACACCCAGCTTTCCCCTGGAGACACCCTCAGTGGAGCCTGAGTCACAGCCATCCACTGCACCACTGTGTTTATTGAAAGATCAGCCTGGACCCCTAGATATTTACGTTCGCAACTCTGACATGCTCTGACTAATCTTGCAGTGAGCCACCCCGAGGGTGATGCCCAAACCCTGCACAAATGCCACAGCCAGAGATGCTAGCAAAGGAGTGGGTGGAGGGGCAGCCTCCAAGCAGAGGGCACCCCCGCTCAGACCTCTTGGACATAGGCCAGCTGGACCAGCTGGAGCTTCTCTTCCCTTGACCCCCAAACCAAGCAGTGTAGAGAGTGTTGGTTGGTGTACAGTCCAGATTCAAAGCCAAGAGGGTCTGGCTCAAAACCCAGTGCCATTAACCACCACTGACTTATTGTCTGGGCAGCTGTGGTGATTGTGACTAGGTGCCTACCACACGCAAATATACCCACAGATACATACATACACACACACACACATACACACAATATATACACACATACACATGCACACATACACACAATATATACACACACATATGCACACACATACATACACACGCGCACGCACACACACGCACACACACACACATACATCCAAGCACAGATTGTGTCCAGGGTAGCAAGGTGCTCAGCTAAAACATGAATCTCACCACCTCCTTTGCACATAAAGGCACCAGTGTGGCCCAATTCTGACCAGTGGTTCTAGGTGTGCATCCCTGGAGAGAGCCTTCCTTCCCCAGTAGCCAGGCAAAGGCTTCCTAGGGTAAAACCCTTAGCCCGAGGGACGTGGGCACACTGCTGTGTGCCACTTCCCAGCCTGATCCAAAAACTCCCACGCAATCCTCTCACTCTCTTCATCCGTCTGAGCTGAGAAGGCAGAAGAGTCCAGAGCCGTGGACTGGTGGACTTTGGGTCCCTGACAGACCGCGTGGAGAAGAGCCCCTGTGCAGCCCCTACTGGACTTTGATGTGAATAAGGAATCTTTGTGTCTCACTAGAGCCACTGGCATTTGAGGACTGCTTATGACCACACTCAGCCTATCCAGTTGAACATACCCATTTATCTCTCTTACCAAAGGAGAGGCGGGGAGATGAGATTTTGAAGACCTTCGCCTTGACCGTAGTGCTGATCCCCACTGTGCAGGCTCCCAGTGTGGGGAAGCAGTCCTCCGTCTGCCCCTTGAATGGGGCTCACCCAACGGCCCACCAAAATGAGAGAGGAAGCTGCTCTTCTGAGTCAGAAGCGCTCCCCTGGGGTCAGCCTTCACAGCGGTCCCAGTCCTGGCTAACTCAGGTCAGGACCCTGGGAGGGAAGCAGAAACACTGACCCTGCTTCTCTCAGCCTTGAATTGCAGAGTCCTGACCTCACCTCTCACCGGAAGGCTGCCCTGAGTCCTCCCTCCTTCAGGTCCTACCCCTTGGCTCCATTTCTCCTGCAGCCAAGAAGGGGGTCGCCATCAAACCTCCCAAGGAAGAGGCAAGGCCAGCTGCGCTGCTGTGGGCTCCGTGAGCAGCTGCAGCCCAGCGGACAATCTGGGGCGTCTCCCTGTGCCAACAGCTGGCTTTTCTCAACCTCGTCACTCCCAGGGAAATAAATATGCTTGGATGCACTTTCCACGAGCATCAGTATTGACCAAGGGTGGAAGCTTCTAACTTGGACGAATGGCTTCATCTCTCCTGGAAATCCCTTGGGTAAGCTCTCTTCAGGGCAGATGGCTGGTCCTCCCCAACAAGCCTCACCCTGAGGGGCTCAGAACTGTGACCAAAGAGAACGTTTCCAAAGAGATGGAAACGCCCAGCCAGGGAAGTCCATCCTCTGCACAACCCCCGTGCCATCCCCCCAACCCCAGTGTGACCGCCCTCCCCTCTTCCATGAAGGTCAGCTGTCTGGGCAGTGCCCCAAAGGAGAGCAGGAAGAGAGGGAAGCTAGAAAGACTCTGGCTGTTAATGGCAACCCAGAGAGGAAGCAAAGACTGAGTATTAAGTCCAGGCTGTCAGTCCAAGGGTGAGGGGACTGCTGTGCAGGGAATGTCCCAGAATGAAAATCCAGTGGGTGGGAGGAAGATGCTGCACCCTCAGTCCATCAACCCGTCCCATGCCATAAACTTCATCCAAGAAGCTTCCATCCAAGGAGCCCCCGCCCATCTCCCGACCTCTCTGCCCCTTGGAAAGTGACTCCATAACAACTTTTGTTGGTCCCTACCCAGATTCTGCCCTCAGGGAAAAATGGGCAGTTGTGGCATCACCTTACCCCTCACACCTGACTTCCGGTCTTCTTCCCCAGTGCTTCTTTGCCCTCCTTACCTGCCTTTAACCACTCTGGAAAACATCCCACCCCATCCATCCGAGCCCTGGGATCTCACGGTATAGCACAGAATGGAGTCCAAGAGCCAGCAGATGGAAGGCCACCTCCACGATGGGTGAAGAATCAACCCTACACCCAACTGATCCCTGGGACCTGTCTCCAGTGTCCCCTGAGAAATCAGGCCTCAGAAGAAACAGACTTTCCTTTTAATGTACAGTTATCCCTCCATACGCACAGGTTCTCCATCCGTGGGTTCAACCAACCACGGATCAAAAAATATTACGGAAAAAAAAATTCCAGAAAGTTCCAAAAAGTAAAACTGGAATTTGTCGCATGCCAGCAACTATTTACATAGCATCTACATTGTACTTACAACTATTTACATAGCATTTACATTGTATTCGATATTATAAGTAATCTAGAGGTGATTGAAGGTGCATGGGAGGATGTGTGTAGGTTGTATGTTAATACTTGAGCATCTGCAGATTCTGGTATCCCCCGGGGGCCCTGGAACCAATCCCTGCCGGACACAGAGAGATGACTATTATTTGATTAACAGGACTGTAGAGATTTCTCGTCTGAATCTTGTTCAAAGACTGCCTCTGTAGAGAGCCAGGACTTGTGAGGTAACTCAAACAGCAAAACACCAAAGGGACTCACCTTCCCTTTGGGTGCCTTGGCCTCCGTGAGGGGTGAGGAGAAACTTCCAGAGAGACAGATCTTTGTGCCAGTGTCAAGCAAGGAGTGTGATCAAGCAAGAAGGAGCCCCAGTTGGAGAAAGAAGGATTCCACGTGAATGGCACTGGTCCTGGCCAGCTGGTCATCTAGAAGTAGGTCGGATCTAGACTGTTAGAAGCTCTAACCTCTGGAATGAGGTTGCTCAGGCGTCTCTGCAGGCGTCAAACATCCTCTTGCCCTGATGAAGAAAAATCCTTCCAGACGTTCCCTCCCTGAAGAATGTGACCACCCCCAGCCCCGCCTCAAGCCCTACCAGAACCACCTCCAGCCCTGATTTGCAACGGCAGAATCAAAAGGGAAAAGGAGGGGTCGGAAACCCAAGGACCCAGAGCAGGGCCGGGCCTCCCCTCTGTTGGTTGCTGTGTCTGAGGTCAGAGAGAGGCTTTGGATGCAGGTCGGGTCAGATGAGCCCCAGGTCACTGAGTTCCTAGCCAAGTGACAGCTCAGTTTCCCCATCTTTAAAGTAAAGGCAATGATGTCTCTAGCCCAGGAGGCTGTCACAGGGTCAAAGAAGAAAAAAAAATAAATATTTGTAATCAACAAATATATATGGAATCCACCTTGACATACGAGGTGCTCAAAAAATATCAATTCCCCTCTCTACCCCTTTCCGTAGGCATGCTCCCCAGATCCCTGCATCCTATCTGGAGCTCTCTCTTCCTGTCTCACAGCTTCCATCTCTGTGCCTCTCTGTCGCCCCCCTCTTTGACCTGAACTACATTCTGCTTTGTCTCTCTGGATTATTCTTTTATTTCCACATCACCTCCTTGTCTTCTCGGTTTGCCTCTCCCAACTCCATAGTTTTCTTTCTCTCTAGTTTTGTCTTGGTCCCTAGAAAGTTATCTCTTTGTCTGTCTGTCTCTCTTCCTTTCTGTCTCTGTCTATCTCTGTCTGTCTCTCTGTCTCTCCCTGTCCCCCCTCCCTCCCTCCCTCCATCCATCTTTCTCTACCTCTCTGTTACATTTTCTCTCTGTCTCTCTCTCTCTTCCTCTTTTTTTTTTTTTTCTTTGAGGTATGCGGGCCTCTCACTGCTGTGGCCTCTCCCATTGCGGAGCACAGGCTCCGGACGCCCAGGCTCAGCGGTCATGGCTCACGGGCCCAGCCGCTCCGCAGTATATGGGACCTTCCCGGACTGGGGCACGAACCCGTGTTCCCTGCATCGGCAGGCGGACTCCCAACCACTGAGCCACCAGGGAAGCCCTCTCTCTTCCTCTTTATCTCTGTCTGTCTCTGTGGCTCTTAGCTCTCCCAAGTCTGTCTCCTTCTGTCCTCTCCGTGTCTCTTTGAATATCGCTATTTCTCTAGATCCCTGGCACCGCCCCTACCCACCCCTCATCCCTCCCTCATCACTCAAAATCCCATCTCTGGGGGAATGAGGGGGAGGCCAGTAGGATGAGAAGCCTGAACAGAAGGTAGTGTTTTATTTCTCTGCAGAAGGGCTGTAAAGTCTCCCTGCCACTCTCTGCAGGAAGACACCTGTCTTATTGGGTCTCAGTGACTGGGGGTGAGGACAAGAGGCACAGACCCGGGCAGGCAAGAGGCTCTAACCCAGGGTAGGGGTTGGAGGAAAGAGGGTGCAGGCCCAGGGGCTTCTCTTAGGTCTGCTCACATCAAAACCACGTCTCCCCTCTTCAGCCACTTCTGCTCAGCTTAGCCCAGCCACCAATCAATGGTGTCCAGTGGGACACTGAGGAACATTCAGGTCAAACTGTGGCCCCCAAAGAACCCCCCAAAGGACTCCAGCTGTTAATCACTCCCCATCATCCTCTGGGTTTCTCTCCACGTTTCCGGGACTCACGGGGCTCTGCAGCCCTCATTAGCATCGCTCTTTACACACCTAAAACCCAATTCTATTGTGCTTTCTCTGACCCTTGATAGCTTTGACGGATTTGGCCAATGGACATGCTTTGAGCAGCCTGCAGTATTTTAGAATCATTTTAATTAATTGCCAACTTTTAAAGACTGGAAAATTCCATGTGAAAATTTACTTTTCAGGTTCTGCGTCAGTGTAGTCAGCCCAAACAGGGAGTCTCTCACCCTAAAAAAGAGAAAACTCCAAATCATCCACAAAGTCATTTTTCTCAAGCCCATCAGAGAACTGAGGCTGAACGGCTTCCACGTAGCTTGGAATCTGAGGGCACAGAAGCCACTCCAAGGAGAGTCGGGACAGGAAGCTGGAACAGGAAGCTCGGCTCAAGAGGAAGGGGTGGCCCCCATCCCGGCGACACAGAAAGACCCAGCTCGGTTTAGAAAGCCGCTCAAGTTCCCATGTGGGCCTGTGACTCTCAAGACCCCCTGGGAGCCCGGATCAAGAGTTCAGCCTCATTGCAAGGCTCTTACCCGCTGACCCTCACGGGGCTCACAGGAAGGACAGAGGGCAAGGCGGCAACCAGAGAGGGCAGCCTCTCCTTGTAAGTGCAGGCTTGGGGAGGGGATCCAGTGCCCCCATGAGAAAGGCCGGAAACCCACCCCTCACACTCCCCACCGTCTGGGCTCAGAACCTCCTCTCATTTGGAGCAAACCTTGCTGTCCCTCGGGCTCAGATGAGGACCTGCTGTCCTCTGCGAGGGAGGGCAGCAAAGAGTAAACCTTCCACCTAACAGGGATGGGCAGGAAACAGGGCACCATCAGCCAGAATCGGGCCACAGCAAGAGCACCAGGTAGAACTGTCTCCACCTCCAGAATCCCTCTCAAGCCCTGGCAGTCCCAAAGCACCTGCCCCCACCCCGCGCATCGTCCCGCACAGCATTCCCTGAAGCACCCGCCCCCACCCCGCGCATGGTCCCGCACAGCATTCCCTGAACCTCCAACATTCCACCTTTACTGCACTCATCACAGGACTACTCACTAATGGCTATAACAGCCCTAAAGTATCTGGGGGTTGACACACCAAACGTTTGCTTCTTCCTCATGTTACAGTCTGATGTGGGTGCAGAAGCTTGCTCAGAATCAAGGAGTCAGAAAGAGGCAGAGGTGAGACCAACCCAAACAGCCTGGCGCACCGCTCCTGCCCTTATCTGCATCCTAGGATCAATGGCTAGTAAGGTCTCGTGTTTGTTTTGTTTGCACAACCAGCCCTACCAGCATATATGGCACACATGGAGAGGACACCTAATGGTCTCCCAGATGGATATGTACCAGGGGCCTGGGGCATCCCCTACCCCAGGGCAAGGAAATATCCTGTTTGCCTTCAAGCTTTCCAACCACAGAGCACAAGTCAAAGTTTTCAGAGGCCTGAGAAATAACTAGGTTTGGACAAGGGCTTTGATCAGAGAGATGGGCCAAAGACCGTGGACATAGGTCTCAGCTTTGGACAAGTTAAATGCTGTGTCACACCAGGAGACCAGGGCCCCCTGGTGACGCAGTCAGAGGCTACATCACCCCTTCTGTGGCGTCCCTGCCTCTCCGCTCTGTTCTCTCCTTGAGTGAGCAAATATTTTTGAGTGGCTAAGCTAATAGTCATGTTAGCCAAGCACATAGTAGGTGCTCAACAAATACTTATGGAAAAATTTTTATTTACTTAAATAAATGAATAGAGGAACAAATGATCTGCATATGGAGTCCATAATCTGCCTTTTCTCCTCTGTAGACTTGGGCTTGAGCTGGGCCAAATGTGTCTCCAGAACCAGACAACAAACTGTTTCTAGAACATTCTTTACTCTTTTGCCATATCCTCCCCCCCCCCCCGAGGGGGGTCTCGGTTAGGGGTTCTAATGAAACGAAAGGAATTCATCAAATCGGGTGGACGTGAGTGACAGGTTAGCAACAGTGACAACCAGCAGGACAGACAGCGACAGGCAGAAGAGCTTTTTGGGTAGTTTGGATAGGACCGCAAATTCGGGAACCTGGCGCTGGAGTGTGAATCCTAACTGAGGGTGTTACAATCCATTCTTCTGCTTCCTCGTTTGTAAAGTGGGGGGAATAATGGTTTCTACCCCACGAAGTTGCCGTAAGTATTAGGCAAGTTCATGTTAGCTGTGAGGAGTTAAACGTTGAGAACTGTATGTGGCTCATCAAACATTCTATGGAAGTGTTCTCTGCTATTGTTATTGAAAAACTGATCTATGCCAGGCAAACACCCACTGTTATTTCAAGCCATATCTCTCAGAAACCAAACCCGTTTCCTGAATGCCAACAATCAGAAAGCCTTATCAAAGATCTGACTTCAACAAGGACCTACTGTATAGCACAGGGAACTATACTCAATATTTTGTAATAACTTAAATTGGAAAAGAATCTGAAGAAGAATATATCTGTATATATATTATATACATATGCATATACATATATACGCACGTATGTGTGTATAACTGAATCACTGTGCTGTACACCTGAAACTAACACAACATTGTAAATCAACTATACTTCAATTAAGATAAAAAGATCTGACTTCAGAAAACCTGAATGAGAACAGCCATTTCTTTCTGTTTGGCAGTGAGAAGCCATTCACCCGTCCAGGGCCACAAAATGCCTCAGCTTCTGCCACGTCCCCTGCTTTGGGAAACCAAGGATACATGCATCAGAGAGCACAGGAAAAACACTGAGACACCAGCCCAAAAATAACAACTCCTGGGCAGTCTAGACAAACATCTCAGTCTTACTGTTCCCCAGGAATCTGCTGTCCTGTCTTCACCCCAAAAGGCATGAAGGTCCCGTCTTGATCCCTTCTTCTGCAGCCCTTGAATAACAGGTACACTGCATGGGTCTTCTAGGACTTCAGAGAGAGCTACTCTGAAAATATAAAGTACTGAGATCAATGCCTTTTAGGAGTCCCTGGGGAGAGAACTCTGGGATGCCCAGGAGGTCAGTGCCCCTTTCCCACCCACCATGGCAATCCCCTCCCCTCCCCCATGCCTTCTCCATTAACTGAGAGCCCTGAGCTGGTTAAACAGCTGCAGCTCCTGTGAGACACAGAGGTGCAAAGGCCATTTGTCCAGCTGCATGGGGCTGAGAATCTGAGAGAAGCAAATGTCAGGCAAGATCAATAAAGCTCTGAATGGATTGGAGAAATGAGGTTGGAGTCTTGGAGTACATGTTTAACCAAAGCACTGGAGACTGGGATGGATGACAGGTGATGAATGCCACAGTCAGCAAGTGTGGCAGCCCCCAGAGAGAGGGCAGGGAAACCAGGCCAGAAGGAAGATCTGGAGAGATGTTAAGAACCTGAGAAGGGGAGACAAAAGATATGGGTTCCAGTCTGAGGTCACCACTAGTTTCCAGTGCAATGAGCACCTCCATTCAGCCTGGAGTTAGGATTAGGGTTAGGATTAGGGTTAAGGTTAGGGTTAGGGTTAGGGTTAGGGTTAGGGTTAGGGTTAGGGTTAGGTAGGGCAGCATAAAGAGTTCAGGCTCTGGAACCAAAAGTTCTAGGTTCAAATCCTGACTCTACCTGTCACCAACGGTGTGACATTGGGGAAATGACTTAGCCTCTCTGATTTTCAGTTTCCTCATCTGAAAAGTGGGGTTAATAAAAATACTCACTTCATAGGATTGATGCAAGCATTAAATAAAATCAATGCATGTAAAGCTTTTAGAAGAGTATCAGATGCACAGTAAGCATTACTAACATTACTGGCATTACTAACATTAGCTTATGTTATTGAAAACAAAGAGAAAGAGTCAGAGAGCAGGATTGTTCTGGAAGAGAGATGGCAGGCACAGTGGAGGACCATTCCTGTGAATTTTCCCTGTGCGATTCAAGGTAAATGTCACAGAATGGCTTCTAATTGCCGGTCGTTTCCTTCATCCAGTACCCAACAAAGAAACAATCATCTGTACCAAAGTTAGGAGAAAAATTGGCTGAGTTGTACTCATTGAGAAAAAACACAATGTACACAAAATAACAGGCATTGTACTTCATGAGCAATTTGATATACTTTTCCAAAATTTTAGCTCTCCATGATTTTCTCCTTACATTCTGGCTTGGGAACCTAATCTCCACGCACAAAGCAATTGTCCAGGATTCACTCACCTGCCTACTCTGGAATTTCAACTACCTAGAATGTTAGGTGGAGGGTGATTTTAAGACTTGGTGACCAGGAGTTCTGAGATCGACTGGCGATGTCTGGCATGGGCAGTGGTGGGACAGGTGCCATGTTATGTATGCCTGGTCAAGTTAACCTCCCAAGGGGCTTCCACTTCTGAAAATCTAAGAGCTTATGAAACTCACCAGTGGGATGAAGTGTAAAGATGCAGGAGCAGAGAAACAGTAAACTAAGGGCCTGTGTTTAAGTGGCAAGGTCCACTTGATAGAGCCACCGCTGTGCCTAGAATCTGGTGCCTACTCCCACTGCCACAGAGACCTATGAAATCACCTAGGCACAGAGAAAGGAGGTGAGCGTTCTGCCACTAACACACTGTGTGAGCTTGAGCAAGTCCCTTCCTCCCCAAGCCTCAGTTTCCACATCTGTAAAATGAGGTAGATCAACCTTGAAATTTAAGGAAAGGGTCAGATATCATATATGCTTGACCTCACTTCTGATGCCACAGACTGAGGTGACACGACCTTGACATGGGAGCCAAATGTCTGCAGGGGACATAAGAACAGGGACAACATCATTAACCCCATGACAGTAGGTGGCATATATATGTCCAAGCTCTAGACTTGAATATCGAGTTACCCGCTGGAGCTTCTTGGAGTTCTCAGAGGCATCTGCAATATGCGCTGTCCAAAATGAAGTTCTTATTCATAACCTCTGCCAAAACTACTCCTATCACGTATTAGTAAAAGTAACCAGCTCCTGCCAAGATGCTCAACCCCAAAACCTTGGAAGAATACTTGTTGAATGAATGAATGAATGAATGAATATGCATATTCTACACTCACATTAATCTACTTAAAGTTCCATCAAAGTCTAAATAAACCCACCATTTGGAACACACTCCTTCCTATCGTGCCCTTCTCCTGATTAATGCCAACACGGGCCCCTCATGGGAAGCTTCATGGAACAGTGTTTAAGAATGTGGAGGATCCAAACTAAAAATAGAGTTGCTATATGATCCAGCAATCCCACTCCTGGGCATATACCTGGACAAAACTCTAATTCGAAAAGATGCATGTACCCCTATGTTCATAGCAGCACTATTCACAATAGCCAAGACATGGAAACAACCTAAATGTCCGTCGACATGTGAATGGATAAAGAAGATGTGGTGTATACGTATATGCAATGAAATACAACTCAGCCATAAAAAAGAATGAAATAATGTCATTGGCAGCAACATGGATGGACCTAGAGGTTATCATACTAAGCAAAGTAAGTCAGAAAGAGAAAGACAAATACCATATGATATCGCCTATATGTGGAATCTAAAATATGACACAAATGAACTTATCTGTGAAACAGAAACAGACTCACAGACACAGCGAACAGACCTGTGGTTGCCAAGGGGGGAGACCTGTGGTTTAATTGGGATTAGCAGGTACAAACTATTACATATAGAATGGATAAACAACAAGGTCCTACTGTATAGCACATGGAACTATATTCAATATCCTGTTTTAAACCATAATGGAAAAGAATATGAAAAAGAACGTATATGTATTTATAACTGAGTCACTTTGCTGCATAGCAGAAATTAACACAACAATATAAATTAACTATACCTAAATAAAATAAATTTAAATAAAAAAAGGAATATGGAGGATCCAGACTTCGTATCCAGTCCTGTCACTCACTAGTTCTATAACCCTGAGTATGTGTATGACTTCAAAATGCCTCAGTTTCCCCATCTGCAAAATGGGGATGATAATAGAGTGGTACCTTCCCCATGAGGCTGTGATTCCAAGAATTCCATGAATAAATACAGAAATAGCAATGGTTCTCACACTTAGCCACATGTTGGAAACACTGGGAACATTTTTTTAAAATACTGATGCCTGGATCCCATGCCCAGAGACTCTGATTTAGTTGGTCTGGGGCCAGGCCCAGGCACCGGGCTTTTTTAACTCTCTCCAGGCAATACTACTATGTAGCAAAGTTGAGAACCACTAGTGCCAACTGCTTGAAACTCTACCTGGCACTTAGAATGCATGAGGCAAGTACTAGCTACTTGTAAGTTTTAGGTAACAGCATACATTTCATTTCCTGCAGGAAGTCTTGTCTGAGTTCCAAGACCACGCTGGGTGCCTCTCCCACCCTGTGCTTCCTCCATAACAACACTCATCACCCGGGACTGAAATTGTCCAGTTCTTGCCCCTCTTCCACACTAGACCGTGAGCTATGTCCCAACACGTGGAACGAGGCTGGGCGAAGAGTAATTCTCGATAAAATTGACCAAACAAATCCTCTGACTCCCTAGATGATCTCAGGCAGCCCAGTGGCTTTCCGTACTGTACACCTGACATCCCCAACCTTCCCACCGAACTCAGACTCTGGCACCCAACTGGCTGCCCAGCATCACCATGTGACAGCTTAGTGGGCATCTCCAGCCAAATATGTCCCAAACTAAACTTCATTTCCATCTCCAAACTTGACTTCCTGCTCACTCTTCCCATCCCAGTTAACTGGCACCTTCACTGTAGAAGTTTCTCAGACCAAAAATCTTGGAGTCATCCTTTCCTCCTCTTGCTCTTTCACACCCTACATCCAATTCACGAGCAAATCACATCAGCTCTACCTGTGAGCCAGGATCCAGCTATGACCGCCTCCACCATCACCACGCTGTGGCCCAAGTCACTGTCATCTCTCACTCAAAAGAGGACCAGATTCCTGTCTCCGTTCTTGACCCCCAACAGTCCATGACAGCACAGCAGCCAGAGAAATCATATTATACAACATGAATAAGACCTGGAACTCCTCTGCTCGAAACTCTCCAATATCTCCCAACCTCACTCAAATGAAAATCCGAAGTCCTAGCACAGCCTAACATTTCCTGCCTGATAAGCCCCCAGCTCCCTCTCTGACCTCTTCTCCTGCCACTCTCTCATTCGCTCACTCCACTATGGCCATGCTGGCTTTCTTGCTGCCACTCAAACACACCAGGTCCACCCGTGCTCAGGGCCTTTGTACATGCCAATCCCTCTGCCTGTAACTCTCTTCCTCAAATATCTTCTTGGTTCGTTCCCTCATTCCCTTCTTGTCTTTGCCTAAATGTTATAAGGAGGCCTTCCCTGTAACATCTAATGTAGCCCTCCAACCCCTATCCCTCACCATCCCTCTTGCTCGGCTGTACTTTTTATCACAGCACTTATCACCCTCTGACAGAACATCTGTTCTTTATTATCTGCCTCCCCACATACCCCATACTAAAAAGTAAGCTGTATGACACAACTCACAATAGCCAAGACATGGAAACAGCCTAAATGTCCACGAACAGATGAATGGGTAAAGAAGATGTGTTACATATATACAATGGAGTACTACTCAGCTATTAAAAAGAAGGAAATAATGCCATGTGCAGATACATGGATGCAAATAGAGATTATCATACTAAGTGAAGTAAGTCAGACAGAGAAAAACAAATACCATAAGATATCACTTACATGTGGAATCTAAAATATAGCACAGATGAACCTATCTACAAAACAGAAGCAGACTCACAGACATAGAGAACAGACTTGTGGTTGCCAAGGGGGAAGGAGGTAGGGGACGGAGAGGGATGGACTAGGAGTTTGGGGTTAGTAGCTGCAAACTATTACATATGGAATAGATAAGCAATAAGGTCCTACTGTATGGCACAGGGATCTATAGTCAATATCCTGGGATAAACCATAATGGAAAAGAACATAAAAAAGAATGTGTATATGTGTATAACTGAGTCACTTTTCTGTACAGCAGAATTAATACAACATTGTAAATCAACTATACTTCAATAAAAAATAAATTTTTAAAAAAATTAAGCTGTAGGAGAGTAAGAATATTGCCCATTTGGTCCACTGCTGAACACAATGGCTGGCACCTAGTAGACGCTCAATAAACAGTGAATGATGTCATCCTTTTGGGAGCCTGGTCAGCTGACATTAGTTGGATGGAAATTCACCTGGCTAGAGGGATTATCACTTAGGCATTGCCAACTCCTTAGAAATAGCAATTGGGTGCTACCTCCCCACCTCACTGAATAGTAGTTTCTTCAGGGCAGAGTGGGTACATTTCTCAGGAGATAAATAGAATCTCTATGGAAGGGAGAAAGGCCTGGCATTTCGTGGGTTTTTCAAAATATTTTCAACAGCAATTTGAAGGCTGTTTGCTCATCTGACATTTATCTTCATTTGGCATGGGAAATTGCTGAAAGCCATGGAGAGGAGGCATCCCTTATAAATGCTGGGTGGTGACAAAAGAGACCTCTCGCACGAATCTATCACAAAGGGCAGCCGTAGCCACTCAGTTCTATGAAATCTGCCCTCATTCTGCTTTGATTTATTCAGCCAGGGTGCTCCCTGATAGCTTGATTCATTTGAAGAATAATTATCCACTGTGTTATAAATGCCACTCCCTTGTCCCTGGCAAGTTGGTGGCGAGGAGGCTAGACTAGTGACAAGTGATAAAGCATGTCTGATCATTGCTCTCACCCTGGGAGGGGGTGCCAGCTGGCGGCAGGCCACTGGGACCCAGGCGTGTGAGTAGGGGTCGGTGATGTCTGCCTGTATTACTAATGGGGGTGCTTCTCTTGTGTCTGCCATCTCTGAGATTCAGGCTGCCCTTCCAGTCTGTACCTCCTTAGAATGACACCTTCAAGGGCTGTGCTCATGTCAGCACCTGGAACACAAGCTCGTGTCGGGGGAGCAGGTCACTGTCACAGGGCTTGTGCCCAATGTTCTCTGTTTGTCCCTCAAAATTCACCCCACCCATTTCTATCTTCTCTGTGTCCCAGGAGCCTAACTACTTTTTCTTTCTGTTGTAGAATCAGCATTCCATTGTAGTTCTAAAGATTTCTCAGATATAGTCCCAGAAATTTTTTTTTATTGAAGTATAGTTGATTTACAATGTTGTGTTAATTTCCACTGTACAGAAAAGTGACTCAGTTATACACATATACGTTTTCTCTTTTATATTCTTTTCCATTATGGTTTATCCCAGGGTATTGAATATAGTTCCCTATGCTGTACAGTAGGACCTTGCTATTTATCGATTCTAAATGTAATAGTTTGCATCTACTAACCCCAAACCCCCAGTCCATCTCTCCCTCTCCCTACCCCCACCCTTGGCAACCACGAGTCTGTTCTCTATGTCAGTGAGTCTGCTTCTGTTTTGTAGATAGGTTCATTTGTGCCTTATTTTAGATTCCACATATAAGTGATATCATGTGGCATTTGTCTTTCTCTGTCTTACTTGATTCACTTAGTATGATAATCCCTAGTTGCCTCCATGTGGCGGCAAATGGCATTATGTCATTCTTTTTACGGCTGAGTAGTATTCTATTGTATATATGTACCACATCTTCTTTATGCATTCATCTGTCAATGGACATTTAGGTTGTTTCCACGTCTTGGCTATTGTGAATAATGCTGCTACGAACATAGGGATGCACATATCTTTTTGAATCATAGTTTGCCAGAAGCCTAACTTCTATGGTGTGCATCAATTAACTCCCTCGCTCCCTAGTTTAGACTGGGTTTGCCTGATGGGAGGTGTTCAGAGGCCATCAGAGGGCAGAGTATTTATTCTTCACTTCTTCTAATTAAAGTCACTGGCCCCACTGAGTGAGCCTCTCCCTTGCCTACAGCTCCCTCTGGGTTCTGGTAAACCTTTCAGGTCTAGGGGTAGTTATGGCTGCCCACTGTGGCTAGTCAGGTTGCCCGTATCCTTGCCCAGGCCTCTCTACACAGCCCCTTCAATAAACTGCCCTCATCCGTCTTCTTCAGCGTGCCTTGTATTTCCTGCCAGAACGCTGAATAACACTGTACCTTTATCACCTGTGAATCCTCTTCACAAGAGGCAGGATGAGCAAACTTGTAATAAGACATGCTTCCCACAAATATTACCGAGCCATGCAATGTACCTGGCACTGTACTGGCTGCTGGGATAGAACTGTAAATAAAAAAACACGGACGTGGGGGCTTCCCTGGTGGCGCAGTGGTTGAGAGTCCGCCTGCCGATGCAGGGGACACCGGTTCGTGCCCCGGTCCGGGAAGATCCCACATGCCGCGGAGCGGCTGGGCCCGTGAGCCATGGCTGCTGAGCCTGCGCGTCCGGAGCCTGTGCTCCGCAACGGGAGAGGCCACAACAGTGAGAGGCCCGCGTACCGCAAAAAAAAAAAAAAAAAAAAGAGTAACTTGTTCAAGGCTGAGTGGAGGAGCCAAGATGGGAACCCAAGTCTCTCTGACTCCCAAACTCAAGCTGGCCCATAACATCCCCAAATCTCCCCAAGGCTGGGCTAGTCTGGTTCAGGGTGCGGGCAGCAGGCAGGCAGCTAGGCAGAGCCAGGCAAGGTGGGCTGTTGCCCTCGGCGTCCGTCCCGGCACCTGGAGGCTGCGTCCCACTTCTCCAAGCGCCTGAGACCAGGTGGGAGGGAGCAGGTGAGAAACAGCAGGTGGCCACGTGTTTGGTGTGGGCCCTGGCGACAGGTGGGGTAACAAACACCATGACAGTGTGACAACGTTGGCAGTAATTGCTTCTGCCACACAGCGTTTCGGGCTGCGACATGACTAACGGGGCTGCAGGTGGCATGACAAAGTGCGGAAATTACTGAAGACTGAAAAGCACAGCGGAGGGAACGGCCGTGTTCTGCAGTAATTGCTTCCCCCCGTGGGAGTAATAAGAGAAGTCGCGCCCACGTGCTGCAGCTGGGACGGGCTCATCAGCCGCTGCCCCTCCTCCTTCTCTCCAGCTCCCGGCCACCTCCTCAAGCTGGGAGGGGCCCCTGCCATTCTTTGAGGCTCTTGACATATTAAAAAAGTACAAGGATGCTCCCAAAAATCTCACAAGAGTCACAGCACATCTCCAGTGAACATATTAAGATTTTAACACCCTCCGGAAAAAAAAAAAGGCAAAGCAATATAATTAAACTTTTCATAAGGTAATTATGGGAGTATTATCAATTCCATGTTCCCTATGGGCAGTGAGGTCCAGGTATGGGACATAAATTTAAAGTTGGAGAATAAATGACTTTTTTCAAACCTGTTGGTTGATCTCTGAATGTAATGGTATGTAAGTCTTCTTTGGACGTGATGTCAGAAATTTAAATTATATTTCTCTAACAAAAATACGTGTGTGTGCAAATAAAACTATCTATGAAACGAAAACAGATGCAGGGATATGGAGAGCAGACTTCTGATTGCCAAGGGGGAGGGGCTTGGGGGAGAAATAGAGTGAGATGCTGGGGTTAGCAGATGTCAGCTATTATATATAGAATGGATACACAAGGTCCTGCTGTATAGCACAGGGAACTATATTCAATATCCTATGATAAACCATAACAGAAAAGAATATGAAAACAGAATGTATATATACATATAACTAAATCACTTTGCTGTACAGCAGAAATTAACACATTGTAAATCAACTATACTTCAATTTAAAATTTTTTAAAAATACGTGTGTGTGTACACAAGTGCGTGTCTACACACCAGCATTTATTATGTGTCAGGAAGAGCTCACGACAGAGCTTTTAAAGTAGTAATGTATTTAAATTTCATAACAATCTTAGGTACTGTTATCACCCCCATTTTCCAGATGAGAAAACCGAGGCAGAAAAGGGCTGAATGACTTGCCCAAGGTCACAGAGCCACTGAATGGCAGAGCTGGGATTTGAGCTCAGGGCATCTGGCTCTAGTGCCTATGTTTGTAACCCCCACCATGGGTGGGCCGTTAAATCTTTTGGGAATATGAGGTCTGGGTCACCTGGACCTCCTGATCGTCCTGCTCCTCCAGAAACGAGACGTAGGCCCTGTGGGTCAAGAATATTCCCTCAAAGAATGGTTGCATCATTTTGGCATCTACATGAGCAGCAGACCCTGAAAAACCGCCTGGCCTCCCAGGCTGAGCACCGCCCAGTCCTAACCCTGCAGGAGCGGGCCCCAAGATGCTCCCAGGAGAGGCAATTTTCAGGCTGCCCCAACCTCCTAATAGCTCCTGCCTGTTCTGCCTGATTGGACCCAGCATGCTGAGGCAAGACTGCAAATTCCCATTCACCCACTGGAGGGGCCCTTTCTTTTTTTTTTTTTTTTTTTTTTTTTTTTTTTTTTTGCGGTACGCAGGCCTCTCACTGCTGTGGCCTCTCCCGTTGCGGAGCACAGGCTCCGGACGTGCAGGCTCAGCGTCCATGGCTCACGGGCCTAGCCGCTCCGCGGCATGTGAGATCTTCCTGGGCCGGGGCACGAACCCGCGTCCCCTGCATCGGCAGGCGGACTCTCAACCACTGCGCCACCAGCGAAGCCCTGGAGGGGCCCTTTGACAACAGCACCAACAGGAATTAATTAGGCCTGTGACAGCCCCCAGCTCGGGACAGCTTCCTGCAGGTACCTGCTCAAAAACCCTCCCCAGAGAGCTCTTTCTCTCTGATAAGCAGCATGCTTATCACGTCACCCGGTTTTATTTTCTTCATAACACTTACTGAAATCTAAAATTTTCCAATCTGTTGAATTACTTCTGCCTATTCCTTGTGTGTCTCGGTCCATCAGAATTTAAGCTCCTAAAAAAATCCTACTTCCCTAGCACCTAGTGGCTGGCACATGGTAGGTACTCAATAAATTTTTGTTGAACGAATGAATGAGTGTGAGGGGCCAGCGACAGCGACCTTTCTGGGGGAAATTTCTGGGGTCGGTTATTCTATAAATTCACGTTCTGCAAAACAAGCCACCTACGCAACAAGTTTTAAGTTACCACGTTGACAGAACTGTGGTTAAGACCGTGGTGAAAAGACCTTGAAGGATCAGTATGAAGGCTAGAGTGGGTCTGTTTAACACAAGAGTGAACTGTAAATAATCAGACCAGGAGAAAGTAGTCAAATAGAAAAAAAAATTTGTTTGCTCACTTCCACCAGATAATAGTCTAGGTCCTGGGGTCCTGGTCCTCCACACACACTTCCTCCTCCAGCTGCCCAGGCTAAACTTCTGCCCACATGCTCACTCTTGGAGGTCACCAAAGAGCAGAGGGAAGGGACAAGCTCCACTTACGCTGCCAAAGAATGGGGCAGGTGAGGAAGTATCTCTCCCCTGAACACCTACTGTGTACCAGACCCCGCCTGAGAAGCCTGCACCTTCAGCATCTTGGGTTTTCATCCCATGACTATTATGATTCCCCCTGTACAGATGAGAAAAGTAAGCTCAGAGAAGCCTCGTAATTCATCCAATTCACACAGCGAATCGGGGGAGGGACTCAGGCCCACTTGGTTCCCCAAAACTTCATCACACTGACACTGCAGGGATTAGGGGGTGTACATCGCCCTTCACATATATTGTGTAGCAATATAGTTGCTACACAACTATATTCACATCTTATCCCTGCTGTAACAATTACCACAACCTTAGTGGCTTGAAGCAACACAATTTTGTTATTTTCTAGTTCTGGAGGTCAGACGTCCTCCAGTGATGGTGCCTGTGTTTCCACGGGAGGTTCTAGGAGAAAAATCTGTTCCTCTGCCTTTTTCAGCTTCTACAGGCTGCCTGCTTTCCTTGGCTCGTGGCCTCTTCCTTCATCTTCAAGGACAGCAGCCTAACAGCTTCAAGTCTCTCTCTATCCTCTGCTTTTGTCACCACATCACCTTCTCTGACTCCTTCTCTCCTGTCTCCCTCTTATAAGGACCCTTGTGATTACATCGGGCCCACCCAGATAATCCAGGATAATCTCCCGTCTCAAGATCCTTCACTTAATCTCACCCACAAAGTCCCTTCTGCCACGTAAGGTCACATATTCACGGTTCCCAGGGTTAGGATGTGCACATGTCTGGAGGACTATTATCGGTCACAAGGACTTCGAAGATCCCATCACCCCAACCCCCATCACAGAGGGGAGGTAAGACATGGCTAAATTTCGGTCCTATAATATTAAAAAAGTATCCATGCCAAAGAAAGAGTCAGATAAAGTACCGACGTAAGGGCTAGAGGGAGAAACTTAATAACCCCAATGGCCCTTACTTAGTGCAGGCAAGGCACTGTTCTGAGCTCTGTCTATAGTTAACTCACTGAACTGCAAAAACAACTCAGTCAGGTAGGCACTCTTGCTATCCCATCTTACAGTTGAGGAAACTGAGGCACAAAGCAACCAAGAAATTTGCTCACCCCAGCTAGTATGTGGTAGAACTGGGATTTGAACCCAGGCCCAGAGTCTTAACCACTCTGCCTTGGAGCTGCCCCCTCACATGGCTATCGACCCTAGCCTGCACATGGTATCTATTTTTAAGAGTCCCTTCTCGCGATAACGCAGCTTCCATTGATTGGGGCCTCATCGTGTGCTGGACTGCGGGGCTGTGCTAAATTCCTTGAGCGCCTTCTTTCACCTAATCCTCCCCTCAATCCCCGATCCTGGGATTCCCTCCCTTCGTAGTGATGAGATCAAAGAGAACCAGAGGGATGAAATAAGCAGCGATAAAGCCAAAATTGAACCCTGGGACTATAAAAATCCAGGCTGTTATCACCAGAGCCCACCTGAGACCAGGTGGATTGCAGAGCATTAAGACAAGGCCCCCAGTCTGGCAGGTCTGTGGAGCCATCAGCCTCCCTCCCCACCCCAGAGCCCG
Source organism: Lagenorhynchus albirostris (assembly GCF_949774975.1). Lineage (NCBI taxonomy): Eukaryota > Metazoa > Chordata > Mammalia > Artiodactyla > Delphinidae > Lagenorhynchus > Lagenorhynchus albirostris. The sequence continues at coordinate 70,217,403 of NC_083109.1, forward strand.
CTCTGCCCTTCAGCAGTGGTCCAGGGGCGGGGGAGGCAGTGTCAATAATGTATGACATCCATAAACACTGCTGGCAGAAGCTCATCAATGGTGCATAGGGGCTTTATGTTTCCCAGCTCAGATGAAGGCAGTTCCTTGTCTTGCCTTGGGCCAGCATAAAGATGTGACCTGCAGAGGTTGCATTTCTCTCCAGAGAGAGCCCCCGCCCCAGCTGATGGGGCTGGGAGGGCCACAGTGACACGTAAGCAGCAGCCCCACTGTTTCCCCCTCCCACCCAAGCTCAGCCAAGCCCCGCTCAGTCTCACGGCAGTTTCCCATCCTGGGTGTTATACACCGCCCCCCCCCGTGATTTAAAACTGCTGATGGAATTCAGCCCCTGGGATGGAGCCCCGTGGCTCTGGATTTGGGGATCCCTGCAGGGTTAGGATTAGGGTCTCTGGACTTCCAGAATGAGGATCCCAACCCAGACGTGCCTATATTCATTCACTCGCTCACCGAAAATGCATTGCGCACCTACTTGGTGACAGGCCCTGCTCTAGGCACTGGTGATGAATGATAATCGAGGCAAAGACCTCCTCTTAGAGATCGTTCCAGAGACGGGGCAGTACGCAGCACAAGGATCTTCAGAATAATGTCTAAAAGCGGACGTTTAGGAGCAGAGATAGGGTGCTCCTGTCCAAGGTCACACAGGTTATGAACCACAGAGCTGCTCTCAGAACCAAGTTTGCCCTCTAAACCCTTCCTCTTTTAAAGGTTACTGACTTGAAACCCCTGTAGTGGACGAGAGCCAATGTTGGTTGGAAATCAGCAAATGCCTTAAACGTAAATCTCAGGAGGCAATTGTATGTGAAGGGAACATCTGAAGTTGTCACAAATCCTGGCGCATAGTAGGTTCTCAAAAAAATATTTACAGAAGGAAGTGTGGAAGGGAGGCAAGGAGAGAAGGAGGGAGGAAGGAAGGCGGGAGGAGCCTTAATTTCGGAGGTGATCGTGTTTCCCTGCTGAAAGAGACAGTGAAGCTGACAGTTTTATTGTTCAATTGTTTCATATGGATTTTGAATAAAAAATAAATTGGCTTCTTTTAAAGAGGACAATCCTGAAAGCCTGGGAGACCAGTGGTGAGTCATGCGTGACTGCCCTTGGCAGCCTTCTCACAGCAAGAATTCCCTGTTTGCAGGCGGGTGGGGCTTAGAGCTCAGCAGGGGTGGGAATGACCTCCAGGCTCCCCTACCAGGGTCCCAGGGGAGGAAAACTGCACGTGGAGGGACCTTCTCTACTCTCTCTCCCTGCTCACCGTTTGCAAATAACTGCCCTGAAGGCGGGACCCCGGCTCAGTGCATGGCCCTTCTGTCTGTGTGATCTGCCCCAGACCTGGGACCCACTGCCTCCTACTCACTCTGCGATCGTGGGCAAGTCTCTTCCTCTCATTTGTAAAATGGGCACAAGAAAACCTCCCTCCCAGGACTACTGTGAGAATTTGGTGAGACATGGTATGTGCAGCATGAAGCACAGAACCTGCCTTGTATGATCGCTAATATATGATGGGATTTAATAGGGATTAAATGGTTCTCAAAGGTACAAAGGCCACCATCTTCACCAAGGAGAGAGGAAGAAGGAATAAGTAAAGGAGGGGAATTGAGGGCACACCCAAGGACACTTGCTCACCTTGAAAATGGATGGAGGGACGCCTTTCCCATAACGGTTTATTTGCCTTTTTTTTTTTTTTTTTTTTTTTTTTGAGGGCAGGAGGCTGAGAGTATAATCCCCGAGAGGGCAGAGGGTAGAAGGAGAAACCCAGAAGTCAGCCAGGGTTCTTTCAGTTATACTTGAAAGAAACGAACTTAAAATGGTTTCATTGAGTGAGGGAAATGGATTGGCTCAGGTAACTTTGAAGGCTAGCTTCAGGCATGGCTGTATCCAGGTACCAAAGGATTGTGTCAGGAACCTGTGTCTCTCTCTGTGTTGCTGTCACCTTCAGGCAACTTCTCCCCTGTAAATGTGCCCAGTATCACCTCCATGCTTTCCTTCTCCCTGCTCAGTAACCCTGATGGAAAGAGAACCTCTCTTTCAATAGGTTCTGTACCAGTCTCAGCAGTGGCTTCCATTGGCCTGCCTCAGGTCACGTGCCCACCCCTGAACCAAACACTGCAGCCAGCATGGGTGATGTGCCAATTGGTCAGGTATGGGTCATTCACCAACTCTTGGGACAAGAAGGTAGCGTCAGTCCCACCTGAACCAATAGGATTTAGAATGAGAAAGACGATTTCCCAAAGGAAAATCAGGATACTGTTTCAGAAGATGGAGAAATGGCTGCTGGGCAGGTAACAAATGGCAGAGGTACGCACACCTCAGAAGGCTTTGCAGCCCGAGGCTGCGGTGTGGAGGGTTTGCTTGGCCCTAAGGCCCACCACTATCTGCTCTCATTTCATTCTCCAGCTCCCTGTAACACCAGATCCCAACCTGGAGAATCCAAGCGCCTCCCCCATTTCCCATCCCTGTGTGGAGGAGATGCTGATAGCCCTCCCATTCCATGCGTTGAATACAAGCCTCCCATGGCCCACCAGATAGCTGGCGGCCAATATAAATTAACTCAATGCTTGTCACTCAGTCCCTGTTAATCGCCTTGGACACTCTGGCTTCGTCCTGCTCAGCTCTGGGGTTGTATTTGTTTCTCTGAAGCTCTTCTTGCCTTTATCCTCCAGGTAAGAGTGATGCTGTTTCCTTGGACTTGATAATGGTTGACCTCTGCATTCTCTAAATTGTGACCTGCACTCACCCCTGTGGCACCTCCTGAAATCATTTCTCCGAAACTTGCACTGAGACCCCACATCTACTGGACATGACACTCCCCCACTCACACCCAAAGAAGGATCGATCCCTGTGAGATAAAATATATATATATATCATCTGCCTCTGGTTCCTGACACAGAGCTCCTAACACCCTTGGAATTTCCTAAGTGAGGAGCACCGTTAAAGAGTCTTTTGTTATGTTCATGAGGCGACCTTTAGACATTTCCTAAGGATGGGGGCTGGTTGCCAGGAGAACCAACTGTGTGATTAAAGGGTTGGAACTTTCAGCCCCGCCCCCAGACCTCCAGGGAGGGGAGAGGGATTGCAGGTTGAATCAATCGCTAATGGCCAAAGATTTAATCAATCATAACTATGTAAAGAAGCCTCCATAAAAACTCAAGAAGGTCAAGGCTTGGAGAGCTTCCAGGTTGATGGACATGTGGAGACTGGGGGAGAGTGGTGGGATCAGAGAACATGGAAGTTCCACGCCCTTTCCCTATGCCTTGCCCAGAGCATCTCTTCCATCTGGCTGTTCCTGAGTTATAGAATATCCTTTTATAAGAAACCGTTAATCTAATAAGTGAAATGTTTCTCTAAGTTCTATAAGCCACTATAGCAAATCAATTGAACCGGAGGAGAGGGTCCTGGGAACCTCTGACTTATAGCCAGTGAGTCAGAAGTACAGGTTAACAACATGGACTTGTGATTGGCATCTGAAGTCCTAGGAGGTTACTGGAACCTCCAATCCGTGAGCTGATTTTTAACAACCTGGACTTGTGGCAGTCATCTGAAATAGCTGTGTCGGGGCATGGGAAGGTGAGTGGGAGTGTTGTAGGATGGAACCCTGAACCTGTGGACTCTGATGCTACCTCCAGCCAGATAACGTCAGGATTGAGTTGAATCATACAACACCCAGCTGGTGTCCCGAGAACTGCCTGGTGGAAGTGTGGGGAACCCGTCTCCCACACTGAAACTGAATGCTCAAAACCTACTTAGCCCCTAACGACCAGAATTAGTTCTGAGGCCCCAGCAAACGGCCGTCCATAAAGCCAACTCCAAGTCATTATTTTTAGCATTTGCCATTTGCCACTTGAAACATCCTCACCCAATTCCAGAAATTTTTCCAACAGGCTTATGTATCCTTTAGAGCAATGCTAGCTGATGTAACAGATAACCCCCAAACTTCAGCAGCTCACTCTAACAGAACTTCTTTTCCCTCCCATATGTAACAGCCTGATGTGGGTGTTCCTGGATATTGGTAACACCGTATTCAGTGAATCAGCAACCCAGGCTCCTTCTCCATTGTGGCTCCTTCCCCCTCGTGGATCCTTCCATTTCATGGCTCCACCATCCCCTAGGTCCTCAGAGTCTTCCACTTCCCACCAGACATGGAGAAAGGTAAAACAGAAGGCTCAACCTACATCTTAAGGTCCCAGCCCAAAAGGGACCGCTATGAGGTCTGCTCAAATTCCATTGGCGAATCCAGTCACGTGATCATGCCTGGGCGCAAGGGAGACAGGAAAATGAAGCCGCTGCTTCCCAGTGACAATCCCATGCTATGCAAAGGCGAACAGAACACACATCTCTCCAAGGTAACAGGCTATCCATGCCACAGCATCATCTTATCATTTTATCATTAGTCACTAACCATAGGTGAATTGCTTTTTAAATGGATTTACGTTGTGCAGAGTCTCCGTGTATTAACACCCACCTTTCGGTTCCCCAGTTATGATCACTGTGTTAACCAACATTGTGTAGCCTGCAGCAAATCAAGCCATTGCCAGGTTCCACTTGGGAATCCCCCGGGGGTCTGAGTGGTTGGATCCTGAGGCGGATCCACAGGAAAGGATTCTTGCAGTGAAGCTGGGTCACGGGGATTTCTATTTTCCACGGTACACAAAGGCTTCATTTGGCATAAGTGAATGTCCCAAATATATCCCTTTCAGTTAGAGATTAAAACTCCCCAAACCCATCTCTCCCTTAGAAAACCTAGTAAAAAGTGGCATTTTGAGTGTGTCACTTATACAGACTCACTGGGGACGCAGCAAGAGCACATCCACATGAATTATCGCACAGTGCCCAGCATGTCACAGGCCTTTTGGAAGTGTGTCAGGCCATGCAGATTGAGGTCTTTGGTCTGGCCAGGCATTGGATGGTCACCTAGGACAGCCGCAGGAGGACACGAGGTTAAGAAGCCAAAAGCCAAGCTCTGAGTTCCCAGATCTACCTCTTATTCAATCTGTGACCTCGAACACATCACTCAGTCATGCTGAAAAATGGGAATAACAATATGACCTACCTCCTAAGAGCGCCGTAATTATCCAGTGCCTGTAAAGTGCTTAGCAGAGCGCCTGGCACGTAGCAGGCATTCAGTAGATATTAGCAGTTGTTATTCTTAGGAGTTCATCTTATGAAAAAGTCATATATCTACTGATTTACATCACCTGGCTTCAGAACGTGTTGGTTCAGGATTGGTTAAAGGAAACGGCTTTGGGGACCACTGGAGTAAGAAAGGCCAAGGAGCAGAGGGGGCTGCCTGAACCCTGTTCTGAGGAGTCCAAACACCTCACAATAGGGACTAGCGGTCCTGACTGCAGTGAAGTCAGAGCCAGGCTTTGTGTGGACAGAGACAATGCCCTTTAGGACCCCAAACTAAACACTGAGCCAATAGGTCAAATCGGAGAGGAACCAAGAGTAGTAACTTACACACCTGCCCCAGCCTCTTCTGACCATACATACCACACACACACACACACACACACACACACACACACACACTCAGAGCAAGCACTTACTACAGCAATTCCACTTCTGAGAATTTTTCCACAGGAAATCATTGGATTGGTGTATAAATATTTATGAACAGGGATAGTTATAGAACTGGAAACAACCTAGATATCCAACAATAGGGGATCCAGTCAACAATAATGGATAGCTCGTAGCATTATGCATCCATTAAAAACAATGACGCAGATCTCTATTTATTGACACAGAAAAAGTCCTGATTCATCACTTAAAGGAATATCAGACTGAAATAAGCTTCTTGATTACAAAAGCATTTAGATAGCATTTACCATGTACCAAGAACTATACCAAGGACTTTACATATATTAACTCAATTTACTGCTCACGCCAACCCTGTGACTCAGAACCTGCACAACAGTAATGCTGACAAGCAAAAAGCAAACTCTGGGTCCCTGATGGCATCTCTGAGCTGTGCACTCACTTGGGAATACCTATACATTTTTCTTGTCTTTTTTTAAAATTTATTTTGTTGAGGAATAGTTGATTTACAATGTTGTGTTAATTTCTGCTGTACAGCAAAGTGAATCAGTTATACACATAAATACATTCTTTTCCATATTCTCTTCCATTATGGTTTATCACAGGATATTGAATATAGTTCCTTGTACTATCAGTAGGACCTTGTTGTTTACCCGTTCTCTGTATAATAGTTTGCGTCTACTAATTCCAACCTCCCAATCCTTCCTCTCCCCAACACAAGACTGCTCTCTGTCTGTGAGTCTGTTTCTGTTTCACAGATAAGTTCATTTGCGTCATATTTTAGATTCCACATATAAATGATCATATGGTATTTGTTTTTCTCTTTCCAACTTACTTCGCTTAGTATGATAATCTCTAGGTCCATGCATGTTGCTGCAAATGGCATTATTTCATTCGTTTTTATGGTTGAGTAATATTCCATTGTATATATCTACCACATCTTCTTCATCCATTCATCTGTCGATGGACACTTAGGTTGTTTCCATGTCTCGGCTATTGTGAATAGTGCTGCTATGAACATAAAAGTACATGTATCTTTTTTAATTAGAGTTTTCTCCCGATATATGCCCAGGAGTGGGATTGCTGGATAATATGGCAACTCTATTTTTAGTTTTTTGAGGACCCTCCGTACTGTTTTCCATCATGACTGCACCAGTTTACATTCCCACCAACAACGTAGGAGGGTTCCCTTTTCTCCACACCCTCTCCAGCATTTGTTATTCGCAGATTTTTTGATGATGGCCATTCTGACCAGTGTGAGCCTATACGTTTTTCTTGTTTCAAATAAATAAACAAACCCCAATATACTTAAGCCAGTGTTAGTTTCCTGTGCATTGCAGCCAGATGCAATCCTAATTCATATATTTGTAAATGGCAAGGATGGGATCTAACCACTCCTGCAAAGGTGGCAGTGCACAGCCAAAGCACAAAAGGAGATGTGAGAAGATCAACTTTCTCTGGGCTGCCCTGGTCCAGGGCAATCTTCTGCAGGGATGCAATATCTGTCTTCCTCCTGACCCAGCACAAGAACCTGTCACTGCCATCTTTTGCTCCATCTTGCCAGTTGGCCCGCCCCCAGGACTACACCCAGGAGTCTGGGGAAGCCAGGACACTCCCCAGGGTCATTCCTCCCTAAGCTCATGGCTCTGTCAGGTTCATTGCCGGAAAGACACTTTGCATCTCTTCTGCTCATTGCAATTCAGTCACGTCAAAGCAGCCCACAGGATCCGAACGCAATTTTCTCATTGAATTATGCTAAATCCTTCGGGGAAGGAGGCGAAATTATTTAAAACCTATAAAAACTAAAGCAACATTCTGGCTCTATATTTTAACTTTCTGATCATTATTTAGAGTTAACCTTTTCTGCCGCTAAATCACAAACCCATTTTGCTGTATATCAGGCAGCACGGGCCATAAGGCATGGGAAAAGAGAAAAGCACCCAGGCAAAGAGCAGACCTGGGGATTGCTACTTGGGCTCAGGCAGATAATAGAAAATGAGGTGGCATTTTGCTCTTAGAAATCAAAAGTATCAGGACGTGACTCATTGAAGCAGCAGAAAAATGAATTGTGTCTGCGTTGTTATAAATATTAGAGCAATAGATTAGGGGCGAGGTGTGTTTCTGTGGAATGCATTGAGTGGGGATGAGAATTCATGCATCAGGCAGACGAGGGATTGAATCCTGTGCCTGGGATCTCAGGAAATTAGTTATTCCCTCCATATATAAAATGAAAATAACTCATTCAATTAGGAGGTAGGTACTATTATTTATTGTTATTTTTTAAGTGGAGGAAACAAGGCAGAGAAGTCTCAGCCTATGAGGTCAGAAATAGCAAAGCTAAGGTCGATTTCAGGCTGGTGGCTTCAGGGACAGGATTGGCCTGCAGAGTAAATAGATATTCATTATCTTCTTTTTTGCTTAGGACAGTGCTTGGCATATAGTAGGTTCTCAGCAAATGCCGGATGAATAATTTGTATAAGTGTGCATTTATAATCAAATACATTTAATTTGTATAAATAAGTCACATCAATAACCTTATCAACGCACCAGTCTAATTCCTGTTTATCATTTTTCCATAGCAGGCTATACTGAAACCCCAAAACTGGCTGGATGCCCCTTATTTGATGCTCTTATAGCAGCACCCTGTATTTTTCTTTCACGGCATTTCAATGCAATTAATTATCCATGTGATTAGCTGGTTCATATGCAACTTCCACTCCAGCCCTGTGGGTTTTACAATTGCAGGGACTGGGTCTTTCTCATTCAGATCCCCAGCACCTAGCACGGTGCCTGATAGGACGTACGCAGCCATTCAGCAATGTTGATTGGGTGTTTACTATGTGCCCAGCAGTGTTCCAGGCACTGTAAATAAAGTCCCTGCCCTCTCGATTCCAGTGAATTCAGTAAATAAGCAAACCAGTAAGTACTTAGTCAAAGGATATCAAAGGATATATCAAAGGATGTCTTAGTCTGTTCGGGCCACTATAACAAAATACCATAGAGTGAGTGGCTTAAATGACAGACAGACCGATCTCTCCCAAAGGACCAGTTTCTCAGTTTTGGTGGTTGGGAAGTCTAACATCAAGGTACAGGCAGATCTGGTGTCTGGTGAGAACCCTCTGCCTGATGACCATCTTCTCATTGTATGCTCATATGGCAGAGAGCAGAGAGAGAGATCCTGTGTCTCCTCTTTTTACATGGGCACTAATCTCATCATGAGGGCCCCACCCTCATCACCTCATCTAAACAATCAGTTCCCAAAGGCACTATCTACTAACACCATCACATTAGAGGTTAGTATTTCAACATATAAATTGAGGGGGAAGGGAAAGGGGGGGGAACAAGCACGTAGTTTGTAGGGAACAGTGTAAGTGTTTGGAGAACTGTAAAGCAGGGGAAGACTCCTGGGGGAGGGGGTTACTTTATAGAGAGTGGTCAGAGAAGTTCTCTATTAAAAAGATGGCCTAATTGAGCAGATAGATGGGAGGGGTCATAAAAATATCTGCAGAAAGAGCTTTTCAAGCAGAGACAACAGCAAGTGCAAAGGCCCTGAGGGAGAAATGTGCTTAGGATGTTTAAGGTCAGTGTTGCTGGAAGGGAGTGAGTCCGATTCAAGGAGTGGAGTAGATGAGGTCAGAAGGGAGATGGGGCAGATAATACATAAATAATTATGTGAAAGAACCAAAAAGAGACAGAGATAGTATCTGTGTTCTTCCTCTCCACATTCACAGACAAACATCAGGTGACCTACACAACACAGGGTTTGGAACACTGATGACCTCTGAGCAATTGATACAAAATCTCAGAGTCTCTGGCCTGAAGAAGAAGGATGGGGCATGGCCACAGTCTCCCAGCATCCAAAGGGCTGTCATGGAGAAGATGGGTTGAATTGGTTTGGGATCATTCCAGTGGCCAGGCTGGGACCAATGGATAGCTCTTACATGAAGGCAGAATAAAGGGACAAATATTCAAAGTCACGGTAGCTAGATTTCTTCTTCCAGGAAGATGTACTAGACACACTTTCCCCTTTCGTTTCCACTAAGTACAAACAAAAACCCTGGAAATTACATATAAAACAAACCTAAGGAGACTTTGAAAGGTGAAGAGAAGAAGACAGTCTGGTCAGGGAACTTGGGACCCCAGGAAAAACACAAGAGTGAGTTCCCCGGGTTCTCTCTTTGCCTCCTGTGTCTCAGACTTGGAACTGAAGGAAACAGCAACCGGAAAAACAAACGCCACAAACAAAAATAAACACTAACAAAAGCCTGATCTCTCCCAGCCGAAGAACCAGGAAAAAGGCAGCCTGGAAAGACAGAAAACTTCAGGACAATAAGCACACTACTGCAGCCAAACACCACAGAGAAAGGAACTGTGGCTCCACCACCCACACCAGCAATACAAGTGGAAAGCCTACGTGTTCATGCTTGTGAGGCTGTAACAGGGCCCCCAGGCCCTACACTGCGGTGACATCAAAGAGGTCGGAATAGGGAGCAACTGAACTGCAATGTCAGCCTCAACAGCTCATTGATTCTCAACAATATTATTGCTAGAAGTCAGGCACACGCCTCAAGCATAACATTTGTGCCTAAATTAACATCGCTACAATATAAGCAAGTACATCTGCCTGGTGGCTGGAAAAAGAAGTCTCTTACTAAACAGCAGATGTAAGAGAATGAAGGAGCCCAGGGCTCCCATCAATCAGGTGACCGAGGGGATTGGCTCAGGGACGTGCATGTGGCCCAAACCATTCCGGGGCAGGCACGAGACTTTCATTCAGATCACTGGTGCAGCAAGAGCTGTATTATGCTGCTCCAAGAAAAGAAAGTCAGTCTGAAGGTGGAACCAACACAGAGGAAGCAGAACTCAGCCATGAAGAGTCTGAATCCAAATGACGTCATTTGGAAACTGGATCAAGCCATACCTGAAGTTACTCCTGGTCTCTTCTGTTACAGGAACGGACAAACCCCCTTTATATTTAAGCGGCTTTGGTGTATTTTCCACCCCTTGCAACCAAAAAAGTCCTAAATGACAGAAATGGGTGTGGCGTGAGCTCCTCTCTCACTATAGATGCAGAAGCAGGGGTGGAATGGCCGTCTGTGAAGGAGGCGATAGCAAGATTCCAGCATGAATGGGAGGTGGGGCAACAGAGTCCCTGTACAGTGTTTTTCTTGTTCTTGGGGGTAACCTTCCATGACGTTCTTGGTGAGGTTTAAAGACCATTTGTTCTGCATCTAGACGAATGATGGAATTTCCCAGGAGAATAAATCAGCCCAGCAACCACTGGTTTATCTCTAGGATGAATGCTGGAATTTCCCAGGAGAATAGATCAGCCCAGCAACCGCTGGTTTATCAGGTAGGTGAGGTCCTGTGTGATCTGGCGGCTGCTCTCCTCTCTGACCTCTCATCTCACTCTCCCGCATACTCTCTCCTCTCCTGGTCATTTCTTAAATAGAACAAGCGTGTTCCAACCTCAGGGCCTTTGCACTTAACTGTTCCCTCCACCTCCAGACCTTTCCATGGCTGGGTCCTTCTCACCTCAACCCAGAGGTCACCTGCTCAGAGAGGCTAGGTTGTCCTTGATGGACACATCTGAATTGCAACACCCAGACCCCTCTAGTCTGCTACCGTGTCTTATGTTCATCACAGCACCTTTACAGTCTGAAACGACCTTAAATTAATCTCCATGAGAGCCCAGGCCTCCTCTGTGTGTCGACTGTGGTATCCTTGGAGTGCAGAATAGTACCTGGTAGAAGAAAGATGAAGGTAAAGAAAGAAGGAAGGAAGAAAGAAAGTACAGAGGCAAGGGACAGAGGCCAAGAGCTAGGATGGGAAACTGCTGTCCACTGGGGCCTTTCTGTCTCCTCTGGGGACCCACTAAGCGACCAACTTTCAGTGGTTTGGAGGTCCCAGGGGTGGTAAGCCTCGGGTGGCCACACAGGAAACCAGCTCATTAAAGTACACTTGACTGATGTGTCTCCAATCCATCCTCCCTCATCTGTGCTTCCTAGAATCACCTCCTAAAGGAAGTAAATGCCCAGATCTTTGTCTTTGGTGCTGCTTTCAAAGGAACCTATATTAAGACAGACTTTTACCCAGATCCATGCAAGGACACATGTGGAAATGTTCGTCACCGCCTTGCTCATGGTAACATGAGATGGGGGCTAACTTAGGTGCCCATCACTAGGGGAATGGATACTAGGAAGGAGTCAGATGGAGTAAAACAAATGAGCAAAAAGTAGCATGGAGAGATTTCTGAGACATAGTGTTGAGGGGAAATACAGCATGATGCTCTTTCTGTCATTAAAAAACACCCACACTTAAAAATCAACATATATTTCTCCTAAATACATCCTGATTTAAGAACTCACTTAAAATATATTAGAGTGGCTGCCTCTGGGGGAGCAATGAAATGGGAGGAGAGATGGAGGTAAAGAGAACATATATACGTTCATAATGTTATGAACATAACATTGATTGCCTGGACCACTGATGTGCCACAAACCAAACGAGAAGTGTGGTTAATTCACCTCTGTGCAGCCGAGGTCCAAAAATAAAAGTAAAAAGTAATAACTCAAATCCATCTTCTCTTCCCCGAAATAACTCCCACGCCTCCTTTGTATCTCCATGCATGACCCCCCGGGCTCAGACAGAACCCGCATCAGGTGCCCCTCCAGTGCCAGGTGCCTGCACTTCATCACGCCGTCCCAAGTGCAATATCACACTCATCCCTGTCACTTCTGGGTCTCTGTCTGTCTTCCCCACTCTACTCTCGTTCTAGGAGAGCAGCAGATACATTTTCTCTGTTTCTCCCTCTTCCTTCCCTCCCCCTCGCCCTCCTCCCTCCCTCCCCTACACCCTGACCCCTGATGCAGCTTTTGGCGCTCTGCAGATTGCTGACTGCATGAATGAGTGAAGACATCCGTGAGAAAGCCAGTCATCAGAGCCACATACACGCAGGCAAAGGAGCCACAAAGGTTCATATCATGCAAATCACACCAAACGTACACTCAGAAAACACGTCAGAGAGCCATACCCGCACAACACACGCTGAAGACATGGAAATACACATGGAATATGCCCAGATAGGCGCACATTCAGAGCTCTGCACCACACAAAGGCACCAGGCACCAGCCCCCATTACTGTCAACTGCCTCCAGCCTGACCCTCCTCCCCCCACCCTGGGCCTTCCCCAGAGGCACCTGCCTGCCCCCATTCCTGGGCAACGGGGGTCTCCCAGCTTCCAAAGCCAAACTTCATTTCCTATCCCGATGGGTTTTTCCCTTTTAAGCATCCCTTCCCAACTCAAGCTCATACCCAGGTTTCCTCTGGAAGTCCCGTCCTTTCCTCCTGAGAACTTGTTCCCAAACTTCCAGCTTAGCTGGAAAAAAATGAATCAAGCTGCCTCGCCTACAAAGGCCAGCCTCCTGGTACCCAAAGGGGCTTTGGCAGGATAAACAGAAAAGAGGCAACCTGCTTTCTCATTTCAGAAAATGAAAGCAAAGGGAGCAAGGAAGGAAGGGAAAGCAGATAAAGCTGGAAGCCTTTAGGGAAAGGTTTTCATGAACGCCATGGTCCAGAGAGCTGGAAGCTTCCCTCTCCTGCCCTCGGGAAGAGAACTTGTGTGCAGTTATCCGGAGGCTTGCAAACTCAGCTTCAGTTAGAGCTCACACCAAGGAGGCAGGCTCTTATTTGCCCTGTCCCCAGTGCCTTGTCCAGTGCCTGGAAACACAAAGGGCACTCGATAAATATTTGTGTTCTGAGCAAACAGACTCAACAAGGGCAGAAGCCTGTGGACCAACACACCTTGTTGCCAGTATTAAGTAAATGTCGACTGTGACAAGGCAAGGGCTTTCAGGTCTGTTCTCTCACTCTGTTGTGAAGGATCAGAGAGGTTTGTTCACTTGCCAGAGGTCACACAGCTAGCAGGAAGCAGGTGCAGGGTTGGAAAGCAGATCTTTTATTTGTTTATTCGTTCGTTCTTCTTCTATTACTCACTGAGCACCTACTATGTGCCAGGCTCTATTTTGGGCTCAGAGAACAAAATGTGGAGCAAAAAGAGCATATTCCCCTGTGATCTGAATGAGGGTGATGCTTGAGGAACTGGAAACATGTGGAATGATTTATTAAAATTTAGTAGGTGGACCTGGGATTTGGGGATTGGTTGCATACATAAAGGGACATGTACGTAGTGCAAATGGAGAAGGGGAATTTGAATTGGCATCATCATCATTATATTACATGTATTTGCTGATACCAGGTGTCAGGTGTGGATCTGTATTAATTCCTTAATTCAGTTAATTTACTCGCAGCAAGCCTGGAGGCACGTACCATTGCTGTGCTAACATACAGATGAGAAAAGTCAGGTGGGATGAGGCTGGGTAACTTGCCCCAGGACACACAGCTGGTGAAGGCTGTGGCAGCAGAGCCCCCACGACAGGGCAAAGTGGAAGGAGGAAGTGGTGACGGGGCAGTCTGAGGTCTCTTGTTACTGTGTGAGTCTGAGGTCTCTTGTTACTGTGTGAGTCTGAGGTCTCTTGTTACTGTGTGAGTCTGAGGTCTCTTGTTACTGTGTGAGTCTGAGGTCTCTTGTTACTGGGTGAGTCTTTGTGGATTTTTTCTTTAAGATGGAAAGACTCGAGCATGCCCCAGAATGGACTGGACAACTTCTACGAAGACCAGTGGGGCTCCATCCGGCAACGTTAGAAGTGCGTGTGCCCAGCATCAAGGAATTCTTCTTCTGGGAATTTATGCCATGGATACCCCAGCATGTGTGAGAAATGATGTGTCTGCCCCAAAGTGGGCACTGCAGCCTCCTCTGAAATTGTAAAAGATTGGACAACCCACACGTCCATCAGTAGGGGACTGGTTACATCAACAATGGTAAAGCCACCCAGTGGAATGCCATATGGCGATAAAAGGACTGAAGAAGATCTTTGTGTGCTGATATGAAATGATCTCCAAAATATACAAGGTGAAGAAAAGGAAGGCGCCCAACAGTGTGTAGTGAGACCACATACCCATGGAATTGCTCGTGTGCATAAGATTCTCCGGGGTGATCCACAGGCACTAGCAATTTGGGTCAGTCTCCTGGAGGGAAACTGGGTTGTAACGACAGGAGCAAGGGAGAGATTCACACTTTTGAACCTTTTGATTATATCACTGTATCTATCAACTACTGCTGTAAAAACAAAGACCACGAAATCTCAGGCTGGGCTTGGGCACAGGCTGCAGGTTGGGTCTGGGTGATTGGCAGGGTCTGCCCCATGTCTCTGTCTCCTGGGGCGTGGTAATGCCGAAGAGCAAAAGGAACAAGCAGAACATGCCGTTAACTCTAGGATCTGTGCTCCAGAATCGGCTGCCGTCGCTTCTGCCAAAGCAAGTCCCAAGGCCAAAGGGCAGAGACGCACGCTCCATCCCTAGCGTGAGGAGTTTCAAAGGCGCCTGGCCAAGGGCAGGGTTCACAGTCACATCCCCCTAAATGCGGTCCCGAGTGAGGGCACACGCCAGGCATGCCTATCCTATTTCTCGGTTCTTTCCAGCACTTATCTCTACATAAGTCACCGTGTTAATTCGTTCACTTGTTTATTGTGACTTCCTCCATCCACATGCAAGCTCCCTGGGGCCGAGGATTTTGTCCTATCCCTCACTGAACATCAGCAGTGCCTGGAACACAGTAGGTGCTCGATTAAAAAAATAAATAAGTTCAAATGAACGAAAGGAAGTAGGAAGTTGAAAGACCTTTCTTCTGGCCATTTCTATCATCTCTGTGAACTACGAGATAAAAGATCATTTGCTAAGACGGAGCGGGTGAAGGAGGGGTAGGAATTGAGGGACAGGAATGGGAGATTAAAGAGCTGATTAAGGGTTTCTAGGAAACACAGAGGGTGCAACTGAGGCTGGAGATCATGAAATTGAAGCAGGACCATTGTAAGAGCCTCAGTGAGCCTCCTCTCTGCCTTTTCAATGGCAAATAAGAGGGCAAGTTGGAGGTCCGGGGCCTGGGACCTTCCAGGAGGCATGTGGTAGGTTGACTGCTGTAATGGTCTCAGTCATTCCAGCCTCCCTTTATCCACGCCCCTTGTCAGTGTCCTCCCACCCGACTCTAGGATTGACCTTTGGACTTATCAATACTTTGGCCAATGGGATTGCAGCAAACAACTAAAGCTGAGGCTTTTAAAAGTGCTTGTACATTTCGGTTTCCTCCCTTGCTGCCCTGCTTCTGCCAGGAGAACACGTGCAGGCTACTAGCTGAGGCCATCCTGCATCAGCCAGCCCCCTGCTGATCCGCCAGCTGACTGCAGATGCTTGAGCAGCCAAGCCAGCCCGGAACCGCCAAATCACCGAACTGACCCACAGATTCATGAGAATCATAAAGGGTTGTGTTTGCAAGTCACCGACTTTGGGGCAGATGTTGGGGCAGCATTATAACAACAAGATAACTGATACAGGCACATGAGGTCAAGGACGCTAAGTAACTGAGTCTATTGGCAAGCGAGTGGATGACTTTCAGTAATTCTGTTTCTACCACACCACTCAGAAAAGGTCACCCAAAGAGTTAGGAAAGACTAGCCCCAGATGTTGTAGGCTTCTAGGAAACTCGAAGAATACTGAGTTCAGTTCTGGCAGCTTTCTCCAATCTTGATCTCCCAACCCCCAGGTGTTTGGCTGGTAGGGAAACCAGATAATAAAGGCTGTGGGGTACATGACTCTTGGAGAGTTTGGACATTATCCCATCTAATCCTGGCAGCAACCCCAGGTGGTCCATGTTTTGTCCCCACCGTGCAGATGGAGAGACAGGCTCAGAAGAGTACGGAGCTTGCTTGGAGTCACAGAGCTGCTGCGTGGGAAGGGAGGCGCTGGTCAGGTCAGTGTGACTGCAAAGCCCGGGCTGCTTCCGCCACACAGGCCCCCGCGGGCTGGCCATCCGCAGCCCTGTGCCCTCTCCCAGCCACCTCCTGGCCCCCAGCCGCACTCCTCCTGGCCCTAACTGGCCTGCTTAGCGTTCAGCCCAGTGAGACCACCCCCCTTTGTTTAAAAGCTCTTCAGGAGATGGAAGAGAACTTGGCATTTACCTCTGCACACAGCTTTAAGTACACACACTGGCCAATCTTTACAGATTTAATTGTCTATAAAATTACTGTGTGTGCGATTCCCACATGGATCTTCAGGGCCTCGCACGCTTCTTGGCTGGTGCTGTCTCCCAGGCTGGGGTACAGCTGGTTCAACACAAAACGAGGTTACCTGCCAGACTGTGTGACTTTGAGCAAGTGATCCAGGGCCTCAGTTTCCTCATCTGTAAATGGGGATAATCACAGCAACTTGTCACGTGGTTGGGAAAATTAAACGAAACCATGCAGATAAAGCTTTTAGTGCTGTGCCTGGCACACACATAACGTGGTAGCTAATATTTTGAGATCTCAACACATGTTTCCCCCCCTCAACTTCCTGGAACCCTTTCTCCCCCCTCCGCACCCCCTACTCCCATGTTTAGCCATACACTTTATTGACTCAGGGGACAGGTGATTCAGAGGAAGATATGAGATGTAAGAAAGGCGGCTTTAAAGCTTCAAAACACTGAACCCTGATGAAATCAAGGTATCCGGTTTACACCATAAGGAATATTCCGGAGAAAGAATAGCCAGCGCGTCAGCTGGGAGCCATCCTCCTGCAGGTAACAGAACACCCAACTCAAACTAGCTAAGAAATAAGACAAGAACAGGACTGACAGGGCCAGCGGGAGAGCAGCTTCACAGGTGGTTGACCCAGGAACTCAACACTGTCACTCAAGAGAGACCAACTGTCCTCCCTGCCTTCAATGGAGGCTGTTCCAAATCAAGGCTGGATCCCCAGGTAGGGACAAGATAGCTGCCGGGTGCTCCCAGGGCCTTCCTCACACAAGGGGGTGAGGGGGTGGGAGCACGTGTCTCCAGATAGCTCCGCCCAGAAACCCCCAACCAACATCATCTCCCACCTCACTGGCCCCAAACAGGCCACGTTCCCACCTCTGAACCAATCACTGGAGGAGTGGGTTGTGCCGAATGGGTAAATCCGTGGGCCTTTGTGCCGATTGGCAGATCCATCATCCCTGGGCCTCTGGGTCCCTCCCCTCCAAATACTGAGGGACTCTTGGGGGTAAAAGGGAGCTTCTTCAGTGAAGTTTTCAAGGCATAAAGTTTATGCCATAATGAATAGAGTGGAAAGAGGATAGATGAAGAGCTTACTAAAAATCGTCTTATCCATACTAGATTCCTCCTTGTCTGAACAATATTTGTGCAATATACTTCAACATTTATCTATTGGGAAGTTCCTGTGGGGCTTTCACAGCCAAGATAGCTGTCATTATCTCTTTCAGAATATGACACCCAGAGGTGACACTGTTCTCCAAGGAGGTCTGGCCAGCACAGAGCACCAGGGGGCTGTCATCTCCAATGGTGATAATAATAATAAACAGCTAACTTTTGTGGAGAAGTTACTGTCTGCTGAGTACTGTGCTGAGCATGTCACCTTAACTCTTTCAATCCTCGTAAAAACCCTGTGAAAGCAGGTCCTCTTATTATCCCCATTTTACAGATGATGAAACAGAGGCACAGGGAGTAGAATTAACCTGCCCAAAATCACACAGCCCATCAGTGGAAGGTTTGAATCCAGGCAGACTTATTCAAGCTTGGATGCTGTAATGCCTCTCCTCCTATAGTGCCGCGGAAGTTCACATGAGACTTTTGACAGGAGTAGCCATTCGTTCACTTGGCAAACGTTTATGGACTGTGATATGCCAAACAAGCTATGACATTTAAAATTCATTTCTTCAACAGGAACTATTTTAAATGCTTACCCTGTACCGAGCACTGTATATAGTGCGAGGGGACACGGTGGTGGGTGATCCTGACCTAGCCCCAGCCTTCACGAAGTGCACTGTTTTCAATTTCCTTGCCTGTAGTGCTGAGCCCACCATCATCTAAAAGCTCAGGGCTGTCCCGTACAGTTTGGTTGTACAGTGAACGCACTGCGCAATGACACCCAACATAGAGGGGAGTGAGGACTGAATTCCACCGCTCACTCCCCTCATCAAATCGTGTGCTCTGGCATGTAGCTGAATCTGTCCAAAAAGACATCTTTTTAAGAAAGTTGCCTTTGACGCATCAAGCCATGCGCTGCAGTGCTCCCTCCACCCAGCAGGGGGCACTTGCTCTAATTTACACAAAAGCACCGTAGAATAACCCGACCCCGTAAGAGCTGCTTCTGCTCCCACTGCCATATTAGGAGTCAAGGTTTTGGTTTGGTTGGTTGGTTGGTTGGTTTCTAGAAGAGCTGCTGCTAAATTATGGCTCTTGGTTCCATTGTCTGTCCGGTTGGGTGTTTCTGATTTGAGCTCAAGGCTTACACCTGCTGCGTTTCATCTCTAAAGAGCTGATCCTATCGTGAGTACTGGTTGGTGGATTATTCTTCCTGAGGGCTTGCATCTTAAGAAGTTCATCACTCACCCAGGAGCCTCAGGGGCAACCAGGAACCAGTCTCTTTGGAGGTAAGAAAGTCCTCCCCAGTGACCAGAGTCAAGGGTCCATCAACCCAGGGAACCCAGATCGGTCTACCTCCTCCCCATTCCCAAGTGGAGTTGAAGCAGCAGAGACCCGGTGTTGACACTGGGTGCAAGCATTGCCCAGGACCCGTGGCAGGTGCTGTCAGCCCTCCATCTGCACCCCTTGGGTCCCCTTTACCATCCACACCAGCACCCAACGTGCCTCCATCCCAACAGCCAGCACCTGCACCTCTTTGCTGGAGGATGGCCTCCAGGCTGCTGGAAGCCACCTCACCTGTGTGCACGAGGAGTCAGAAGTAGCTGGGGATTCATTTCCGCTGCCCCATGGAAGCCTCTGGCCTCTGGCTGCCCTTCCCCAGGCCTGGTCCAGAGAGGAGGTGTCACCTACACTGCCTCCAGGGCTGCCCCATGGAACTGAGCCCAAGGTTCACTCCATGGGACCTTGTCTGATGCCAACCCTGACTTCTTTCTTCCCTTCCATCTCACTCCTTCACTCCCCTACTGATTTTCCCTGGAGGATGCTTCCTAATAAAAATCTTACACATGAGGGACTTTTCTGGTGGCGCAGTGGTTAAGAATCCACCTGCCAATGCAGGGGACACGGGTTCGAGCCCTGGTCCGGGAAGATCCCACATGCCGTGGAGCAACTAAGCCCATGGACCACAACTACTGAGCCTGCGCTCTAGAGCCCTCGAGCCACAACTACTGAAGCCCACGCGCCACAACTACTGAAGCCCACATGCCTAGAGCCCGTGCTCCGCAACAAGAGAAGCCACAGCGATGGGAAGCCTGGGCACCACAACAAAGAGTAGCCCCCACTCGCCGCAACTAGAGAAAGCCCGTGTGTAGCAACAAAGACCCAGTGCAGCCAATAATTAATTAATTAATTAAAAAAAAAAAATCTTACACATGAAACTTCATCTAAGGGTCTGATTCAGAGAAATTGAGCCTAGAATGGGAACTGAAGGAAGTTAGCTAGGCCATGCCTGCTGGGTCCCCTTGCCCATGCCCCTTTCTAAGCCTCCTCTGTAATTTCAGGAGACATATGCCAAGTTCCAGTTGGGGCTGAGCCTCAGCCATTTAACTCAATCCATTGGCTCCCTATGGAATCCATCTCTCACATTTTTTTTCCTAGACCTCCATGAAAAATGATTTGCAAAGTCCTCTCTCTCCCTCTCTCTCTCTCTCTCTCTCTCTCTCTGTCTCTCTGTCTCTCTCTCTCTCTGGTTAAACTTGGTGTTCAAGGACTCCCCGAGATGTTTCTCTAAATGACAGCTTTATGGGGCAATAGCTGCTGATGTTATATGTGTCCTCAGATAGGCAGGTCTTTTTATACTGTGTGTGTCCCCATAAAAATGATTGGTTTTAAGTTGTTATTCTAATACTGCTGTGATTGTAACATTGGAGCCGACAGTCTCCAAGGAGAAGAGTATCAAAGCCTGATGAATAGACGCAGGAGGTCCCATCGGTCTACATGGCAGGAGGATGAGGCTGCTGGGCACTGCCCGCCGGTGGGTAGGGCCTCAGAGGCTGTTGTTTTTATGTTATCATAAAGATAATAATTAATGTGATAGTGTCATAAATAATCAAAACTCCCCCCGGCCCAACTGGATAAAACCAGAAGCAGCTCATTGCGGCCTGAGAGGAAAGGAGATGGGCAGAGTCCAGAAGAATATAGATAGAAAAACACCGCTACATACAGAGGGACAAACAGAGAAGGATCTAGGCGGAAGGGGGAAATGAAGCAATGGGTTCAAAAAGAGACAAAGATATATGACAGACAGGTGAGTACTGGGAAAAGGGAGATAGGGACAGAGGGACCCATGGACAAAATCTAAGGCCGACAGACAGAGACAGACACACCAGACACACAGACACACAGACACTGGCAGTCATGGAAACAAAGAACAGATGACAGCAAGACCAAGACAGACAGACAGACGGAGGGGGAAGTAGTAGGAGAAGCGCAAAGGAGTGACTAGGAGAGGAAGACACACACGGGACAGGATGACAGACTAGAGGCCAACATCACAAGCAAAAGAGAACACAGTGGGGAAGACAGGCTGAAAGGCAGATGTTTAAGAGGAGGAGGTGGCGGAAGAGGAGGAAAAGAGGAAACAGAATGAAACCAAACCAGGCCGGCAGGCAGGAGAGTTCCCTAGGGGGACACAGTGGGGAGAGTCTGGGGGGTAAGAATGAGGGCTTAGGAGCCAGGTGCCTGGTCCCAAGCCTGGTTAGACCGCTTGCCAGTAGCTGAGTGACCTCGGGCATATTACTTAGCCTTTCTATGCCTCAGTTTCCCGATGTATAATGTGAGGCACATAGACCCAGCACCCACCCAGCCCCTCATCTGTGGTCCCTGGCACCTCGGCACACCTCTGGTGATAAAAAAAAAAAAGCCCCTGGGATGGCTCCCAATCACCCCCACCACCTGTGTTCATGCCTTCATGGGACATCCTGAGCGTGGGCCAGACCTAGTGACCAGATAGAACAAACAGGATATGGCAAAGGTGGTGGGGTGTTGCTACTGAGATTAGGTTGCCAACGCCTGTGCCTTCCATCTCTGGAGCTCTGGCCCTGGAGAGAGGATGTTGCCACGGTAAGGACTTCCCTATGGAGAGCTCCACATAGTAAGGAGCTGAGGCCTCCAGCCAACAGCCAACAAAGACCTGAGGCTACCAACAGCCACAGGAGCGAGCTCAGAAGGGGACCCTTCAGGTGCAGCCTCAGGAGACACCCTCAGCTGGAGGACCCAGCTAAGCCAAACTAAGATGCCCACAAACTAAGATAATGGTGGTTGTTTTAAGCCTCCATGTTTGGGGGTAATTTGTTGTGCAGGAATTAATACCTGATACAGATTTTGGTACCTGGGAGATAAGTCAGAGGAAGACAAATACCATATGATCTCATTTATATATGGAATCTTAAAAAAAAAAATCAAGCTTATAGATAGAGAACAGATTGGTCATTGCCAGAGGCAGAGGGGATGGGGGTGGGCAAAATGGGTGAAGGGACTCAAAAGGTACAAACAAGTCCTGGGGATGTAATGTACAGAATCATGATAACAGTTAATAAGACTGCATTGTATATTTGAAAATAACTAAGAGAACAGATCTTGAAAGTTCTCATCGCAAGAAAAAAAATTGTATAACTTTGTATGGTGACAAGTGTTAACCAGACTCACTATGGTGATCTTTTCACAATATATACAAATACCGAATCAGTCTGTGGTACACCTGAACGTAATATAATGTTATATGTCAATTATACCTCAATAAAAGAAAGAGAGGGACTTCCCTGGTGGCACAGTGGTTAAGAATCTCCCTGCCAATGCAGGGGACATGGTTTCAATCCCTGGTCCGGGAAGATCCCACATGCCGCGGAGCAACTAAGCCCGTGCGCCGCAACTACTGAGCCTGCACTCTAGAGCGTGTGAGCCACAGCTACTGAGCCCATGTGCCACAACTACTGAAGCCCATGCGCCTAGAGCCCGTGCTCCACAACGAGAAGCCACCGCAATAAGCCCACGCACCACAACGAAGAGTAGCCCCCGCTTGCCGCAACTAGAGCAAGCCCGTGCACCGCAACTAGAGAAAGCCCGCGCACAGCAACGAAGACCCAACGCAGCCAAAAATAATAATAATAAATAAATAATAAATTTATTTTAAAAAAAGAAGAAAGAGAAAAAGTTGGGAGAGGCTTTGGAATGAAGCAAAAGACAGAGGTGGGATGGATGCCAAGCCACGTGCTAGAGAAAGACTAAACTTTGGACAGACTGTTACTGAAGTCTGAACTGTGAGGACACCAAAGGGTGGGGATCAAAGGGAAATGGGAGCATGTATTGGGAAGGGGATCTTGTTTTACAGTGACAGGAAGCTCGGCAACATTCTTGGCTTCGGTGACATGGAAAGTAGGAAGTGTGCCCATGAACCTGGTGGTGGGTGGTGTTGGAAGCTGTCTCCTGGCTTCCTCTTGCTGCTTCTAGAAGAATGCCAGCAGGCCCTTGAGTGCCCTTTTTCTGTGTTGCCTGCCATAATGAACCAACCACGTGTTACTGTCCTGCTGCTGCTGTGACAATTTATCACGAACTGAGTGGCTTAAAACAATGCAAATGACCTCAGTTCTGGAGGTCAGACATCTGACATGGGTCTCAGTGGACTGATATCAAGGGACCAGCAGTCTTCTAGAGACTCTAAGGGGAGAACCTGTTTCCTCCAGCGACTTCCCTTTTTCAGCTTCTAGAAGGCACCTGCATTCGTTGGCTCGTGGCCTGTTCCTCCATCTTCAAAGACAGCTGTGTAGCATCCTCCAGTAGGCCTCTGACCCCTACTTCCGTTGTCACATCTCCTTCCCGAACTCTGACTCAGACCCTCCAGCCTCCCTCTAATAAGGACCCCTGTGATGACACCGGGCCCACGCAAAGAATCCAGGATCATCTCCCAGCTCAAGATCCTTAGTTTAACCACATCTGCCATCTTGCCATGTAAGGTAACACATTCGCAGCTTCCAGGACTAAAATGTGGACTTGGGGGGCCGTTATTCTGGCCGCCATGCCACCGGGCCAGCACTGATCCTCCTGTACTTTATGTATTGAATTATCTCTGTTCCTGCCCAGGCTGTGAGCCCTATGGGAGGACATCTAACGTAGTGATTTAGGTCTTGCCCAAAGTCTAGTTTTAGAGAGATTTGCACGCAAGGCGTGACGCAGCCCCTTACCAGTGACACATCACTCAACTTCTCTAAACCTCAGTTTCCTCATCCAGAGGCTGGAAGACCAGCTCCTGCAGAGTTTGTGTGATAGGCTCACCCCTCGAACACCAGCCCTTACAAGAGTCTGGAATCATACCAGGTGCCTAATAAAGATTTACTGAATGAATAAAAAACAGTACCTACCTCATAAAGCTGTTATGAGGATTTAACGAATAAATGATACAGAGCACATAGCACAGGGCCCGACATGGGGTGGGCCCTCCACCTGTCAGCTATGATGATTATTAGATGGAGATGGAGTCAGCGAGAACGTGGCTGAGACCAGAGGCAGCAGCAGAGACCACGGGCAGATAGGCAGCGGCAGGAAGGGAAAACAGGGAGAGAAGCACGAGGGACAGAGGCAGGGGACCAGCTCACGTTGTCTCCCGGATCCACTTAACTCCTGCATCTATGGGAGCAGCAGGGGTGCCTGCCTGGAGGCAGAGTCAGGAAGGGGAATCGTTCCTGTAAGACCCCAGCCTAGAACCAGGAAGAGACAAAGAGAGACAAACAGATCCCCAGCAAGGCTTGAGACAGGAAGAGAGAAGCTGAAAGGGTCCTAGAAAACAAGAAGAGAGAAGCTTCCTGGGTCCTAGGTGGTTACATCTGAAAGATCATGTGACTTGTGAGCACTTACTATGTACTAAGCATTGTGCTGTGTGCCATGTACACATAAGTCTCCTACATTCCTCTCAGCAACCTACGGATTGGGTGGTATTCTCATCACTGCCCTCTCACAGATGAGGAAATGGAGGCACAGAGATGTTAAGTAACTTGGCCAAGGTCACACAGCTAGCAAGTGGTCGGGAGAAACTGAATATCATGCAGATTGGCTCCAAATACTTTGTTCAGTTAGAGTCACAGTGCTGTTCTTCATGTAGGCCAGAACTTCTGAACCCACAGTCCATTAAAAGCTTCCAAGAGGCCCACAACCTCCTAAAATTATATATAAATTTTCAGTGACCCACAGAGGCACACATGCACATATACCCATGCCTGGGGCAATAGCTTATACCTTGAATCAGATTCTCTTAGGGGTTTATTGCTCACTGATCGGGAATAGCTCACTCCACCTTGTACCCATTTTACAGAAGAAGAAACTGATCCCCAAAGAGATAATAGCTAGCCCAAGATCATTCAGCAAATGAGTCTTGAACTCCTGGGCCCCATCCAGGACTCTGCCTCCTGGGTAAGACAATGCCCCCCACCGCCTGCACCAGAGACCCCCAGGTGAATGGGAAGGGGCCTCTCTCTGCTTTCTGGGCCCGGCTCATTTTGGTGTACCAGCGGGTGTAGAGGAACACCATTATTCAACCCTGAATCCCTATATACAGCCCATCGCTGCCAGGGCAGTGGATCCACTGCGCTCCCCCTCCTGGAGAATACCCAGGCCAAGGGAGTAAGGGGCAGGACTTAGAGATGCCAGAGTACTGAAATAAAGGGGGTTGAGGGTTCTGAGTATATCTCTCCCACAGCAAGATGTGAAGAAACTAGTTCAGGGATGGAAGACAGATTGATCATCAACTGACAGCCTTAACCTCACTAAGTGACCAGTTTCTCTTCCTCAGAAAAACCCCACGATGACCTTCACCTTCCTGGGGCCACCTCTGTCTCAGGTCAGCCACTATTTTTAAGCAAGAGTATTGGGGAACAATAGAAGAACATGAGGTCTTGGAGGTAGCCAAGGGCCAGATCACATAGGGTCCTG
This sequence comes from Lagenorhynchus albirostris, assembly GCF_949774975.1. Classification (NCBI taxonomy): domain Eukaryota; kingdom Metazoa; phylum Chordata; class Mammalia; order Artiodactyla; family Delphinidae; genus Lagenorhynchus; species Lagenorhynchus albirostris. The sequence goes on from NC_083109.1 coordinate 70,242,971, forward strand.
GAGACCAAGGGGAGGAGTTTGGATTTTATTCTAAGCACCACGAGAAGCCATGGGAGAGAGATGAGCAAGGAGTATCCTGATGTGGCTTATGTTTTAAAAGACTCACTCTTTCTGTTGGATGGTAAATAGACTGTAAGGGGCAAAGGTGGGGTCAGGGAGACTAGTTAGAGGCTATTGCTGTGGTCCACATGAGCCAAGAATGGGAGAGGGGCAGTCCAGCCAAAAGATGCTGAACAGACAAGATCATATATCCACTAATCTTGTCTTCTCTGTACGTATCAGTTAGCTACTGCCATAAAATACTGTGTAACAAGCATCACTTGCATCAGTGGCTTAAAACAGCAATTACTCTGTCTCTCTCACAGGACTGCAAGTTGGCCAGAGCAGCTCCGCTCCATGAGTCTCATATTGAGGCCAAACTTGGGAGGCAGTGACTGTCTGGGGAAAGCTTTGTTCCATGGCATAGAAGCCCACAGAGTGGTAAGAAATGCATGCTGCCTCTTAAGTCTTGGGCTCAGAACTCTCATGCTGTTCCTTCAGCCTACATTCCATTGGCCAAAACAAGTTCATGACCAAGCCTGACATCAAGGGATGGAGTGTGAATATTTTCTGAACGGCAGTCTAATCCGCCACAGTCCTCTGGGTGCTCCTCACTCTTCTCCTGCCCCAGGCAGTCCCTTCCTGAACCAACCAGTCCCTCCCGCTCAGGGTAATGAAAGTTAACACTTGCTACAGGGTTGCCATGTGAGTGCTTTACATACATCATCTCCTTTATCTTCGCAATAATCCTGGGAGGAAAGTCCATTTGTTCTTTTTCCATTTTACACATGAGAAAACTTAGGTTCAGAGAAGCAACACAGCTCATTCAGCACAATCCAGGTAGTATCAGAGGCAGGATTTGAACCCTGAGAACCCAACTCCAGGGTCTGGAATCTTAACTGGTTGCACTCTTTTGCCTCCCCAGACCTAATGGACAATTTGGGGACATAGGATTCACCTCTAAGGACTGAGAGTATCCATACTCCAGAGTGGGGAGCTAGGAAAAAGCATAGGTTTCAGCTAAGTCCCATCTCTGCACCTCAGTTTCCCCATCTGTGAAATGGAGACGCTAACACCTTCCTTACACAAACGTTGTGAAGATTAAAAATGATGCCTTGTGCATACCAGGCACATGGGAAGCTCTCAACAGCGAGTAGCTAGTCTTACTAAAGATAGAACTAGGAGACAGCAACCCACACGGAGCATGTGCCGAGGAGGCAAAGGTCTCTCTCCACTCCCTGCTCTCCACCCCCTACCTCTCCAAAAAAATCACAGTTGATCCACAGCCAGAGACAACTGTGTCAACAGTCAACAGTGTTCATTTTCTGAGTACTGTCATCTGTTATGCTGACCGAGAAACAGCCTGTTTCAAGCCCATTTGGCAAATGCAATTAATTTCTTCAGTATTAAATTGTCTTTTCCTAATTGTCCATATGGACACCCAGGCAGAGGGAGGAAGGGATAGAACGAAAAGGCTATTAATGGGACTTCCCTGGTGGCACAGTGGTTAAGAATCCACCTGCTGATGCAGGGGACATGGGTTTGAGCCCTGGTCCGGGAAGATCCCACATGCTGCCGGAGCAACTAAGCCCGTGCGCCGCAGCAAGTCCTGCGCCGTACTGAGTCCGGGCGCCTAGAGCCCGTGCTCCGCAGCAAGACAAGCCACTGCAATGAGAAGCCCACGCACCACAACGAAGGGTAGGCCCCCCTCACCGCAACGAGAGAAAGCCCGCGCCCAGCAACGAAGACACAAACGCAGCCAAAAATAAATACATAAAATAAATAATTTAAAAAAAAAAGAAAAGGCTATGAGTAGCACTTCTTTGCCAGTGATGGGGTGCCCTGAGGGTGGACCCGAAGCTGTCCAGTCACAGCACTGGCAGCCAGACCAGGGAGCACCCACATGCCACTCAGGCTGAAGAAATTCCCCAGGGCCCCTCCCACGCACGGGTGTGTCCACGGCGGTGCGCGGGTGTGCGCCGCAGCAGCTCACCCGCCAAGCGTCGTCTGGGCCTCTCACTGCCTCCCTGGGGGTCGGATTCTAGGGCCGCGGCGTGCCCTTCCAATCCTTGGGTCTTCAGGCTGCAGGCACCCTTCTAGTCGAGGCCCTGAGCCAGGTCTGACCACATTGGCAGCGTCATCTCACCAGTGGACGGAGCTAGAATAAGTCTAGCTGCCCTGGGCTGAGTGTCACATGTGCCTGGAGGATGCTTGACAGTGTATAACCACAGGGATCCCGCCTCTCCAAAGCCTGGCCTGGTCCACCCAGCTGTGCTTCTCTCTGCGTAGCTGCCGACGTCCCCCAGACCAGCAAGCCTGACCCAGGTGACAAACCTCCACCCTGAAAACTGCCCCTCCCCCCGTAGCCATGTTGTACCACATGGTTGCACCTGAGGTGCACACCCACGAGCCAACTGGAGGGGCACCATCAGACCCTCTCTGTGCATTCATACGGACTCTTGATGGCAAAAGGTAGACCTCCAGCTCAGACTGGCCTGGGCAAAAGGGTAGTGCATCAGCTCACGTCAACAAAAGCCCGAGGAGGGAAAAGCCCCAGGCTTCGCTGGATCCGGAAGCTCAAAAACAATATTACTGAGACTCTGTCTTGACTCTGCTTCCATCTACGATGGCTTTATCCTTCAGTGCCACGAGTGACCTCTAGCAGGTCTAGGCTAATATCTGGCCACCCTTGCAACTCAGCACAAAGAGAATGTGTCTCTCCCAAAAGTCCCAGCGAGAGCCCAAGGTGAGGACCTTACCTCGCTCATGTGACCATCCCTGAAAAAGTCTGCGGTGGCCACAGGACTTAGAATATCTGGTTGACCCTGCCTGGATCACAGGCTCATTCCTGGAGCTGAGGTGTAGGGGGAAGGGAAGATTCCTGCCTCCACTGCATGGACTCGGCGGCGGGGCAAGGATGAGGCCGTCCCCAGAGGAAAATCAGGGCGCTGGCACTAGAAGAGGACACTCTGCAAACCTCTTGGGAATCGGGACTCAACACTCGTCGATGTGAACTCATCCCGTGCATGGACATTTGGGATAGGAACCTGTATGACAGCGATGTGTGCAGAGAGGCAGAGAAAGCCTGTCTGCAGAGAGCATGACAAATAAAATAGACTGTACAGAGCAAAGGGGCAAGCAACAAAGGCCCTGGATCACAGAACACTTTCAACTCCCAGTCCCTTATAAAGCCAGACCTTGATAACATTCCCATTAACTCCAAGAGGGAGGAGATTGTGTCCAGCATGTATTTTCCCCAGGAAGCAACATCCCCAGCTCCCTTTGTGGAACCACGTCCTCCTCTCCCAGTGCATGTGGTTCAACTGAGGCTGACCCCACTCCTCCCCACTAAATCCAGTGGGGGGCATGTAAGCCAGGCCCAGCCAGTCAGCTCATTCCGTACCTGTCCTTGTCAGTGACTGGTTCAGAGGGCAGGCATGTGAACAAAGCCAGGCCAGTAAGGCCTGATTTCTTAGACCTTTGTTGGAACCTCAGGGACGAAGGCCATCTCCTTCCACAGGACCACTGACACTAAAACTGATGTGACTCAGAGGTGCTGGAAGCCATGACAGGCTGAGGAAGAAGCCAGTGCAGAGGGAAGCAGAGATGACAGATGGGGACATATTCTGAAGCTGCTGTTCGGGCTTCTAGATCCAGCTCTGCCTGAAGGCAGCCTCTATTCCGGAACTTCTGGCCCTCTTGTTTGCTTAAGTAAGTTAAAGTCAGAGTTTCTGTGACTTGTAGTCCAAAGAGCCCTGACTAAGAGACTCCTTCTCAGGCCATTTTCCTCCCTTCCGTTCCCACTGTTTGCTTAGTCACCCATGGGGAAGCATTTTGAAATCAGAAGAGGAGTAGGATCCTGAGGAGGGTGTCTCTCCCCAGAGATCCTCAGTACCAGGTCCTGAGCGCCACCAGCTCTCCCCAAGATCCAGTATTGCCTGTTTCAGGCAGGTCTGACTAAGGTGCAGTGTAACGCAGCAGCTCTTCCCAGACCATCCAGTGGGTCTTGGAGTTAAATCTCTCATCCGGGATCAGGGACAAAGCCGCTCTGAGCCCTGCACCCAGGCTTCCTTCGTTGTCTACTAATCACACCATGAATGAGAATAAATACTGTTAAAATGCTAGGGCACTGCCTGATCTTCTTGTCTCTTTGTCGATGAGTTATAGAGGGCTGTTGGTCCCAGGTCATCCTCCCAGGGCTACTGCTCCCAATGGTTGATGCCTCATGCCATTGTATAGACAACTCAGGTCATGATCTCCCTGACTCATGGATTCAGCAGTCACTGGGATTCTGCTCCTGCTGCATTCCTCCCACCCCATTGGAGCTCTTGGAACCAAAGATTGTCAGAATACACCAGAGGTATGTGTTGTACCTGTGGGGTGATATCAGGATGCATATGGTACAAAGAGCACATGGCCTTTGAAGTCAGATCTGGGGTCAAAGGCAAGTTACTTAACCTCCCTGAATCTTAGTTCCCTCATTTGTGAAATGGAGGGAATGATGCCTGTCTTACAGGACTATGTAGGAATAAGTGAAAGGTGAGCACCTAGGACAGTGCCTGGCACAGAGTGGACCCTGAATATGCTGCATGGAAGGAAGGGAGGGAGGGAGGAACAGAGGGAGGGAGGGAGGAACGAAGGCAGGGGAGGGGAGGGGAGAGAAGCACCCAGCACATGTGGCACATGACAGATGCTACTTACTTACTCACTCCCTGCTACCACTTCTCCCATTTTACACCCAGACAACTCAGACACTTTCTGTAGTTTTCCCAGGTTTTGACCTTTCCAGTCCTGACTCCACCCTCACCACGTCATCAGCCCGGTTACTCCACAGCCACACATCCCGGGGTCTCCTCGGGAGTGCCCAGCCCAATGGTTCCAAGCCACGGGAATCCCGGAGACAACCTTTCCAATGCAGTTTAACCTTCGTCGTCAGAGGCCTTCTCGCGCACCCTGGAAACCTGAGGCAAGTCAACAGCACGTGCTTCCCAACACATCCCTGGAACCTGCCCACTTGAGACATCAGGCAGCAGGAACAGATGCTTCTGTTTAAGGAATGCCTATTATGCCAGCTTGCAAACCGGTGCAAATTCAGTCCAGCCCACAGGTATGTTTTGTTTGACCTGAAAAGTGTCTAAATATTTGAATAACTTACCAACATTTAAATATCAAAAAACATCACGTCAAAATTCGTTAACAGTCTGAAGATGTGGACTCACAGAGCCCCCTTTGACTGGGGCATGGGCTCCCATTTGCCACAGTCTTCGCCAGGCTAGCCCCTTTAGGCATTTGGGTACAGGACTTCTGATATAATAACAATAAATTCAGATTAGAAAGGGAAAATTAAAACTGCCCCTATTTGTAGATGGCATGATTATCTATGTAGAAAATTCCAAAGAATCCACCCACACAGAAACTTCTGGAAGTAAGAAGCGAGTTCGGCAAGGTCACAGGATGCAGGACCAACATACAAGACTCAATTCCTATATACTAGCAATGAACAAGTAGAAACTGGAATTACTTATCAGTTACAATTGCTCAGAAAAATTAAATGCTTAGGAATAAATCCAGCAAAATATTACAGGGATTGTATGCTGAATACTACAAGATGTTGATGAAAGAGATCAAAGATCTAAATAAATGGAGAAATGTACCATGTTCATGGATTAGAAGACTCAACATAGTAAAGATGTCAATTCTTCCCAGATTGATATACAGGTTTACTGCAATTCCCATCAGAATCCCAGTAAGATTTTTTTTGAAAGATATAGGTAAGTCTATTTTAAAATGTATATGGAAAGGCAAAGGAACTAGGATTTGAAAAGGTTGGAAAAGAAGAATAAAGTGGGAGGAATCATACTACCCACTTTTAAGTCTTACTATAGAGGTACAGTAATCAAGACAATGTGTTACTAGCAGAGGGACAGATGCATAGATCAAGGAAACAGACTAGAGAACCCAGGAACAGCTGCACCCAAGTACGGACAATGATTTTTGACAAAGGTGAAAAAGCGACTCGGTGGAGGAACGGTACTCTTTCAACAAATCGTGCTGGAACGTTTGGACATCCGTAGGGAAAATAATAATAAATTCTATGAGCAAAGGGATGTTACTCTGTTTTGTTCACAGTTCTACCCTAAGCACCTAAAGTAGTAATTGGCACAAAATAAGTGCTTAATCAAGGTTTGTGGAATGTACAATAGCTACAAAAGCTTCCATTTTTTAGCCCTGTGTCCCAGGAATAGGTGTTACTATCTCCGTGTGATAGGAGGGAAATCTGAAGTGCAGAGAGGTCAGAAAACGCGCCCAATATCGGCATAGGAGGGAGAGCCAGTATCAGACGTACATGATCTAATTGAGTCCGCCTGTAGATCCCTTTCTGCCCACTTTCTGACGATGGAGAAGCTCAAGTTCAGAGACACTGCATGAATTTTCGGGCCCCACAGCTAGCAGGAGGCAGAGCCAAAATTTGGTCAAGAATCTGCCTGATTTCAGGACACTTGCCACTGCTTCCCACAGCTTTGCTGGGCGGGATCCTCAGACCGGCAGGCTGAGTGACACTGCCCCTCTCGGTAAGCCCTCGCCTCTCCCTGTATTTGCTCAGAGCCTGTTGGCATATGTGGCTTAAACACCAGGGCTCCCAGGGGAGCGCAGTTCACCGAGCCGGCTCATTTATTCATTAATTTGCTTTCCGTATTTTCAAACAGAAAGCAGCCGTTCCAGGCAAGGCAAATCAATATTGTGCTGCACGATTCGTCTTCATTCCCACCACATCCCTGCTCCGTCCCCGGTGCTTCTCATCCAGCCTCCTCCTAATGGGTTCCTGGAGGCTGAGGAATGGGATGCTCAGAGGCAGCCGCGCCACGTCAGAAGATTAAATCATTAATATCTACATCGGTCATTTTCACGAGCCTCCCTCACCCCCAAACTCGTCACCACCCTTGTGTTGAGCTCACTGTTAGTGATTCAGGCAGACACAGTCAAGATGAAATTGCCACTTCTGAGATTTTATTGGCTGCAAGCCTGGAGATATTGATTCCCTCTTCTTCTGCTTTTCTTAAATCAGGTATCCTGCCCAGAGATGCAGAAGTTACTGAGAGGGGGACTGAATATGGACTTGCTGATTTCCCCAGCTCTGTTTGCCAAAGGGTTTTCTTGTTTTCCTAGAAAGGAGAGAAAGGTAGTTTCCTCACGTTCCTTTTATAGTCACAGTTTAAAACAGGGTACTTACTATTTGCCAACCACTGCTAAGCACTGCACAGGTGATGCCCACGATGTCCTCCCAGCAACATGAAGAGGTGGGAAGTATTATTAGCTCTTTTTGCTGAGAAAACTGAGGTTCTGAGAGTCCCCCCAAGATTACAGGGAACTTGAACTCAGGTATGCCTAACTCCAGAGACTGGGTTCTTGCCCATCACCGACACGGCCCTGCTCCCCCCTCATTAGCTTCAAGAGGGGCACAGGTAGAAAGATAAGAGATGTTAAGTGTTATAGACTGAATATATTATTCCCCCAAAGTTCATAAGTTGAAGCCTCCCCTAATGTGATGGTATTGGGAAGCGGGGCCTTTGGGAGGTGATTAGGTTTAGATGATGTCATGAAGGTAGGGCCTCCATGATGAGATTACTGTCCCTAAAAGAAGAGGAAGAGACCAGAGTGTACTCGCGCGCTCTCTCTCTCTCTCTCTCTCTCTTTTTCTTTCTCTCTCTCTCTCTCTCTCTTTTTCTTTCTCTCTCTCTCTCTCTCTCTCTTTTTCTTTCTCTCTCTTTCTCTCTCTCTCTCTCTCTCTTTCTTTCTCTCTCTCTCTCTCTTTTTCTTTCTCTCTCTTTCTCTCTCTCTCTCTCTTTTTCTTTCTCTCTCTTTCTCTCTCTCTCTCTTTCTCTCTCTCTCTCTCTCTTTTTCTGTCTCTCTCTCTCTCTCTCTCTTTTTCTTTCTCTCTCTCTCTCTCTCTCTTTCTCTCTCTCTCTCTCTCTCTTTTTCTTTCTCTCTCTCTCTCTCTCTCTTTTTCTTTCTCTCTCTGTCTCTCTCTCTCTCTCTCTCTGTCTCTCTCTCTCTCTCTCTCTCTCTCTCTCTCAGAGAGAAGGTGAGAAGGTGGCCATCTGCAAGGCAGGAAAAGAGCCTCACCAAGATCCTGACCATGCTGGCACCCTGACCTTGGACTTCCCAGCTTCCAAAACTGTTGTTTAAGCCACCCAGTCTGTGGTATTTAGTTATAGCAGCCCAAGAGGACTAAGACATCAGAAGTATCACTATATCCTGGAGCAGGGTTGCAGGTCAGCCCAGGGTGGGCAGGGATGAAGGGGGCAAGATGCTGGAAATCAGAGCACAGTGTGGATCTGATGCTTTTACACCTCCTCTGCCCACAGGCAAATCCACAGACCTGAACTTCCCCACCCTTCAAAGCAGGAGGGAATTGAAAGTATTTCCTCTTAAGTTCCAGAAGGTTTAACTTTATCTCTCAAGGATCAGATAATAAATATCTAAGGCTTTGTGGGCCATACAGTTTCTGTCACAACTACTCAACTCTGCCGTTGTAGCATAAAAGTGGCCACAGACAGGTAGGTAGATGAATGGGCATCGCAGCATTCCAATAAAACTTGATTTACCAAAACAGGCAGTGGACCAGATTTGGCCTGTGGGCTATAACTTCCCGTCCTGGAGGATGGGGCTTTAGGAGCAAGTGTTTGTGATTTCTGGACCAGTGACGCTGACCTGCCTTGCACCACTCAGTGGGACCAGGATGTAGGAAATGTCAGCACAGGGAGGGGAGAAGCAAAGTCCGCATCAACGTGGCCAGATAAAATGCAAAACCACTGCCACAGAGTAGAATCCAAACTGGAGTCAGTCAGGGTAACACAGCAGAAGGTAAGTCTAATAATAATAAAAGTATAAGCAAAAATCCTTACCATGATCTACAAGATGCTCATGGTACTCTCCCCCACCTCCCACCCACTCTACCTCTCTGTTCTCATCTTCCACTGCTCCTCCCCTGGCATGCTCTCTCAGCCACGCTGGCCTCCTTACTCTTCCTCAAACGTCCAAGCTTGCTCTCACCTCAGGGCCTTTGCACCTGCTATTTCCTCTGCCTGGACCTTACCACTGGGCTAGCCTGCTGGGGGATGAGACCACGTGGAACACAGATAAACTGTCCCAGCTGAGGCCCTTCTAGACCAGCTACCAGCTGACCATGAACAGGTCCAGTCAAGATCAGCCAAGCTTTGTCCAGGTCAGCAGAACACAACCAAACTCTAGACTCATAAGAAATAATAAGTCTTTGTGGTTTTGAGTCACTTCCTTTTTGGAGCTCGTTCTTACACAGCATGAGCTAACTGACACAGAAGGCTGGGCCACCAACTCACTGTATGAATAATAAAAGCATTCACTATGTCTGGTCTCCGAATTCCTCATCAGGAAAATAAGAGAATCATAAAAATTTTACTCCTTCCTTTGTCTCACGTTGCAGCAACATTCAGCACTATAGCACACTCCCTTTTTCTTTTTTTTTTTTAATTGAAGTATAGTTGATTTACAATATTGTGTTAGTTTCAGGGGTAGAGCAAAGTGATTCCGATATATATTCGGATATATACATTCCTGTTTTTCAATTCTTTTCCATTATAGTTTATTACAAGATATTGAATATAGTTGCCTGTGCTATACAGTAAACGCTTATTGTTTATCTATTTTATATATGGTAGTGTGCATCTGTTAATCCCCTACTCCCAATTTATCCCTCCACTCTCCTCCCCTTGGGTAACCATCAGTTCGTTATCTAAGTCTGTGAGTCTGTTTCTGTTTTGTAAATAAGTTCCTTTGTACTGTCTTTTACATTTCACGTATAAGTGACAGCATATGATATTTGCCTCTGTCTGACTTACTTCACTTAGCATGACAGTCTCTAGGTCCATCCATGTTGCCGCAAATGGCATTATTTCATTCTTTTTATGGCTGAGTAATACTCCACTGCGTATATGTACGCCACCTCCTTTACCCTTTCCTCTGTCGATGGACGCTTAGGCTGCTTCCGTGTCTTGGCTCTTGCAAACAGGCTCACTCACTCTTTCTGAGGCTCTTCCTCCCCTTGGCTTTCATGGCACCACAGTCACATGGTTCTCCAGTTTCTTCCCCCTGTTCCTTCTGCAGAGTCCTTCCCCAGTGCCTGGCCGTGAAATACTGAAGTTACTCAAGACTTGGAAGTAGGCCCTCATCTCCTCTCATTATAAATCTCCCAAAGTCATCACATCCACACCCATGGCTTCACTTGCCATCTCTGTGCTCCACTGGGCACACGCTTTCCTCTCCGTCAGTAACTACGGCGGAATGGGATGGTCATGGGCCATGTGTGGCCTGAGCTAATCACGGTCTGTGACCTGGACCTGGGCAAGAAACCCAGCCTGAGCACATGGATCCTCCAAACATGGGGTCGTGACATTTAAAACAAGGGAGGCATGACTCTTAGGTTGGCAACTAACTGGACAACCAGAAATGCGGATACCATCCTTAACCTCTCTCCCTATAAACAATCCCTTCCCCTACCTAATCCATTAGAGTCTGGTGTATTTCCTCCTGAGCATCCCTCAAATCCACTCCCTTGTCTCTTGCTCCATCTTTAGCACCTATTCCAGGCCAATTGTGCCCCTTTCCTGGATGAAGGCGGCAACCTCACAACTGCCCCGCCACCCCCGCCTTGATCTATGCTACTTCCTCCCGCAGGGCCCCCTTTATTCAGCAACCACAAACTGACCCAGGTGTCTTCCTGCTGAAACTCTGAGTGCTGGCTGCTCTCATGAGGAAGCGGGCCCTGCCCGGACTGCCTCCTGCTGGCAGCTCCTCTGTGCTCCCCCTCACTCTCTCCACGGCAACCAGTTACTAACATGGGCCACACTGCCTCCCACCGCAGGTCTTTGCACACGCTGTCTCCTCCTCCTAGACTGATCCCATTTCTCCTTTTATCTACCTAACTCCTTTTCATTCCGCAGATCTTAGCTCAAACATTACCTCCTCAGGGAAGCCTTCCTTGATCTCCTGACTAGGTCAGGCGCCCGTATAACACATTTGTAGCCCTGTGTAACTTTCCTTCATGAGCACTTATTTTTACTGTCATCTCAATGTTCCGAGTATGATTCTTCGAGCAACAAGAACAGAGAGATGACACTCGATCACACTTACTTCTTCCTTGAAACAATCCCAGGATATAGGTTCGACTACCCTCAGAGGCGAAAACTTGTTCAAGACTCACAGCTAGGAAAGACTGAGCAGAGATTTGAACCCGGGTTGATCTGACCCTAGAGTTGAACTCACTTCCTTTCATCAGTGGTTGTCTAACTGGATTCCATGAGGCCCTGGGATTCAGCAGGTGTAAGCCTCAGGGAATAAGGGAAAGCTAAGCAGAGTCAGTACCCTGTACTTTTTGTCCAATCTTTACCGACCCGTGTCCCTCCAAGAAGCATGAGCCTTTCTTTCCTCTCCTTATCCAGAGCCTTCATCCTGCACCATGTACCCTGGTTAATCTTGAACTTGGCTTCCCAACTTGTTCTTGGCTTCCCCAGTTCCTGTCCCCGTCTCTGGTCCAAGGCCTCCTGCTTACCCCTTGGATTGGAGATTCTTGGTACCAGCTTCTCAGCTCTTCTCAGAAGCTCTTCTCAGCTTCTCCTTCCTGGCCCAGCACCCAGTGGTCAACACACTCCCTTGGTTCACCTTACCCTGTGAGTGGGACTGGGGTACATGGTGGCTTTTAATAGTCAGTAATAACTTTGGCAGCTAGAATTAGTCTTTCTCTCCACTCCCAAGTCCTTGGGGACTTTGATGTCCATTGTGAATGAGCCAGTCAACATCTTCAACCTCTCCAACTCCAATGGACCTCACTTTCCTTCCACTTCGACCACCCACACCCGTGATTATGACGTGCCAACTTTTGCTTGAACTTGAATCCCAGTCTCCTACTTATCAACCACAACCTCCTATCATGGCAACCAAGCCCTCCCCTTACGTTACTCTCTATAGCTTCCATCTCTTCTTGACCACTCTCCATCAGTTATCCCCTCTTACTTGTTTTTCAGCCCCTCCTTCTTATTCATCCTCACCATTCAATCATGACAGATTCTTTTCAGTCTGGAAAAATCTAAATCCCTCCTGGAGCAGATGCTCTTGGTGTCTGATCCTATCCCCTCAGTGTTTTACTACTGGCATCACTCCAATCCAACTTCCCACTGCCACCACCTTTGTCTCTTTGCCTGAGGGCTTCCTCTGGCTGCCAGAGCCCACTCTCCCCATGCACAAGGCAGGCCAAGGGTCTGGAAATTAATGCTTCCTCAACCAACGAGGAAGAGTCCTCAACCGATGACTGTGGGAATTGGTGGATAAAGACCCCAGCTCCCTCGCCTCTTGCGGACAGTAACTCAGGTGCACGTTCTGAATTGCCTTCTCTAGTTGCCAGTGGGATTAAGTTCCATTTTCCCTCAGTGGTTACTTGCTTGCTGGCACCCTGACTGATTTCCTTACCTTTACATCTCACTTCTTCACTCCCCTACTCGCGTTTCCTGGGATCACCTCCAAAATAAACTACTTGCACTTAATCCTGTCTCGTGTCTGCCCAATCCAACATCTCCTCTGGGTACTGCTCCTCTATTGCTTCCCTTTCTTGGACCAGCACCTACACCTATACTCTTCTCTCTTCCATTCACTCTGCAACCCACTGCAGTCTGGCTACCACCCCCAATGTCCCGTCAAAACTGTTTTTTCCTAAATATACAAGAGGCCTTCCACTTTATTTGGCCTCCGCACAGCTTTCAACATGTTGCCACTCTCTTCTCAGAACTCTTTCCTTCCTCGGCTTCGTGACATCACTCTCTCTCTGCTTTTCCTTCTACCTCTCTGCCATTCCTCATCAAGTTCTTTCTCAGCTCCTCAGAACTACAACTGCCCTTTAAATGCTGAGATTCCTAAAGGCCCCACCACCCTTGGCCTTCTCCTCTTCCTCTGAGGTTACACACTCTCCCTGGATGATACCTTCCAACTGAGTCCCAGTTGACTTTCCAGTTGCTCCGCCCACACAGAGCACAATTCCAAGGGTCAGATCTCAACTCCAGCTGCCAGTCAAATCTCTCCAACATGTCCTAATCCCAAATCATTCTTTCCCCGCCCCTCTCTGGTTAATGTCATAACCATCCAACCAGTCACCCAGCCCACTTGGAGTCCTCTTAAACTGCTTCCCCTAATTCGGTCGGGATGCATGATTCACCAACCGGTCGTGTCGATCTGGCCTCCTGAATCTCTGTCCTCTCCATCTCCATGATCACGACCATGGGCCCGTTTCTGCAATAGCCTCCTTGCCAGTTTCTCTGACTCCGGTCATCCCAATCCAACCCATCCTCTATACCGCTGGCAGAGTAATTCCTTCTGAAGCACAAATAGGAGCCCCTCCTTCTCCTGCTTGAAACCCTCACTGCCCTCAGATAAGGTTCTGATCCCTTAACAGGATTCCAGGACCCTGCATGACCTAGCTCCTGGCCACCTCTCCAGCCACACCTCTCACCACTTTGCACGTTAGTGACTCTAACCTGGCTGAATATTAGCATTATCCGGAGAGCTTTAAAACAAGATACCAAAGCCTCGACCCCACCTCCAGAAATTATGACGTATGTGGTCAGGGATGAGTTGCGGGCACTGGTATTTACCACGCTGATTAACAACTGTCTCACCACCTCAAACAGGTGGCGACTTTCACAGGGGGTCTTTCATCACTCCAACAGCAGGCTCGATACAGGTTCATTGAATGGATGAATTAATGAATGATCCCCAGTCCCCTGTGGCCATGGGAATAGGAACTTGTCTTTTCACTGCTTCCTCCTCCTCCCATAGTTTGATGCCAAAGCACGTAGTAAGTGCTCAATAAATATTTGTTGAGTGGATTAATAAATATCAGACGTGGAGAGACGAGCATCCACACTGCCCTCATTTTTACAGGAGAACTCTGGGGAGCAGAGACAAATCAAATTAAACTTCCTACAGTTTTGCTAAAATGGAATTTGCCAAAGACGTCCTGAGAAATGGATTTAATTAGGTCTGTTAATAGGGGAGTCATTGGTGGCTAAGATTTAAAGCTGAGGCTGAAAAAGGTATCAATAATTTTACCATTTTAAATTATACAGGAGGTTATTTCTCACTCCTGCCTTAATTATGACAATGCAACTTGATGAAACCTCAGCTTTGGTTTCAGAGGCAAGACCTGATATTTCATTGAAATGGAGCATCAGAAGTATGGCAGCTGTACTCGACTGGCTCAGCCCAGGTGTGCTGGCTGTGGAAGAAGTGGACAAGGGGCGCTGCACAGCCAGACCTCATTACACTAACGACTGTCAGTACAACCCCGTGTGGCTTTTAATTGCAAGAAGCATCCAGGAGAGGGAAAGGTGCGGCCGGTCTCTAATGATGGCGTGAAATTCTGCATAGGTTTTCAGAGCCCAGTAGATTTCTTGCATTTCATCCCCTCATTAGGCAGTTTTAGAGACCTGAGTTCTAATTAGTTCCACTGTCAGATCCTGAAAGGGGCACACCCTTCTTCTTTAGCTCACCACTATCAGAAATACTCAGCTGTCGCCAAAGGATGGAGCCAAGTAAAAGCAGCTGTTTGGGGTTCTAGCTTCCTTCAGATACAAAGACCCTTGAATACCCACTGGAAGACAATATGTTCTCTGGGGACTCAGAAAATGAGCCTGGATACATGGTAGGGCATCATTCATTCTACAAATCTTTCTTGAATGTAACTATGTGTCAGGCACCCTTCTGGGCAGAGCTGGGACTAGGGTGAGGCAAGCGAGGCTCTCAGGGGCACAATTTGAGAGAGGGACCAAAAAACGCAGGCATCAAGATCATCAATATTTTAATACAATATTATTAAAAATAAAAATTAATGCAGGGGCTTCCCTGGTGGTGCAGTGGTTAAGAATCCGCCTGCCAATGCAGGGGACACGGGTTCGAGCCCTGGTCCAGGAAGATCCCACATGCCACGGAGCAACTAAGCCCATGCGCCACAACTACTGAGCCTGCGCTCTAGAGCCCGTGAGCCACAACTACTGAGCCCACGTGCCTAGAGCCCGTGCTCCGCAACAAGAGAAGCCACCGCAATGAGAAGCCCACACACCGCAACAAAGACCCAATGCAGCCCAAAATAAATAAGTAAATAAATTTCTTTTTAAAAATTAATTCAAATATATATATATAATGAACAAAATATCAAATTTTTAACTAAAGACAGGATCTAAGGACCTACGCCTAAGGCGGTCCTTGCGGGACCTGCCTCTCCTGCCTCACCCCAGCCCCAGCCCTGGTTCTAGGCACTGGGGATACAGCGATGAATTGGTCAAAACCCCTCCTCACGTAAATGTTCAAGTGGCTAGGAGACAATGAACACAATAACCAAGTCAAATATATAAGGCTGGTGGTGGGTGTTACAGAGAGATATAAAGCAGAGAAGGGGAAAATTCCATAGCAAACATCTCAAAACCCCCTCCCCAGTCTGGACTTTCTGCTTCCTGGTATAGTAGGAAGAACAGGGACTCCCAGCCCAGTCCGAGGGGCAGATCCCAGACCCACCAGCCACCTGAACTAGGTCTTAGGGCACTTCAGTCACTTGCTTTCCAGGCTTCACTCACGCTCTACCATCTGAGGAATGGAAAGGCGGGAGTTCATAACCAGGGTCACAATTGTGAGCAATCGCTCTGCATGGAGCCCTGTGCTGAGCTCATGAAGTTCATTCCCTCATTCACCCCTCACCACGATCCAGTGGCAGTGGGTATTTCTACGGTGTGGAAAGCTGACACTTCACGTTGAACCCAGGGGAGGGTGAGGCTTTGAGGCTCTTCAGGCCAAATTCCCAGCCGTAATGCTGCACACCTCAAACTGCAGCAGGGATCTGCGCCTGAGTACCCGGAGCAAGCCCCTGGATCCTTCAGAGCCTCACTGTCCTCATCTGAAAAATGGGGATAATGATGCTCCCCCGACCCAGGACTGATGAAGCCATGCGTCTGGCATCCAGTGGGTGCCCCTCCTCCCCCTGGCCCCTGCCCTGGGCAGTGATACCAGTCTCCAAGGCAATGGGGCAGAATCAACCAGTGTTGTTCAAACGCGGCCCATTTCCTATTTTCCTGACAGCCTATTTCATGGATCACAGAGACCCAAGCACAGCTGCTCATTCAACGGAGGAAAGAATGAATTCATTTTCATTTTCATTCCTTAATAACTGATGTGACCTATTCTCTGCTGATCTCTCCTTTCCGAGGCTGCAGCCCTTCCCTTTAAATTTGGCCAGAGAGAGGGAATGCGCATCAATGACAGAACGTGCTGCCCGGAGAATGCTGGGAGCCACATCAGCGCCGTGCAGTTTTAAGTCCAAATGAAAGATATTACGCCACGTCGTTTGAATTAAACAGAATTAAACTATAGTCCTAGATCATTAAAAATGAACCAATCTGCGGGACAGCTTCCAAGTGCTTGGGACTCAGTGCCCCAAAAGGTGCCCAGCTCCCACAGGGTTGTTTTTTTTTTAACACCTTTATTGGAGTATAATTGCTTTACAATGACGTGTTAGTTTCTGCTGTATAACAAAGTAAATCAGCTATACATATACATATATCCCCATATCCCCTCCCTCTTGTGTCTCCCTCCCTCCCACCCTCCCTATCCCACCCCTCTAGGTGGCCACAAAGCACCGAGCTGATCTCCCTGTCCCACAGGGTTTTATGTCCTCATTTTCTGCCAATAATTCCTCCTCTCTGTGAACGTGAGGGAATAATTTGCTCAAAAGGCCATCACCCATCAGCAGTGGCCACATTCCGCAGGCGGCCCTGCTGTGCTAACTCAGGGCCAGCCCTGC
This sequence comes from Lagenorhynchus albirostris, assembly GCF_949774975.1. Classification (NCBI taxonomy): domain Eukaryota; kingdom Metazoa; phylum Chordata; class Mammalia; order Artiodactyla; family Delphinidae; genus Lagenorhynchus; species Lagenorhynchus albirostris. The sequence continues at coordinate 70,259,883 of NC_083109.1, forward strand.
CCTCACTGGCGCTCTCCCCCCGGGCTCAGGCAGGCAGGGCAGCCTGGCAGCGGGGATGCACTGGTCGGCCCCAGCATAGGGACCAAGAGAGACTTTCAGAAGGAGGATGCTGAGCCAAGCCCCAGCTATTCACGTGGTCTTGCTGCATCCGCAGGTACCAATCCTGAAGTTACCTGTGCTAGAAGGGAAGAGCGCTCTGCTCACTGGCGTGCTCTCTGCCCTTTACCCTGGACACATCCCCAGGTGTTCCCTACAGTCCTCAGGCCCAGAGTGCAGAGTACCTGAGGCAGGTGGGGCGGGAAGCGGAGGGAATGTGAGTCCCAACAGGCTCACCATTAATTCCCAGCATCTGTGCACCTGCCCTGTTTTGCATTCGTGAAGGGACAGAGACAGTCTCGAGCCCCAGACTACCTGCTCGGTGTCCGCCCCTGCCTCCCTCCTGCCCGTCCCCTAAAGCTAGACCTTGTCCCTGCTTCCTACAAGAGCTGGCTCCCACCACGCCCCTTCCTCTGGATCACCACCAAGCCACTGCTCTGTCCCTTCCCTGCCAGTCCCTGGTGGGGAATGCAGGATTGTGGGAACAAGAAGTCAGACAGCCGTGAGATGCCCTCATACCCCGGAAGGATCAGAATTTCCGAAGCAAAAGAGATGCCTCTGTGTACAGCAGAGGGACGCTGAATGGCCCCGGGCAATGGGAAAGGAATTCATAATAAACGCAACAGTGGTGATTGGCCCTGCTGACTGCCAAGGGGCGGGGCCGCTCACTCTCCAAGGAGCACCTCCCTTCTCCCCTCACCCTGCATCCCAGACAGAGCCAGCCAGCCCTCTCAGACCCATCACAGTCAGGCTAAGCACCAGGGCCATCCCTCTCCCAAGTGTTAGGCAAGAGTTGCATTGAATCTTTATGCTTCTTGATCTTCTGAGGATCACGGACACCCTGGAGAATTTGATGAAAGCTGTGACTCCTCCCTTAGGGGAGAAAAAAGCATACTTATAGCTCAGTGCAAATTCTGTACACAATTTCAATGAATTCCCCGAGTCCTTAAAACCCACCTGTGAACGCTTTAGGGGGGGTCAATGAATTTCTCAATTCAGTCATTCAGTGAACATCTATTAAGTATCGGCTAATAAGTGCCACGCTTGGCGTTCTCACAGTACTACTTAATCAGATTTGCACACAGAATCACCTACAAAAAAGCACAGGCAGCCAAGCCTCTCTCCCAGCACAGCAGTTCTCAATGCTGACTGTACATTGGAATCACGTTGGAGAGCTTTTCAAAATTCTGATGCCAAAGTCTCACCCCAGACCAATTCATCAGAACCGCTGCGAGGGGGACCCAGGTGATCTCAGGTGATCCTGAGGAGCAGCCAAGGGAGAGCCACTGTCCTCAACAATCCAAACACTTACGAAAAGCTCCCTGCGTGGTTATAACGTACATCTGAAGGTGGTCGATTCACTCACTCAGTAAATGCTTAATGAGCATCTATTACGTTATGTGCCAGGCACTTAGGCTGGGTATCAGGGGCAGAGCAGAAAATAAGAAATCAAAATCTCTGCCCTCATGAGGTTGACATTGCAGCAGAGGGAACCAACAGCAATAAATAACCAGTACGTAAAAATCATCGCAAATCATAATTAAAGCCACAAGGCCCATAAATTAGGATGTGGCCTGAAGAATAATAGAGGGATCTTCTTAGGAAGGCCAGGGAAAGCTTAATGAGTGACACTGGAGCTGAAGCCTGAAGGGACCAAGGAAAGAGCATTCCAGGCGGTGGGAACTGCCAGTGCAAAGGCCCTGTGGCAGGTAAGAGCTCGGAATAAGAAAGCGGCCAGTGTGGCTGGGCATCCGAGGTAAGGACGGGGTAGGGTGTGACGTGGGATGAGGCTAAGAGCAGGAGCTCCACCAGGCAGGGCCATGGAAAAATTGAGGTTAGACTCCTGACTGTGAAATTCTCTGCAGTCCTCACAAGTGGCTCAGCGAGGAGTAAGCGGCTCAGAAGATGAAGTGATGTGAGGAAACACAGCACATAAGGGCCTCAGCTGGGATGCATGGCCAGGTCTCCTGACCTGGCAAAGCAGAGGCCACAGGCCTCTTTGAAAGTGGTTCTCACCTCTTCTGGCCGTGATCCTTTATGAGAAGATTTGCCACTAGGACCTCGAAAAATGCAGACATGAGGACCCAGAAAACCCAGACTTCACCCAGAGTGGTTACTGCCAACAGAAGTAAGAAAGACCTTTAAAAAGTACACACTTTGTCAAAATCATCGATGGGTAGCCCTATCTGTAGCAACAACCATCAGCAGAAGGGTCATACGTAGCCAACTACACCGAGAATCAGCAATGGATGATGAGACCATCTACACTGAAAACCATTCTTGGGAAGAATACGATCCAGAGCCGTCGGTGCTGGGTCCACCTGTGTTAAGACCACCAGTGGCAATAACATCAGTCCTGTGAACCCCCGTGACGAGCCATCCCTGACAGCATCCCTCCATGGCAAAACCATCTCTGTTGAGAACCATCGTTGGTGGGCTCACCTGTGCACAACCTCATCAGGGGGGACAACTGTTCCACGATGAAACCATCCTAAGTGGGGAACACCATCTACAACCAACACCAACCATGATGAGCTCAGAAGACACAACCACCAACCACAGATGGGAATGTCCACGTCGAGAGCCAGCTGAAGCGGGTGCTATCCAGGGAGCTCTGTGCCAAGCACGCTCTGTGGCACGCGCTGCCCACAGGAGCCAGGAGCTTCTAGAGAGGACAACTGTGATGACTGCATCAATGGAGCCCCACCCCTGAGGAGCGTCACCCAAGGAAGCGTCACACTTTCACTTTGAACACTGTTTCCAGACAGCTTCAGGCCAGGATCTTCCCAGGAGCAAATGCTCCCTGACGTCCATCCATGTCTCTGTTGCGGGGGCGGGGAGGGAATGAGTGTGTCCTCGGAGGGACAGAAGCCAGAACAGTCATGAAGACATCCACTGGGTACCAGAAGGAAAGCTGAGGGGGCACCAAAGACAATAAAAGGTGTCTGGAGAGGCTGTGTGTGTGTGTGTGTGTGTGTGTGTGTGTGTGTGTGTGAGTCTGTGTGCGTTCCTGGCACGGCTACCATGACAGTGGGCCACGATCATACTGAAGAACCGTGGAAGGAGTAGGGTTTAGCTACCAACTCTGCTACTTCTAAGCAAAATCCTCACCCTTTCTGAGCCTCAGCTTGCTCATATGGAAAATGAGACCAGTCACCCCTATTTCACACGTGCATAGGATGGTTACGTGGATTACACGAAAATGTATTTTAAGTACCTGGCTAGTAATAGACATTGTTTGTTCCCTTCCCTTTTTTGCCCATCTGTAAAATGGGCACAGTGGTTTCTGCCTTGTTTCACTCACAGGCCCAAATTAGACTGCTTAATAGAGCATCTGCTTAGGAGTCAAGACGGTTCAGCAGCTGGGTTTGAGGAGGGGTGAGTTTTTCTGGGCTTGAGGGTGCCACGTGTCTGGACGGGTGGGTTCCTTCCCCTCAAGCATGAGCACCCCTTTGGAGGACAGTCTCCCTGACCTTCCTGGCTCTTCACAAACTGACCTAAATATGTTTTCCCTACCTCAACTCCGGCTACTTCCTCCTAACCCTCTAGGTACTGTCACAAACCTGAGTTCAAGCCTCTGGGCCTTTGCACACACTCTTCCCTCTGCCTGCCATAATTTGCATGCAGTATAATTTCCATACAATATAATTCACCCTTTTTTAGTGTACAGTTCTATGCTTTTTGACAAACACACACATGCAGTCATGGTGATCCACCATCACCCCCAGAATACCAACTAGTTCCATCATCCCCCGCAAAGTCCCCTCATGCCCCTTTCTATCCGTCCCTCCTCCCACCTCCACAATCACTGACCAGTTTTCTGTCCCTACAGTTTTCCAGAATGTCACGCACATGGAATCGCACAGTTGGAGCCTGGCTGCTTTCGCTTAGCTGATGCCATTTGTGACCCACCAGCATCGTTTGTGTTCGTCCTGAGTAGGGTCCATGGTTTACCAGTCCTCTGGCTGAGAGGCACTCTGCTTGTTTCCGTTTGGGGAGGTGATGAATCGGCTAATAAACGTTTATGCACCGGGTTTTGCGCAAACATAAGTTTATCATTTCACTTGGGTGAATGCCTAGGAGAAGACGGCTGGGAGGCATGTGAGCGTGCTTCGCTTTGCAGGAAAGTGCCAACTCGTTCTCCAAAGGAAGCTCTGCTTTACCGGAGCTTTGTATTTGCTAGCGCTTCGGTTTTTCATTTTAATGATCTAGCTCCCTGTTCATTATCGTAACAGTACGAGGAAGTTTGTTTCAGCCTCCCATTATTAACTCCACTTTACATATGGGGAAACTGAGGCCCAGAAAGACTGACACTGTGTGGGTTGGTTGGCAGGGCTGGGATTTGAACACAGGCAGTGAGGCTCCGGAGTCCATGATCTTAACCACTGGCCTCTCTACCCTCCCCTCTGTGCTTTGGACTCAGCGGGCCCCCAGCAAACCCAGCCACAGGCCACACCAAACACAGGGCCCCCAGCCAGCTGTTTCTTGTCTCAGGCCCCTAAATATGGTGTCTCCCACTGGATGTGTCTGTCTCCCTGAGCGGAGGCGCCACTCCCACCCCATCTGATTTTTTTTTTTTTTTGGCCGCAGTGCGGCTTGTGGGATCTTAGTTCCCTGACCAGGGATTGAACCCGGGCCCACGGCAGTGAAAGCATCGAGTCTTAACCACTGGACTGTCAGGGAATTCCCGGCCCCACCCCATCTATATCCTCGAGGCCCCATCCCTGTCAGCGGCACCAGTGATCGCCGAATGAATGAATGAATGAGTGAGCAGGCAAGTGAGTGAAGGATGCATGGCTGAATCAGAGGAAGAGAGCTGGGTCCTCCAAGGCCCGTTCTCCAGCGACTACAGCCCACTGTCCCAAAACAAATGCAGCTCAGGATCCAAAAGTTAACTACCGCTTACTGTGCGCGCCCCAGCCCCCAGGACAGCTCCCTCCTCCTCTCACTGTCTGCCCAGCAGATGTGTGTTGGCCCAGCTCCCTCCCACCCCAGCACTGGGCACGCAGCAAGCACTTGAAGTGAGGATCATTTTTCATGTGGGCACAGTGATTTTTTTCTTTCCTGTCCACTAGCTCGGCGTTCAGGGTGCAACAGAGTTGGAATGATGGGTCGGCTGCAGGCGCTGGCTCCTGAATTATTAACTGGGCTGGGGAGAGAGCTGCTTACAAATGCTGTCTGTCCAGCAGACCGCGGCAGCCCTCAGACTTCAAACAGGCCTGGAGTGGGCAGGCAGGACAGGTTGCTGGGCCTCACATGCTGACCAAATCCAGGACCTCTGTTCCCCTGTGCTCCCTTGGCCTCCGTCCCCCAGCCCTGCCCGGAAGGAGGTCATCTTTCGGCTATGATGTGCCTGTTCTGTTGGATTCAAGCTCCTGACCTCTCCTCCTCTGCCCACTCCAAAACCAGTGGGTAAAATGGATGGAGTCTGGCGAGAATGGTTCTTTCTGAGCCAGGAGCTTGCTGGGTAAGCCGGATTCTCAGTCCACGGCTCATAATGGGCAGGGAGGGGGAGCAGGGCGTCCAAGGTCAGGTCCCCTAGAAGCAGAGCCTGAGCTGGGGGTTCTTGTTCCAGGGAGAAGGGAAGAGGAAAGCAGGTTGGGGAAGGGAAGGGCCTGGAGACCGGCCTCAGGCTGATCTCATGGTGAGGGGGAGGGAGTGGGAGGGGGGCAAGGGGCGGTGTTCTACAGTGTCAACTGCAACTCAGAGCTGGTCCCACCTTCAATCAAAGGGGGAGGGCCCTTCATGCCTCCACGCCTGGGTGAAGGGAACATAACCTCCCTGGTGGAATAGCTCCCATCCAACTAAGAGCAATTCTCCAGAGAAGGGACAGCTGTGAGTCACTAGTGGCAATGCCAGGCAGGCAGTCAGGTTGGCATGGTGGCCCCACACAGTGATCAGAAGCTCAGCTCCTTCCAGATCTCCATCCGCCATCCTTAGGATGGGACGCTAGTGCTCATGGTCCAAGATGGCTGTCCAAGCTCCAACCAACACATCTCCATCCAACACATCGAGGAGAGCAGGGGAGGAAGGAGGGAAGAAAAGCTTGGCCCTTCTTTTTTAAAAAAGGCTTCCTAAAAGTCCCATACAACAGGGCTATGCCTAGCAATAAGAGAGGTGAGGAAATTTGGTCTTTATTCTACGAAGCAATGTGTAGAAATGAAATTGGCATTCTGTTACTGGTAGGGGAGGAAGGAATGGATATTGAGGTACAAACTGCCCCCGATCAATTCTCCGCTTTTTACCTTCTAATAACATCACCCTTTCACTTAACACCTTTGGGGTATCTGGCGAAAATGGCCCCAATACCTAGCAACCCCTCCCACTAAGAGGAGGAGTCCATTTCTCCATCACCTGAATCTGGGCTGATCTTGTGATCTGCTCTGACGGACAGAAAGTGATGCTCTGCAGTTCCAAGTCTAGGTCGTCAGGGCCCTTGCAGCTTCCGCTCACACACTCTTCACTCTCCACAGCTATCATGGGATCAAGCTGGGCCAGGCTGGTACATGATGAAAGAATCCCCAGGCCCCCCAGCCGTGCCTGTCAAGGCCATCATAAACCAACCAGCCCCACGTGACCCACCAGGGACCACAGACACACGAACAAGCTCAGCCCAGATCAGCTGAGCCTGACCCAGACCAGAACCACCACCCACTGAGCCAAGCCAAACTGCTGACCGACAGGCTCCTGAGCTAAAGTGGGTTTTGAAAGCCGTTATCTTTGGGGCTAGTTTGTTACACAGATAAAGCTAGCTGCTACTGCTCTGCTACTGGCCCCTTGCTCTCAGGATAAAGAACAGAATTCTCCCCGTGACCTCCACGGGGCTGGCCTCTGCTGACCATTCTGGCCTCATCTGTTCCTCCCTGTGGTGCCTTCACTTCCTCAGACCCCCTCGCCCTGAGCCTCGGCACCAGCAAGTCTGGGACCCAGAATGTTCTCTGCGCCCCTCACTTGGTTACTGCCCACTCTTCCTTCAGAGTCAGCTCACGCGTCCCTCCCCTGGCAGAGGCTTCCCTGGCCCCTGGTGCACGCTCTCAGGCCACCGTGCCCCTCCGGGTCACAGCACTTCCTTCAAGTTGTAACTTGACCCTTCCCTGTGTGACTCTTTGATCAAAATCTGCCTTTAGCTCCACAAGGACAGGGACTGGCTCTAATTTGCTCTTCGTTGGGTCTCCAGAGCCCAGAACAGCCTTTGCACAGTCGGGGCATCTTTGTGTCCCCAGCACCTAGAGCCAAGCCTTGCACACAGTGGGTGCTCAATGCATACTTTTGAATGAATCAGTTGAATCTGAGCATTGCAAGGCCAGTCAGCGGAAACGTGTCAAACCTCGACTGTAATGTTAGTTCTCAAAACACGAAAGGTCAAAAGTGAGAGCCATGGAGGTTGAAAGTGTCTCTCTCTCTCTCTCTCTCTCTCTCTCTCACACACACACACACACACACACACACACACACGCACGTACGCACGCACACACGCACACACCAAGTCTGGCAAGGTCAAAAAAGTGACTGTTGACAGACTTACCTCTCGGGCTCTTATGAGTCCCTAGGACCACCTGCTCTCCTCAATGGACTGTCAGTTGTGGTTTACGAAAACTTGCCTGGAATCCCTTTCTTTCTAAAGAAAATCCTTCACGTTCATATCACATCAGCTGTATGAGCACAAGGTGGCCTCATTCTAATCCTAGAATTCGCAGCAACTTAGAGGACAGACGGGGTTCAGCATCCCGGGGCACAAGTCTCGGCTCTGCCACACACCAGCTCTGTGCCTTGGAACATGCAGTTTAACCTCTCTAATCCTCAGTGTTCTCACCTGTAAAATGGGATGGGAATAGCACCTCCAGGGTAATCTGTGTCAAGCACATCTGTCTCAATGCACGGTCGGCCATCAATAAATGGTGACTATTTCTGCAGCAGACCCTGGGGCTGGCCTGACTCTCCTCCCAGGCAGCTCCCAGCTCAGGGTGTGTCCCGCTAGTTGCTAGTTTACATGTCTTTCTGCCCACCTCCCACCCTCCACCCCACCTCCAACCCCAGCCCTTAGCTCAGGGCCTGGCACAGAGCAGATGGTGATAAATGTCTGTTGAATGATGAAATAAGAACTTGAAGAGGAAAGACGGAATTCAACTCATTCACACATTCAGTATTCACTAGGTGTTGAGCCCTGGGCTAGATGTCAGAGAACCAAACCAGAATGAGACCATTTCTGCCTTCCGGTTGCTCCTGGGCCGGAAGTCAGAAAGCACCAGCATGCAGATTTCACTTAAAGATCCAAGTGGCCGTCGGCCTGAGATCTGGCCACGTTCCCACCTGGCCGCAAGCTGCTGGCGCAGAGGTCCCTCTACTCCAAACTTATTTTTTGCATGGCCTGTAAGCCGTTGAGTTTGCAGCCCTGGGCTGGAGGGAGAGGCAGATGGGTAGACAGTGCAGCAGAGGAGATGACGGAGCCAGAGGCGGCGTGAGGCCCTCACTCAGTCTGGGAAGACAGGGAGGCAGGCGAGGGAGGGACGGGCCATTTCTACTCAGACCACGCAGTGACAACGGGTAGGTCAGTCGCCTTCTCTGGCCTGAGTTTACTCCAGAGTTACATGATGGGGCTCTGCTAGATCAATGGCTATTATATCTATCTGTAAAAGTACTTGAAACCGTTCTCCCAACCCCACCCCAAAAGAAAGGAGACATGTGCGCAGATAGAGGCTGAGCTTGCACAGCAGGGGGGCAGTGGGCAAGACCCGAGCCATTTGTCCCCCACCTGGAGCCCCAGGCCACAGGGATCTGGGAAGAACAGTGGAAAAGATGGTTCTGGCACTTGGGATTCTGAAACCACGTCTCATCAGTCCTCTGAGGCTCAAACCAGGGGTCAAAAACCCACGAGTGCCAGGCCCAGGCCCAAGCCAAGCGCGAGGGACCACAGGAGTCCCCGTTACTTGTCACGGCATCTTAGGCTGGACTCTTCCAACCCAGATAGATAAACTTGGCTTATGTATCAAGTACTTATTTTTTATTTCCATCAAGAAATATGTGCTCTTCCATTTGTCTGGAAATACATGGCCCTCTAGGTCTATCTTTGACTTTTTTTTCTGTTTTTGATTAAGATGTAATATCAAAAAAAGGCTCACTTTCTTCCTTGGTTGGTAGAAGAAAAATGTGGTGCAGGGATCATGACAGACAGAAGCTGCCATCAGCCTCAGGACAGGAAGGTGACAGGGAACAGTCGGGACTGGGGTGAACTGGGACCCGCCGAGCCCTGTCTCAGGAGAAGTTACCACTTAGCACCAGCCAATGGCCGCTTCGCAGGAAGGTGGCGCCAGTAGTGCCGAGTCTGCTATTTCCAGAAAATTGGAAACTGGACTTTTTGTGAGAAATCTCCTGATTTTTAATGATTATTTCCTTTTTTTTTTCAAACAACACACTGTTCTGGCAAAACATGTCCATAGATCCAGATTTATCCTAGGAGTCACCAGTTTCTGACCTCCACTCTAATAAGTCTGGTTTATGAAGCTGGTTCTCCTTGGAGATTGGCTGGCTTCCCACACTGAACTTGGCAGTGTCCCGTTTGAGCTGACAAGTTGGCAAAAGAAGTGAGTGGAGGTCCTTCTTGGGAACCCCACACAAACTCCCTCCCGTCCACACCCCACCCCCTCCCCCGAGAACAGATGTAATGGATGAACAGAAACAAAAAGGCAGCTTGAGATTGGACAGACTTTGGAGACATAAAGAATGATTTTTTTCCTGCAAAGGATGACAGGCAATCAGTTTGACCAGGGTGAGAAGTGTTTAAACCAATGCCCTGAGGGTTAACTATAGAAAACAAGAACAACCAAGTGCTCCAGCCAGCAGTCCCAGTATCTTTTTTTTTTTTTAAAGTGTGTTAAATTTTATTTTATTTTTTTTTTAACATCTTTATTGGGGTATAATTACTTTACAATGGTGTGTTAGTTTCTGCTTTATAACAAAGTGAATCAGTTATACATATACATATGTTCCCATATCTCTTCCCTCTTGCGTCTCCCTCCCTCCCACCCTCCCTATCCCACCCCTCCAGGCTGTCACAAAGCACCGAGCCAATATCCCTGTGCCATGCGGCTGCTTCCCACTAGCTATCTACCTTACTACGTTTGTTAGTGTGTATATGTCCATGACTCTCTCTCGCCCCGTCACAGCTCACCCTTCCCCCTCCCCATAACCTCAAGTCCATTCTCTAGGAGGTCTGCGTCTTTATTCCTGCCTTACCCCTAGGTTCTTCATGACATTTTTTTTTCTTAAATTCCATATATATGTGTTAGCATACTGTATTTGTCTTTTTCTTTCTGACTTACTTCACTGTGTATGACAGACTCTAGGTCTATCCACCTCATTACAAATAGCTCAATTTCGTTTCTTTAGAATGGCCATCATCAAAAAATCTAGAAACAATAAATGCTGGAGAAGGTGTGGAGAAAAGGGAACCCTCTTGCACTGCTGGTGGGAATGTGAATTGGTTCAGCCACTATGGAGAACAGTATGGAGGTTCCTTAAAAAACTACAAATAGAACTACCATATGACCCAGCAATCCCACTACTGGGCATATACCCTGAGAAAACCGAAATTCAAAAAGAGTCATGTACCAAAATGTTCATCGCAGCTCTATTTACAATAGCCCGGAGATGGAAACAACCTAAATGCCCATCATCGGATGAATGGATAAAGAAGATGTGGCACATATATACAATGGAATATTACTCAGCCCAGTATCTTTTTAAAACAAATCCAATCACGTTTCCAGCACCTTGCTTAAACCTTCAATGGCTTCCCCCTTGCCCTCAGGGTAAAGACCAAATGCAAATGCCTTAACTTGACCTTGATGCCTTCCAGGATCCAGCCTTTTCTCCAACCCCTCCCACACAAGCCCATGACCCCATGTAGTCCCCACAAAAGTACCTTTCCTTCTCTTCTGGGGATTTTTACAAATTTTCTCTCAATCTGGAACACCCTCCTTCCCTTCTTTTCCTCCCCAACTCTCTCCAGAGGACTCAATTCAGGTGTCCCCTGCACCTTCCCTGATCTCACCCCAGGCTGAATTTAGGTGCCCATTCCCTGTACTCTCACAACCTTCTGCTTTGCTCCATCTTTGTCTAAGTCTCCTGGGTTGTAATTGTCCACTTCCTTGGCAGTTTTCTCCTCTGTGGGGGCAATATCCCCAGCACTTAGCGCAGAGCAGCCACTCAAATGTGTGCTAAAGGAAGAAAGGAGGGAGGTCTGTAAATGGAATAAACCCCTTCCTACAAAGGCTTTGGGGTACAGATCTCCCTGGAAACAGAGGCCTCAGTGGGTGCTCAAAGTCCCTTCCATCACGTGGATTTCAAAGCATCCGAGTCAGTTCAAAGATGGCAGGACTTCTACTCAGAGAGGGACAGAATTTATCAATGATCACACAGCAACATGCAGGCAAAACTCCAACGAAAACTCAAATCAGGACTCTGCTGTGTTCTTGGCTCTTATTTACTTTCTCAAATGCCCCTTCCCCCACCGAGGGGTCAGGAAAAAGTCAAGGTGACGGGGCTGGTGGCAGTGGTGGGGAGGACAGAAAATACAGAAAGTATTTTCTCTTCTAGGTCTTCGTAGGCACTGGCTTCATGAATTATTCATCAGGAAATCTGCTTGAGGTAGTATCTTAGCCTTAATTTTCAATTCCCCTAAAGCTGGCCAATTCTCTGCTGGAAAACCTCTCAATTATTAATGTTTCTAAAACAATATTTGTTGTCTCTGCATCTAGCAACAAGCCAAGGCCTCATAGCTAGTGATCCTAACCCGAAAATCCCAGAGAGAGGCTGGACTTGCTGATGAGGCATTTCAAGGGGGTCAGGGGGGTGTTTGGCTGCAGCAACAGCCAGACAGAGAACATTAAGCCCACGTAGAGAACAGGTACTTAACAGTTTCCTGTTATCAGGAATTCCCAGGACAAAAGAAACTACAATAAAAGCAAAAACAATTACTATGTATTGGTCGCTTATGTGCCAAGAGGAAGGCTAAACACTTTACTTTTACTTATTTAAGTCTTACAAAAACTCCACGGGGTAATATTTCTCATCCCCATCTTACAGATGAAGAAACTGAGGCTCAGAGAGGCCCGTGGTTCCACAGTTCACAGCTCAGGAGAACGCGATTAGGACTCAAGTCTATATGACTCCATGGCCAGTACATTCTCTATCTTGACACAATGGTGTCAACTGGGATTTTAGTTGCATACAAGGAAGAAGTTTCTGGAAGCAAATTATGTTACTTTCAAAGAGCGTTTGCAACAAGGCACTGATGGAAGGGAGATATGGATGAGATGAAATTCGGTTGCTGTGACAGTGGAACTGGGGAGATCTCTGGAGCCCCCGTAGGGACTGCTCTCCTTTACTGTAATACAGCCTAGACCGCCCAGGTCTCGTTGGTGGCAGGTGGGAGGAGGGGCAGGAGACAAACTCTAAAAGCAGTGACAAAAGGCGTGTGTGTGCCACCTTTAACACTCAGACTCAATCATGGACAAAGGGCATGGTGGTGCTGCTGGAGCCTGGCTGAATAGAGGACCCAGGCTGCAGAGCCAGGCCAGCCTGGGATGGCGTCCCCAGCTGAACTACCCCTATCCTCTCTGCCTCTCATTTGCCACATTTGTGAAATAGGGTAATGCCAGTCCCTCCCCCATGGGGTTGTGTGCCCATGACGAGACTGACACACAGTGAGAGACCAGCAAATGCCAGCCCCCCTTTCCTTTTCCCTCTGCTGAGCAAGAGGCTAACATTTTCAAAAAGACTTGCTAAGGAAAAGGGGAAGGACAGAAAGGAAACAGAGAAAACACGTCTTTTTCAAGCCTCTTTAGTTGCAAGGGGAAAAAATCCACTCAAAAGGGATTGAGGCAAAAGGAGGAAGTGAGGGAGAAAAGGAACAGCTTACTGAGGACAAGGCGGGCTCTCACAGGATGCAGGACCCTGGGCCGGGTCTAGCAGAGCCTCACGGGCCAGAAGCACCGCTTCTCTCAATGTCTGCTTCTTCTCCAGAACTCCAATATCTCCTCTTCCTGTCCTTTCCTGCATTTCTTTCCCTCTCCTCTCTCTGCAAACCTGCTTTCTTGGCTTTTCTGTGGATAGAGTTAGACACTGCATGGCTCCCTGGTTTTCGAGCCCTTTTTCAAGGTCTCAGCAGCCTGATTGGCAACGCTTACGTCTCAATTCCAAATTCTGATTGGCCCTGCATACTGTCAGGTATACAATCTGATTGGCTGGGCCAATCAGATGTGGCCAGCAGGGAGGGTGTGGCTTAGTAGAAACATTGCGTCTGGGGCCTCTGTCCTTAGGGAACTTAAAACCAAACTAAGAATCCACTACACCCCCACCAGAATGTCTGAAATTAATGCCTTACAATACCAAATGGTGACAAGACTCTGCAGCAACGGGAGCTCACATACACTGCTAGTGGAGTGTAAAACGGCACATCCATTTGGGGAGATTTTTTGATAGTATCTGCCAAAGCTGAATATATCCCTACCCTTTGACCTGGCAATTCCACTCCTAGGTATATATCCAAGAGAAATGATTGCTACCTCCAGCAAAAGGAATGTACAAAATGACCATAGCTCCAACTGGAAAATGTTCATAACTCCAAACTGGAAAAAAAAAATCTCCACCAACAGTAAAATGGACAAATTGTGGCACATTCATATGATGGAATATTGTACAGCAGTGAAAAAAGAATGAATATTGCCACACATAACAACATTGATGAATCTCATAGGAATAACGTTTAGCAAAAGAAGCCATACACAAAAGAGTATATACTATAGGATTCTGTTTACAAAAAAGTTTATCCATGGTGATAGAGACCATAGTATGAGTTATCTTTGGGGAGTATCAACTGCAAGAGGGCACAAGGGAACCTCCTAGGGTGTTATAAATATTCTATATCTTTTTCTTGGTGGTGGTTATATTAAAAAAATATCACCAGGCTAAACATTTAAGATTTGTGCCCTTTACTACACATAATTTCTCAATAAAAAAAACAAAACTTGTGGGACTTCCCTGGTGGCACAGTGGTTAAGAATCCACCTGCCAATGCAGGGGACACGGGTTCAAGCCCTGGTCTGGGAAGATCCCACATGCCGTGGAGCAACTAAGCCTGTGCGCCACAACTACTGAGCCTGAGTTCTAGAACCCACGAGCCACAACTACTGAAGCCTGTGCACCTAGAGCCCTTGCTCCGCAACAAGAGAAGCCACTGCAATGAGAAGCCCACGCACCACAACGAAGAGTAGCTCCCGCTCACCACAACTAGAGAAAGCCTATGCACAGCAACAAAGACCCAACACAGCCAAAAATTAATTAATTAATTAATTTTAAAAAAACCTTCTATAACACATAAATATAGAATCAACTACATAACCACCCCATCAGCAATACAGTCACCTTTGTCTGAAATAGAGATAAGCACAGGATATATAAACACACGTATACATATGTTACATACATATATGTTTTCTATATTTCACTTGATAAAATATTGACACCAGTAGACTGTAAAATAAATGACATATATAGATAATGTATACCCAGAGAAACCACTAAAAAAAAGATACATCCTCAAAAACACTATAGATAGTATTCTAAAAATTGTTCAAGTAACCTACAGGAAGGCAGGAAAAAGAAAAGAGAGAAATGAAAAAAGAGAACAAACATAAAACAAAAGATGAAAAGACAAACTTAAGCCCTAACACAGCAGTAATTACATTAAATATAAGTAGCCTAAACACATCAATTAAAAGACAGAGTTTGTCAGAGTGACCTAACTACATGCTTTCTACAAGAATCTCCCTTCAAATATAACAATATAGGTAAGTTAAAAATAAAAGAATGGAAATATATGCATCCTGAAAATTTTAACTAAAAAATCAAGATAAAGTATAATTCAGAGCAAAAATAATTAACAGAGACAGAAGGGAACACCACAAAAAGATAAAAGAATCTACCACAAAGACATAACAATCCTAAATATGTATGCACCAAACAGAGCTACAAAATATATACAGCAAAACCTGATAGAATTGAAAGGAGAAATAGATACACGAGCACAATTGGAGACATCAACATCCCCTCTCAACAACTGATAAAACAACTATTCAGAAAATCAACAAAATCTTCTTCTAGTCAGAAGAACTCAACAATATCATCAACCAGCAGAATTTAGTTGACATTTATAGAACACTCCACCCAACATCAACATAATACACATTCAAGTGCTCACAAAACATATACCCAAATAGATCATATTCTAGGCGTCAAAACAAACCTCAATAAATTTAAAAGCATTAAATCATACAGAGTGTGTTCTCTGGGTGTAGTAGAATCAAACTAGAAATCAATAACAGAAGTAGAACAGCAAAATTCCTAAGCTTTTGAAAACTAAACAACGCACTTTTAAATAATCCATGAGTCAAAGTGGAAGTCTCAAGGGAAATTTAAAAATATATTGAACTGAATGAAAATAAAAACACAGTATGACAAAATTTGTGGACACAGATAAAGAAATGTTGAGAGAGAATTCATAGCACTAAATACTTACATGAAAAAAGAGTAAAACTCTCAGATCTAGGAACTAGAAAAAAGAGCAAAATAAACCCAAAGAAAGCAGAAGAAATATAAAAACAGAAATCAAAACCGAAAACAAAAACAATAGGGAACATCAATAAAACAAAATTTGGTTCTTTAAAAAAATCAATAAAATTGATAAACTTCTAGGAAGACTGACAAAACAAAAAGAGAGAAGATACAAATTGCCAAATTTAGGAATGAAACAGCAAAATCACTACAGACCCTGCAAACATCAAAAGGATAATAAAAAAGGAATAGTACAAACAACACATACAATCTACACCCAGAAAGCTGGTAACAAATAAAATGAACCAATTTCTTGAAAAACACAAACTACCTAAACTCACTCAAAATGAAATAGGTAGGAGGCTTCCGGGAAGATGGCAGAAGAGTAAGACGCGGAGATCACCTTCCTCCCCACAGATACACCAGAAATACATCTACACGTGGAACAACTCCTACAGAACACCTACTGAACGCTGGCAGAAGACCTCAGACCTCCCAAAAGGCAAGAAACCGCCCACGTACCTGGGTAGGGCAAAAGAAAAAAAAAATAAACAGAGACAAAAGAATAGGGACGGGACCTGCACCAGTGGGAGGGAGCCGTGAAGGAGGAAATGTTTCCACACACTAGGAAGCCCCTTCGCGGGCGGAGACTGCGGGTGGCGGAGGGGGGAAGCTTCGGCGCCGCGGAGGAGAGCACAGCAACAGGGGTGCGGAGGGCAAAGCGGAGAGATTCCCGCGCAGAGGATCGTGGCCGACCGGCACTCACCAGCCCGAGAGGCTTGTCTGCTCACCCGCCCGGGCGGGCGGGGCTGGGAGTTAAGGCTTGGGCTTCGGTCGGGGCGCCGGGAGAGGACTGGCGGCATGAACACAGCCTGCAGGGCGTTAGTGCGCCACGGCTAGCCGGGAGGGAGTCCGGGGAAAAGTCTGGACCTGCCGAAGAGGCAAGAGACTTGTTCTTACCTCTTTGTTTCCTGGTGCGCAAGGAGCGGGGATTAAGAACGCTGCTTGAAGGAGCTCCAGAGACAGGCGCGAGCCGCGGCTAAAAGTGCGGAGCCCAGAGACAGACATGAGACGCTAAGGCCGCTGCTGCCGCCACCAAGAAGCCTGTGTGCGAGCACAGGTCACTCTCCACACCCCCTTCCGGGGAGCCTGTGCAGCCCGCCACTGCCAGGGTCCCGGTATCCAGGGTCAACTCCTCCAGGAGAACGCACGGCGCGCCTCAGGCTGGCAACGTCACGCCGGCCTCTGCCGCCGCAGGCCCGCCCCGCACTCCGTGCCCCTCCCTCCCCGGGCCTGAGTGAGCAAGAGCCCCCGAATCAGCGGCTCCTTTAACCCCGTCCTGCCTGAGCGAAGAACAGACGCCCTCCAGCGACCTACACGCAGAGGCGGGGCCAAATCCAAAGCTGAACCCCTGGGAGCTGTGAGAACAAAGAAGAGAAAGGGAAATCTCTCCCAGCAGCCTCAGGAGCAGCGGATTAAAGCTCCACAATCAACTTGATGTACCTGCATCTGTGGAATACATGAATAGACAACGATTCATCCCAAATTGAGAAGGTGGACTTGAGAGCAAGATTTATGATTTTTTCCCCTTTTCCTCTTTTTGTGAGTGTGTATGTGTATGCTTCTCTGTGAGATTTTGTCTGTATAGCTTTGCTTTCACCATTTGTCCTAGGGTTCTATCCATCCGTTTTTTTTTTGTTTAATTTTTTTTCTTTTTTTCTCTTAATTATTTTTTTATTTTAATAACTTTATTATATTTTATTTTATTTTACTTTATCTCCTTTCTTTTTTTCCTTCCTTCCCTCCTTCCTTCCTCCCTCCCTCCCTCCCTCCTTTCTTCTTTCTTTCTTTCTTTCTTTCTCTCTTTCTACTTCTACTAATTCTTTCTTTCTACTTTTTCTCCCTTTTATTCTGAGCCATGTGGATGAAAGGCTCTTGATGCTGCAGCCAGGAGTCAGTGCTGTGCCTCTGAGGTGGGAGAGCCAACTTCAGGACACTGGTGCACAAGAGACTTCCCAGCTCCACATAATATCAAATGGCAAAAATCTCCCAGAGATCTCCATCTCAACACCAGCACCCAGCTTCACTCAACGACCAGCAAGCTACAGTGCTGGACACCCTATGCAAACAACTAGTGAGACAGGAACACAACCCCACCCATTAGCAGAGAGGCTGCCTAAAATCATAACAAGTCCACAGACACCCCAAAACATACCACCAGACGTGGAACTGCCCACCAGAAAGACAAGATCCAGCCTCATCCACCAGAACACAGGCACTACTCCCCTCCACCAGGAAGCCTACACAACCCACTGAACCAACCTTAGCCACTGGGGACAGACACCAAAAACAACGGGAACTGTGAACCTGCAGCCTGCAAAAAGGAGACCCCAAACACAGTAAGATAAGCAAAATGAGAAGACAGAAAAACACACAGCAGATGAAGGAGCAAGGTAAAAACCCACCAGACCTAACAAATGAAGAGGAAATAGGTAGTCTACCTGAAAAAGAATTCAGAATAATGATAGTAAAGATGATCCAAAATCTTGGAAATAGAATAGACAAAATGCAAGAAACATTTAACAAGGACCTAGACGAACTAAAGATGAAACAAACAACGATGAACAATACAATAAATGAAATTAAAAATACTCTAGATGGGATCAATAGCAGAATAACTGAGGCAGAAGAACGGATAAGTGACCTGGAAGATAAAATAGTGGAAATAACTACTGCAGAGCAGAGTAAAGAAAAAAGAATGAAAAGAACTGAGCACAGTCTCAGAGACCTCTGGGACAACATCAAACGCACCAACATTCGAATTATAGGGGTTCCAGAAGAAGAAGAGAAAAAGAAAGGGACTGAGAAAATATTTGAAGAGATTATAGTTGAAAACTTCCCTAATATGGGAAAGGAAATAGTTAATCAAGTCCAGGAAGCACAGAGAGTCCCATACAGGATAAATCCAAGGAGAAATACACCAAGACACATATTAACCAAACTGTCAAAAATTAAATACAAAGAAAACATATTAAAAGCAGCAAGGGAAAAACAACAAATAACACACAAGGGAATCCCCATAAGGTTAACAGCTGATCTTTCAGCAGAAACTCTGCAAGCCAGAAGAGACTTGCAGGACATATTTAAAGTGATGAAGAAGAAAAACCTGCAACCAAGATTACTCTACCCAGCAAGGATCTCATTCAGATTTGACGGAGAAATTAAAACCTTTACAGACAAGCAAAAGCTGAGAGAGTTCAGCACCACCAAACCAGCCCTACAACAACTGTTAAAGGAACTTCTCTAGGCAAGAAACACAAGAGAAGGAAAAGACCTACAATAAAGAACCCAAAACAATTAAGAAAATGGGAATAGGAACACACATATCGATAATTACCTTAAATGTAAATGGACTAAATGCTCCCACCAAAAGACACAGATGGGCTGAATGGATACAAAAACAAGACCCATATATTTGCTGTTTACAAGAGACCCACTTCAGACCTAGAGACACATACAGACTGAAAGTAAGGGGATGGAAAAAGATATTTCATGCAAATGGAAACCAAAAGAAAGCTGGAGTAGCAATTCTCATATCAGACAAAATAGACTTTAAAATAAAGACTATTAGAAGAGACAAAGAAGGACACTACACAATGATCAAAGGATCGATCCAAGAAGAAGATATAACAATTGTAAATATTTATGCACCCAACATAGGAGCACCTCAATACATAAGGCAAATACTAACAGTCATAAAAGGGGAAATCGACAGTAACACATTCATAGTAGGGGACTTTAACACCCCACTTTCACCAATGGACAGATCATCCAAAATGAAAATAAATAAGGAAACACAAGCTTTAACTGATACATTAAACAAGATGGACTTAATTGATATTTATAGGACATTCCATCCAAAAACAACAGAATACACATTTTTCTCAAGTGCTCATGGAACATTCTCCAGGATAGATCATATCTTGGGTCACAAATCAAGCCTTGGTAAATTTAAGAAAATTGAAATTGTATCAAGTATTTTTTCCAACCACAACGCTATGAGACTAGATATCAATTACAGGAAAAGATCTGTAAAAAATACAAACACATGGAGGCTAAACAATACACTAGTTAATAACGAAGTGATCACTGAAGAAATCAAAGAGGAAATTAAAAAATACCTAGAAACAAATGACAATGGAGACACGACGACCCAAAATCTATGGGATGCAGCAAAAGCAGTTCTAAGAGGGAAGTTTATAGCAATACAATCCTACCTCAAGAAACAGGAAACATCTTGAATAAACAACCTAACCTTGCACCTAAAGCAACTAGAGAAAGAAGAACAAATAAACCCCAAAGTTAGCAGAAGGAAAGAAATCATAAAAATCAGATCAGAAATAAATGAGAAAGAAATGAAGGAAACGATAGCAAAGATCAATAAAACTAAAAGCTGGTTCTTTGAGAAGATAAAATTGATAAACCATTAGCCAGACTCATCAAGAAAAAAAGGGAGAAGACTCAAATCAATAGAATTAGAAATGAAAAAGGAGAAGTAACAACTGACACTGCAGAAATACAAAGGATCATGAGAGATTACTACAAGCAACTCTATGCCAATAAAATGGGCAACCTGGAAGAAATGGACAAATTCTTAGAAAAGCACAACCTTCTGAGACTGAACCAGGAAGAAATAGAAGATATAAACAGACCAATCACAAGCACTGAAATTGAAACTGTGATTAAAAATCTTCCAACAAACAAAAGCCCAGGACCAGATGGCTTCACAGGCGAATTCTATCAAACATTTAGAGAAGAGTTAACACCTATCCTTCTCAAACTGTTCCAAAATATAGCAGAGGGAGGAACACTCCCAAACTCATTCTACAAGGCCACCATCACCCTGATACCAAAACCAGACAAGGAGGTCACAAAGAAAGAAAACTACAGGTCAATATCACTGATGAACATAGATGCAAAAATCCTCGACAAAATACTAGCAAACAGAATCCAACAGCACATTAAAAGGATCATACACCATGATCAAGTGGGTTTATTCCAGGAATGCAAGGATTCTTCAATATACGCAAATCAATCAACGTGATACACCATATTAACAAACTGAAGGAGAAAAACCATATGATCATCTCAATAGATGCAGAGAAAGCTTTCGACAAAATTCAACACCCATTTATGATAAAAACCCTGCAGAAAGTAGGCATAGAGGGAACCTTCCTCAACATAATAAAGGCCATATATGACAAACCCACAGCCAACATCGTCCTCAATGGTGAAAAACTGAAAGCATTTCCACTCAGATCAGGAACAAGACAAGGTTGCCCACTCTCACCACTCTTATTCAACATAGTTTTGGAAGTTTTAGCCACTGCAATCAGAGAAGAAAAGGAAATAAAAGGTATCCAAATCGGAAAAGAAGAAGTAAAGCTGTCACTGTTTGCAGATGACATACTATACATAGAGAATCCTAAAGATGCTACCAGAAAACTACTAGAGCTAATCAATGAATTTGGTAAAGTAGCAGCATACAAAATAAATGCACAGAAATCTCTGGCATTCCTGTACACTAATGATGAAAAATCTGAAAGTGAAATCAAGAAAACACTCCCATTTACCATTGCAACAAAAAGAATAAAATATCTAGGAATAAACCTACCTAAGGAGACAAAAGACCTGTATGCAGAAAATTATAAGACACTGATGAAAGAAATTAAAGATGATACAAATAGATGGAGAGATATACCATGTTCTTGGATTGGAAGAATCAACATTGTGAAAATGACTCTACTACCCAAAGCAATCTACAGATTCAATGCAATCCCTATCAAACTACCACTGGCATTTTTCACAGAACTAGAACAAAAACTTTCACAATTTGTATGGAAACACAAAAGACCCCGAATAGCCAAAGCAATCTTGAGAACGAAAAACAGATCTGGAGGAATCAGGATCCCTGACTTCAGACTATACTACAAAGCTACAGTAATCAAGACAGTATGGTACTGGCACAAAAACAGAAAGATCAATGG
This sequence comes from Lagenorhynchus albirostris, assembly GCF_949774975.1. Classification (NCBI taxonomy): domain Eukaryota; kingdom Metazoa; phylum Chordata; class Mammalia; order Artiodactyla; family Delphinidae; genus Lagenorhynchus; species Lagenorhynchus albirostris. The sequence goes on from NC_083109.1 coordinate 70,281,638, forward strand.
AACAGGATAGAAAGCCCAGAGATAAACCCACGCACATATGGTCACCTTACCTTTGATAAAGGAGGCAGGAATGTACAGTGGAGAAAGGACAGCCTCTTCAATAAGTGGTGCTGGGAAAACTGGACAGGTACATGTAAAAGTATGAGATTAGATCACTCCCTAACACCATACACAAAAATAAGGTCAAAATGGATTAAAGACCTAAATGTAAGGCCAGAAACTATCAAACTCTTAGAGGAAAACATAGGCAGAACACTCTATGACATAAATCACAGCAAGATCCTTTTTGACCCACCTCCTAGAGAAATGGAAATAAAAATAAACAAATGGGACCTAATGAAACTTCAAAGCTTTTGCACAGCAAAGGAAACCATAAACAAGACCAAAAGACAACCCTCAGAATGGGAGAAAATATTTGCAAATGAAGCAACTGACAAGGGATTAATCTCCAAAATTTATAAGCAGCTCATGCAGCTCAATAACAAAAAACCAAACAACCCAATCCAAAAATGGGCAGAAGACCTAAATAGACATTTCTCCAAAGAAGATATACAGACTGCCAACAAACACATGAAAGAATGCTCAACATCATTAATCATTAGAGAAATGCAAATCAAAACTACAATGAGATATCATCTCACACCAGTCAGAATGGCCATCATCAAAAAATCTAGAAACAATAAATGCTGGAGAGGGTGTGGAGAAAAGGGAACCGTCTTGCACTGCTGGTGGGAATGTAAATTGATACAGCCACTGTGAACAGTATGGAGGTTCCTTAAAAAACTACAAATCGAACTACCATATGACCCAGCAATCCCACTACTGGGCATCTACCCTGAGAAAACCATAATTCAAAAAGAGTCATGTACCAAAATGTTCATTGCAGCTCTATTTACAATAGCCTGGAGATGGAAACAACCTAAGTGTCCATCATTGGATGAATGGATAAAGAAGATGTGGCACATATATACAATGGAATATTACTCATCCATAAAAAGAAACAAAATTGAGCTATTTGTAATGAGGTGGATAGAACTAGAGTCTGTCATACAGAGTGAAGTAAGTCAGAAAGAGAAAGACAGACACCGTATGCTAACACATATATATGGAATTTAAGGAAAAAAATGTCATGAAGACCCTAGGGGTAAGACAGGAATAAAGACACAGACCTACTAGAGAATGGACTTGAGGATATGGTGAGGGGGAAGGGTAAGCTATGACAAAGCGAGAGAGAGGCATGGACATATATACACTACCAAACGTAAGGTAGATAGCTAGTGGGAAGCAGCCACATAGCACAGGGAGATCAGCTCGGTGCTTTGTGACCGCCTGAAGGGGTGGGATAGGGAGGGTGGGAGGGAGGGAGATGCAAGAGGGAAGAGATATGGGAACATATGTATATGTATAACTGATTCACTTTGTTATAAAGCAGAAACTAACACAACATTGTAAAGCAATTGTACTCCAATAAAGATGTAAAAAAAAAAAATTTTTTTTTAAAAAAGGAATTGGTAATTTGAATAGACCTGGAACTGCTAAGAAAAGTGAATTTATAATTTTAAAATTCCCCAAAAGAAGTCTCCAGGCTTAGATGGTTTCACTGGAGAATTTTATCAAGTATTTAAAGAAAAAGTAATAATAATTCTACACAATCTCTTCTAGTAAATAGAAGAGTGGGCACTTCCAATTCATTTTATGAAGCTAGTATTTCATTGACACCAATGTCAGACAAAAACAGTACAACGGAAAGAAAACTACAGATCATTATTACTCATGAATAGAGATGCAAATACCCTTAATAAAGTATCAGCAGATAGAATTCAGCAATATATAAGAAAAAAGGACACACCTTGACCAAGTGTGGTTTATTCAAGTGACGCAAGGCTGATTCAATATTTGAAAATCAATCAACATAATCTGTGTTAACAAGCTTACAAACAGAAATCACATGGCCATATCAGTTGATAAAGAAAAGCATTTGACAAAATCCAACACTCATTCATGATTTGATAAAAAACCCTCTGAGAATACTATAAATAAATGGGAATTTCCTCAACTTCATAAATAGCATCTACAAAAAAACTATAACTAATACTATACCTAATGATTCAAGACCTAATACTTTCTCCCTAAGTTCTGGAAAAAGTCAAGGATGTCCACTCTCACCACTCTTATTCAACATAGTGCTAAAATTTCTAACAAGTGCAATTAAGCAAGAAAAGGAAATAAAATGCATATAGATCAAAAAGAAGAAATAAAACAGTCCCTATTTGCAGATGACATGATTATCTACACAGAAAATGCCAAGGAGTCTTTAAAAAAAGAAGAAGAAAGAAAAAGAAAAAACTCCTAAGCCAATAAGGAAGTTTAGCTAAGTTTGCAGGACACACGGTAAACATACAAAAATGTTTAGCATTTCTGTATACTAGTAATGAACACATAGACACTGAAATTTAAGTGAAATTTAATACCATTTTCAATTGCCCTCTCCCCCTCAAAATGAAATACTTAAGTGTAAATATAATAACATACATACAGTATGGACTCTTATCCTGAAAACTACAAAATACTGATGAAAGAAATCAAAGAGGATGTAAATAAAAGGAGAGAAGTACCATTTTCACAGATTGGAAGAACTCAACAAAGAAATGATATCAGTTCATCCCAATTTGATATTCAGTTTTAACACAATTCTTATCAAAATCACAGAAAGAGTTTTTGTAGATGTAGACAAGATTATGCTAAAATTTAAATGGCAAGACAAAGAACCAGAATAATTAAAACAATTTTGAAAAGGAAGAATGAAGTGGGAGGAATAAGTCTACCTAATTTCAAGCCTTATTATATAACTACAGAAATCAAGATCATTGACAATAATAGAGGAAAGACAGCACAATGCATAAAAAGAAAAAAGTGATACATTGAACATCATAAAAATTAAAAAACCTTTTCTCTGTGAAAGACTCTGTAAACAATGAAAAGACAAGCTACAGATTGGGAGAAAACATTTGCAAACCACATATGCAACAAAGGACTAGTATCTAAAATATGTAGGGTTTCCCTGGTGGCGCAGTGGTTGAGAGTCTGCCTGCTGATGCAGGGGACACGGGTTCGTGCCCCGGTCTGGGAAGATCCCACATGCCGCAGAGTGTCTGGGCCCGTGAGCCATGGCCGCCGAGCCTGCACGTCCGGAGCCTGTGCTCCGCAACGGGAGAGGCCACAACAGTGAGAGGCCCGCGTACCGAAAAATAAAAAACAAAAAAAACCTAAAATATGTAAAGGATTATCAAATCCAATAATAAGAAAACAAACAATCTAATTAGAAAAAGGGCAAAAGAGATAAACAAAAATTCCACCGAAGAGGATATACAGATGGCAAATAAGCACATGAAAAGATGTTCCAACATCATTAGCCATTAGGGAAATGCAAATTAAAATTACAAGACTACATACCTGTCTGAAAGGCTAAAATAGAAATTAGTGACGAAACTAAATACTGGTGAGGATGTGGAGAATTTGGATCACTCATACCTGTGGGTGAAAATGTAAAATGGTACAGCCACTCTGGGAAACAGTCTGACAATTACTTATAAAAATACACATGTGACTACCAGATGACCCAGCAGTTATACTCCTGGGCATTTATTCTAGAGAAATGAAAATGTGTATTCCCACAAAACCCTGTATACAAATGTTCATAGCAGCTTTATTCATAATAGTGATACATTCCAGATGTCTTTCAATTGGTGAATGGATAAACAAACTGTGGTACATCCATACAGTGGAATACTGCTCAGCAGCAAAAAGGAATAAACTATTGATACATGTAACAACTTGGATGAATCTCCAAAGTGTTACGTTAAGTGAAAAAAAAAAAAATCTCAAAAGTTACATACTGTGTGATTCCATTTACATAACATTCTTGAAATGATAAAATTATAGAACTAAAGAACAGATTAGTGGTAGCCAGAGAAAGGGCAATACAAGAGATCCTTGTGGTGATGGAAATGTTCTGTATCTGGACCATAGCAATGTCAGTGTTCTGGTTGTGATTTGTACTGTGGTTAAGGAAGTCATTGCTATTGGAGGAACCTGGGAAAGGGGTATACATGGGCCCTCTTTGTACTATTTCTTACACCTGCATGTGAATCTACAATTATCTCAAAATAAAAAGTTAATTTATTGTTCTTAACCACAAGAAAAAAAAGCCCTCTAAACTCCCCTACCTCACCCTAGTTCTGGCCCGAGTCTTAAACCTAGACTCAGTTTAAGGCTTTTCCTCACAATTTTGGCAAATTGACCATTAGAAGGATGACTAATTGGGGGCAAATTGTCTTTGATGACTTGGCTTTGGATGAACTAACCTACACTCCAGTTACTCAGGGTTAGGAAGAAAGAGGCTGAGGGTGTATATTAGGACTGGATAATACCAGTCTTCAGAGCCGCTTTAAGGAACCTGGACACTGTCCTTGGGACAATGAGGGGTGTATTAGTCAGCTCATAATACCAAAACAAAGTGCCACGGACTGAGTGGCTTAAACAACAGAAATTTATGTTCTCACCGTTCTTGAGGCTTAGAAGTGTGATATCAAGGTGTCAGCAGAGTTGGTTTCTTCTGAGGCCTCTCCCTTTGGTTTGTAGATGGCCCTCTTCTTGTGTCCTCACATGGTCCTTCCTCTGTGTATCTGTGTCCTAATCTCTTCTGATTGAAGACAGCAGTCATGTTGGATTAGGGCCCACTCCCAATGACCTCATGTTAACTTTACCTCTTTAAAGATGGTATCCCCAAGTACAGTCACATTCTGAGCTACTGGGGATTAGGATTTCAACACATGCATTTGGGGGGAGGGGATGTAATTCAGCACATAACAAGGAGTTATTAACTGACTGAAACACGGGGTTAGTCAGGTGATTCATATTTTTGTTATTTGTCTTGTCCTCTGGCTTCAGTGTGGAAAACTGATAGAAGGTAAGAAGGGAGGTGAGAAGACTGATAAGGAGGCTGTCACCATCGTCCAGATAAAAGAAGATGGGGGTCTGCACTGAGGCAGATGCACTGGAAGTGGAGAGAAATTTACAAATCCAAGGTGTCATAGTCAGGGCTGCCCTAAAAGCAGACTACAGACATGGACTTGGATACAGGTAGTTTATTTGGGAGATGATCTCAGGAAGCACCATGAGGAAGGTGGGAAAGGGAGGCAAGAAAAGGAGATGAACCTATAAAGGGTATGCCAAGGAGCAAATTCCCCCTGTGGGCACCTGGAGCTCAGTCTCACTGGGAACCATCTGAAGAACCAAGTAAACTGCCCACTGGAGACAGAACTGGCTCACTGGAGGACAGGGAGCCTGAGTAATTTATCCACCAACTCTCATCCCCCATTGGTTGGAGACGGCCCCCAGGGGTCCGCACACATCTGAGTAGTATATACACACAGCCGAGTGACCTTTGGAGGCTGTGAAGCACTGTCGTCTAATAGAACTTTCTGCAATAAGGGAAATGTTCTACATTGATGCTGTCCAATATGGTAGCCACTAGCCAGCCACACGTGGCCACTCAGCACGTGAAGTGCAGCTGGTGTGACTGAGAAACTGAATTTTTCATTTTACTTAATTTTAATGAACGTAAATTTATATAGTCATATGTGGGAGTGGCCATCCTATTGCCCAGCACAGCTTTGGAGAACGCAGAGACCTCACAGAACACAGGACCTGGGGCAGGAGCAGGGAACTGTCCACCACAGCAGTTCTGAATCAGGCTGGCTGAGTGGGTCCGACAAAGAGAGGGAGAATCAACAGGACTTGGTATTTAGTTGGATATGGAGTTGGGGGCTGTGCTGGTGGCTCCAAGTAGGGTGTGCTACAATTGGCCAAAGGCTGTGCAGGTGGTGTTTCCAGGGGCTGAGCTAACCAGTGCCATGGGGCACACTTTGGACCCTTACTATGTCTGCTGCTAGAAGGGGTCCAGAGGATCAAATAATGGTTCCCTCACTGCTCTTCCAAACAGGACTAAGCCTCCCTTACAAAGGACAGGGCAGTCAATCCTGAAGGAGGCAGTTTAAGGGGAGAAATATTAGTGTATTTGGGGTTTCTTGTGAATATTTTGTGGTGTTCTAAAAATGAACATAATTAAAAGCAGCATTTCTTTCAGAAAATCAAAACAAGGTCCCCACCTAAAGAAAGTGATGTGGGTAGATGCGCGTTGGTAATAGACTTGGCAGTGCTCTTGCAGTGCCTACGTGCTGACACGCTATAATTTTTTCTTGATGGTTAGACATACTCTGTTGTTATTCAATCTGACTCCTCTGAGACTGTTGCCAGTAGTCCAATTAAATAGTTAGCTGAATATATTAGTGCACATTGCTGTGTATTTGGCCCTAACGAGGTTTACAGGAAATGCATTTCCCAGGCCGCAAGGGCTCCAGAGGTGGGAATTGCTGATGGCTCTGCTCTCCTTGGCCATCATCGCTGGCCCCAGGCCAGCCATCCCTGAGAAAGAGCCTCTGATAAACCAAGATGACAGAGCTAGAGCAAGGAGTTGGGGAGCGGCCCTTGGTTTCCTTAAGAGAAATAATCAGTCTTGGGCCTGCTCCAGCTGCCATAACAAAATACCACGGACTGGGTAGCTTAAACACAAAAATGCATTTTCTCACAGTTCTAGAGGGTAGAAGTCCAAGATCAAGGTATCAGAAATTTTGGCTTCTGTCTTCCTGGCTTGTAGATGGCCACCTTCTTCCTTGGCACGCACAGAAAAGGGAGATAGAACTCTAATGTCCCTTCCTCTTCTTATAAGGACGTCAGTCCCATGGGATTAGGGCCTCACCCTTATGAACTCATTTAATTTAGTTATCTCCTTCAAGGCCCTATCTCCAAATACAGTCACATTGGGTGTTAAGGTTTCAACATATGAATTGGGTATGGGGCACAATTCAGTCCATAAAAGGGTGGTTGAAGACACCAGTTAGAACAAGCAGAAAGCAAACTGGATCTTGGTCACCTCTGCTTAGAAGGATGCATCCTGACAGAAACATCCGATGCTCACACAACCAATGTTTATTGAGCACCTACTATATACCAGACGTCGAGTTGGTGCTGCAGCTACTGTGGTGAGCAAGAGGGGTTTACTTCTCTTGGAATCTAGTAGGTCCAAGAGAAAGTGCAGGACACCATGAGAACACACACATCAGAGCATCCCTAGTCCTGACCTGGACAGCCCTAGCAGGCTTCTCCAAGGAAGCAACATTTAAGCTGAGACCCAGTAAATGATTATGGATCATTTTTCCAGGGGAAGGAAGTGGGAATGGCAGTGGAGTGCTGTTCCTGACAGTGGGGACAAAACCTATGCAATGACCTTGAGGTAAGAGAGCACGGCTCATTAGAAGAACAGAGAAGTCAGGGTGTCTAGAGCAAAACCCTTCCTTCCCAGCCCACGACAGCACCAGGGCATCATGGGCACCCACCCTCATGGGTCGGATGCTGGATGTTGCTAAGATGTTCACTGGCCAAGATTCAGGCTTTACTTTCTAAAGTTCTCTCTGGCCCTGAGAGGCTAAGACAGTTAGGGTGAGTGGTGTCCTTTCATATCCGCAAAGTTGGTGGAATCATCCCAGACAGACCCTTGCTAGCCTGAACCTGGGGAAGTGGCCTCTTGAAGCCCATAGTGACTCCCAAAACACCATCTGTGAGAGGCCAGATGTGGCCAGGTAGTTGGCTTTTATAAAGCCAGGTAAGAGGCAGCACTTTGACCTGACCACATCTTCGGTGGCATCCCAGAAAGCCAGGACACAGCCCCCAAGTCAGGGAGTTCCTATATAGTACAGCGAATGGGAACTGGGGCCCTAGAGTCAGAAGGACCAGAATTTGAGTCCTACTTCTGCCTCATCTGGCAAGGTGACCTTGGGAAAGTTGCTCACCTCTCTGAGTCTCAGTTTCCCCATCTGAAAAATGGGAATTTATTCCACAAATATTGACTGGCTGCCTACTGTGTGGCAGATGCTGTGCTGGGTGTCTGTGATACAATGGTAAACCCAATAGACACAGGTCGCTTTTGGTCTAGCAGGGGAGCAGACAATCAACCCACAGATGAGGATAACATGTGACCAGAACAATAATGGAAACCCACAGGGTGAGAGGATAAAGACAACAGGAATGAGGAGGAGGGGCATCCATTCATACAAGGTGTCAGAGAAGGCTTCTCGGAGGAGGTGACATGTGAGCCAAGACCAGAAGATGAGCAACAGTCCCTAACTCCCAGGGCGGGTGTAAGAACTAAATGAAACACTGTCCACAAAGTGCCAAGCATGGTGCCTGCACATAGGCAGAGCTCAAAAAACTACTGACTTTATCATCAGCCACTAAACCATAAGCTCCTTTGTTTGCCAGAATACAACACATACAGAGCTGACTAAGTTAACAAGCTTCTTTTTTTCTTATGCTATCGTGTTGCTGGTAAAGTCTTTATCTGGCCTTCATTTTTGAAGGACAGTTCGCCAAGGGTTAAACTTATAGCCAACGATAATGTCTTGTACACTTAAAATTTGTTAAGAGGATAGATCTCACTTTAAGTGTTCTTATCACAATAAAATAAAATTTAAAAGAGTTTACCAAATTAATACATTTATAATAGTAATGGTACTAGTAGTAGGAAGAAGAAGAAGAATTGCTAGTAGTTCTAAGAGTAGTAGTATTAACAGTGGTAGTAATAACAGTAGGAATATCAGCAACTCCTGCTACCGCCGACCCTTTCAACAGGGGCGCCATGTTGCAAGGGTAGGAATGTGAGATTTCAAGTCAGTCAAAGCCACACTTGAATAATCCTGGCCCCACTACGTGGTTACTGTGAAGCACTGAAACTCACTTCCCTAAGCCTCAGTTTCCTCCTCTATATATGGTAGGGATAACAGAGTGCATCTCTCAGGGCAGCTGTAGGGATTGGGGAGGTGTATGTATGGTGACTCAGACAGAGTAGGCCCACAATACGTGGTGATTCTCCACATGCCAAGCACGTCCTGCCCAGTAACTGAACTCCAGGCATCTGACACTCAAGCACCATCCTTAGGGAGAGATGGGGAAGCCAGCTGGGCATGTGTGGGTCAGGCCTTGCAGCTGCCAGCAACTTATGCTCACCAGGCAGCCACTGCTAATCTGGGTTGGGGTAGCTCACTTCGCTAAATGCTCTCAGACTTTTCTGGTCCGGGAACTAGACCCCTTGGAAAATTGCTAGATTGAACTAAACCAAGTAAAAGTTTTCCACTGGACTGAAATTCCAGTGGGCAGAGAAATGTTTTCTGACACATTTAACTGTCAAAAAAATGCATATCTATCAATCAACAAGAAAAAGCAAAACTATACATATGGGAACATATGTTTATGTGTAACTGATTCACTTTGTTATAAAGCAGAAACTAACACACTATTGTAAAGCAATTATACCCCAATAAAGATGTTAAAAAAAAAAAAAGCAAAACTATAAAATAGAAAACTGACAGGGACCTACTACATAGCCCAGGAACTATACTCAATATTATATAATGACCTATAAGGGAAAAGAATCTGAAAAAGAATATATATATATAAATAATATACGTATGTGTGTATAACTGAATCACTGTGCTGTACACCTGAAACTTACACGATATTGTAAATCAACTATACTTCAATTAAAAATGTTTTTAAAAATCCATTGACAAGTAAAAAAAAAAGAGAGAGAGAGAAAAGAAAAACAACCCAAAATGGACAAAGTAGATAAATAGGCAACTCACACATAACAAAGACTTTGGACCAACTAACACACAAAAAGATCCTCGGCCCAGCAAGGATCTATGGAAATTAAAGAGAAGCCCTTTCAGACCTATCAAAGGGACAAAAAATTAGATCAAAAGTGGCCAGGGTTGGTGACAGTGTAGGGAAATGGGTACTTTCATGTACTGTTGCTAGAAATGAAAAATGGTAGCTTTGGGGAGGGCAATCTGACAGTGCCTGTTAAAATCTGAAATTCGGATATTATTTTAGCCACTGCTAAGTGAGTATCCTAGAGAAATACTCATATCCGGGCCCAAGGAGGCATAAAATAGGGATGGTCACCACAAGCATCATTTGTAAGAGCAAACAGTTGAAAACAGTGCAATGTCTATAGATATAGGAATGACTAAATTAAAATAATACAATCATATTATGGAATATAATGAAGCAGATAAAAAGAGATAGATCTAGACGAATGACCACAGACAGAAGATGTCCAAGACATAGTAAGTGAAATCAGAGTGTTATAGAATAATACATATAGTATAATCTCATTTGTATGGGAACAAACAGAAGAAAATAATGTATTCCTATAGGAATGTATGTGCATGTGTATTTGCACAAATACACAGAAGAAGGTTGAAAGAAAACACAGTTAAATGATAACAGTTGTTACTTCTGGGGAGAAAGGGGGATGGATTGAGGGGGACTTCAAGTGGAAGTTTAGTATTAGCCATATTTGAATTTTTTTCAAGAATGCATGCATGTAAGGGAAGATAGTTACAGCATACAAAACAAATCAACAAAGGATTGTTATTCAAACTGTATTAAGAATTCTTATGAATTGGTAAGAAGACAAAGCCCACTAAAAAAGTGGGGGAAAAAAGACATGAACAGGAATTTCCCAGAAGAGGAAACTCAAACAACTAATAATATAAAAATAAATAAATAAACTAAACCCAAACAAACAAACACACAAACACGTAGATACATAGAACAGAGTAGTGGCTACCAGAGGCGAAGGGTCAGCAGGGCAGGGGAGGCGGGGGAGTATGAAATGGGTAAAGGGGTTAGCTGTATGGTGACGGACGGAAACGAAATTTTCGACGGTGAGCACACTGTACTGTACAGGGAAGTAGAAATACAATGTTGTACACGTGAAACATATAATCTTATAAACTAATGTTACCTCAATAACTAATAATTTAAAAGATGCAAATCTGACACACAGAAAACTCTTGGTACAACCTAGTATCATTTCAACATTCAACAGATGTGTGTTGAGTGCTTACCATGTGCCGGTATGGAACAAGGTCATGGCGGGTGGGGGAGGGGACTGATAATGGGGGAAGAAAGACACATTTAAGAAATACGGGGAAAAAAAAGAAAAAACAGACAAGAAATAGGAAATTTACAGATTAGGCTCAGCTCTGAAAATTTTTTAAAAGAAGAACTAGAACAGGAATGGGGAGTTGGCTGCCTTTAGATAGCCTTGATCAGAAGAATGTCTGTGAGGACACGACATTCGAACCGAAGGATCCAGTCGTGTGCAGAGCTCAGGAGAGAGTGTTCTAGCCCAGGAAGTATCAGAAACAGAAAGGACAAGGCCCAGTGCAGTGAGAAGCCTGTGGAAGTTTCTCAGCAAAGTGAGACAGGATCTGAGCTGTGTTTTAAAAAAATCCCCCGGTCCAAACCCATGGGATGTACAACACAAAGAGTGAACCAAGAAATGTAAACTGTGGACTCTGGGTGGTAATGATGTGTCCATGTAGGTTCATCAGTTGTAACAAATGTACCATGTGGTGGGCAATGTTGATAACAGGGCAGGCTGTGCATGGTGCGGGGTGGTCTTTGGGAAATCGCTGGACCTTCCACTCAATTTTGCTGTGAACCTAAAACTGCTCTAAAAACATAAAATCTTCATTAAAAAACTAAACTACTGGGGCTTCCCTGGTGGCACAGTGGTTAAGAATCCGCCTGCCATTGCAGGGGACACGGGTTCGAGCCCTGGTCTGGGAAGATCCCACATGCCGCAGAGCAACTAAGCCCACACGCCACAACTACTGAGCCTGCATGCCTGGAGCCTGCGCTGTGCAACAAGAGAAGCCACCGCAAGGAGAAGCCCGTGCACCACAACGAAGAGTAGCCCTGCTTGCCGCAACTAGAGAAAGCCCACGCGCAGCAACGAAGACCCAACAAAAGCCTAATTAATTAATTAATTTAAAAAAAACCTAAACTACTGAATTGAAAACAAAATAATAAAAGTTGCAAATCATAAAAGCGCAAATTAAAACCACAACGAGATTTCAATTCCCACCAAACAGATGGGCAAAATTGTTAAAGTAAAACATTCGCGGGCTTCCCTGGTGGCGCAGTGGTTGAGAGTCCACCTGCCGATGCAGGGGACACGGGTTCGTGCCCCGGTCCGGGAAGATCCCACATGCCGCGGAGCGGCTGGGCCCGTGAGCCATGGCCACTGAGCCTGCGCATCTGGAGCCTGTGCTCCGCAACAGGAGAAGCCACAACAGTGAGAGGCCCGCGTACCGCAAAAAAACAAACAAACAAAAAATAACGTTCGCAAATGCTAGCAGGGATGTGGAATCACAGGAATCCTCAGACACACTTGGTGGGGTGTTTGGTATAACCACTTTTGAAAACAGGTTGGATTTACCTCCCAAGTTTTACATAAGAAAATCCCATGACCCAGCAGTCATACTCCCGGGCACATACCTAGATAAACCCTTCAACAAGTGTGCCAGGAGACATAAATAGGAATGTCCCGCCGAACTAGTCCCCCCAAACGAAACAATTCATGTGTCCATCACCAACAGAATGGATACATGGTCTGCAGTCATTCACGCAACAGTACACCAGACAGCAGTAGAAATGAATTAAACCTTAGCACAAAATTCAAGATGGCGCTAATTTTTGGAAAGGGAGGGAAATTGTCACTGGGGAAAAGCACCTAGGAGGTTCTGAGGTACTGAGAAATGTTCTACTTCTCAACCTGGGTCTTTATTTTACAGTTACTTTTTAAACTCTGTGTGTGCTTTATATACTATTTTTTTATTCTTTTTTAAATTTTTATTCTATATTGGAGTATAGTTGATTTACAATGTTGTGTTAGTTTCAGGTGTACAGCAAAGTGATCCAGTTATACACATCCATTTATCTATTCTTTTTCAGATGCTTTTCCCTTATAGGTTATTACAGAGTGTTGAGTAGAGCTCCTTGTGCTGTACAGTAGGTCCTTGTTGATTATCTATTTTATATTTTATATAGTAGAGTTATACACTATTTTAATGTGTGTAATTGAAAATAAGAAAAAGTCATGAAGGAAAGAAGAAGAGAGACGACTCAGCCCAGTGGCACATCTGTTTCCCTCCACCCAGGAGAGACCACGAACTTACCTCTGGATCCACATAGAAAAGTGCTCAGGTTGGCTGAAACACCCCAAGAGCCAGCATGGTGATGACAGCGGAACAAACATAGGACAGGCCCATGAGGACCCTAAGGCCAGTCTGCACCTTCCAGTCTCTTTCTCTGCTAAAGCCGTGGCCATTGTGGGTTTAGAGTAAAAAAGGAAGCCCACTTTCTTCCCCAAGTCATTGCTCTAGAAAGGCCTTCAGACATATCTGATCCAACCTCTTTGCCTCACAAAGACCCAAGAGAGGAGGTCACCAAATCAACATAGCCATTCAGTCTAGATCAGTGGTTCTCAACCTCCCTGCCCTCACCATGACCCCCAGGGCAAATGACGTCCACAGGAGTATCCTGTCAGGGATATATCCAGCCTGGGATCAGAGCACAGACAAGACAGACTCTGGGTTATGTGCAACGCCCCCAGGGAAACTTAAAGTCAGGAATGGGTCCATGTCCCCTGACAGACCCCATCTCATTCACAGAACTGCCACAGTTCCTGACACAGAGCTGAAGCTCAATAAATATTTGTTGACTTAAGTTTTACTCCATCTAATTTATTTCAACTAAACTCCCTGTGCCTTTAAACTGAAGAAGAGAAAAGGAAAGGCTTAAATCCACAGGGAGGTGTGGAAAGCATACCAGGGTTCTGGAAAGTGCAGGTACCATGTTTGAAATCAGAAAGCAGAGCTGAGAGGCAGCCACAGGCCACCTGGAAGCTACTCACCTTTGGGAAGTCACTTCTCTGTGGAACCTCTACTCTTCCTTACATGGCTGCCATGACCTCCTCTCTCCACTACCTGGCTTCCTCTCTGACTCAGGGGTCCAAAATGGCTGCTCCAACCCAGAATCCACTTTGCATTCAAGTTCAACTGCCACTACCAGCTGGGAATTCCCCTCTGAGTCTTGTTCAAATTCCAGGAGAGAATCCGATTGGCCAAGCCCATCCAGGCCACACAAGTGATAGGTGGTGAGCCAACCTATAGTCTGGCTGTCCTCAGGTCACATGGCCACTGCTGGTCCAATCAGCCATGACTGGGAAGAGAAAGGGTAGAGTCACTTATTATAGATGACGGCAGTTTAAGGTGACCCAGGGCTGTGAGGAGAGAAGTTTCTTGCAGAAGGCGGATGGATGCAGGAGAAAATTAACATCTCTAGTCCTTTTAACCTGTGGTTCCTGAGGTCTGAAACGTTATCCTTCAGGGAACCTGCCTCCTGGGATCTGAGCGAGAGGGTCAGGGATATAGTGGTTGGCATGAGTGTCTTTTGGATTATTTATCTCAAGCTGGAAAAACGAATATGACAAGGATTAAGAGTATAGGCTGGGGCTTCCCTGATGGCACAGTGGTTGAGAGTCCGCCTGCCGATGCAGGGAACGCGGGTTCGTGCCCCGGTCTGGGAGGATCCCACATGCCGCGGAGCGGCTGGGCCCGTGAGCCATGGCCGCTGAGGCTGCGCGTCCGGAGCCTGTGCTCCACAACGGGAGAGGCCACAACAGTGAGAGGCCCGCGTACCAAAAAAAAGAGTATAGGCTGTAGAGTCAGACAGATAGTGATCTAATCCTGGATCTGCCACTTACTCTCTGTGTGTACTTCGGCAAGTTACTAAATGTCTCTGAGCTTTTGTTTTCTCAGCTGCGTAAAGTAATACTAGAACCTACTTCACAGGGTTGTGAGGATTAAAGGTGACAGAACATGATGCAAAGTGTTAGCACAGTTCCTAGAGCAAAGTAGATGCTCAATAAATGTCAGCTTGTTCTTCTGAATGGAAAGCCCTCATCCAGACACGTGGACAGACACCTGGCCACGTCACTTCAGCACCTGGATGCAAGTGTGCTTCAAGTCATTACCCTGGACTTTTTGGATAAATAAGCAAATAAACTCCCTTTTGTTTGCACAGTCCTGTTTTAACTGGTTCTGTATCACTTGCAGCCAAAAAAATGTCCTGACAAAAACACTGTAAAAAATTACTCTCACTCGCTTTCTGACCAGCTTTCTTTCACGGAGAAAGAAAGCAGTGGATTCACAGCCAGTCACTGAGGACTGCATATAACCCAGAGGCTGTCTTACCTGTGCTTCAGATCATAGGCTAGATGTGCCTATAACAAGATACTCCTGTGGATGTCATTTGCCCTGTGGGTCATGGCAGGGGGGCAGGGAGGTTGACAACCATTGGTCTAGACTGAACAGCTGTGTTGATGACACATGAAGGTCCAGCAACCCCAACCCACCTCCTGCCAGCCCAGCCACAGCACAGCCTCTGAGGGTGTGTCTGAAGTACGGGGGTCTCCACACACCCTCTACCTCCACCCGCACACGCACACACACACACACACACACACACACACACACACACACACGCACACTCGCCTTTCCCGGGCATTTCTGACAATGCCAGTCAATGGGCAGAGACTAGGGTCCTGGCTCAAGTGGTCTGAACTCCCTGGGGTAAAAAGCGCTTCATTCTTCCAAAGACTCATTCTATCATTCACTTAAATACCCATTCTTCTTCTAAATGCACACTTCCTCTGTGCCAGGCTCTGTGCTGGGCGTGGGGGTGGAGGAAGTGCACAGAATGAATGACCACCATCCAGTGGAAAGAGCTCCCAGACCAGCAGGACTTTCAGCCGTGGATGTAAGTGGTACTGCAGATGGGACAGGTACCAGAGGAGAAGGACAGACACGGTTCTGCGTTTCCAGAAGCAAATGCCAGGACACACAGTCTCACAAATACAGTCTCACCCACGGAGACATGATCAGGGATGTGGAGACTTTGAGGGATGGAGTATGGCCAGTGATGAGAGTGGTTACAGACAAGGGCATGGCTAGAAAGGGGGACAAGGTCAGGCATGGGAATGTGGTCAATGGGAAGGTTCCCATGATTGTTCAGAGATGTTCAGTTTCTCTGCTTTATGTTATGTGGTAGGATTGCACTTCCTTTGACATTGGCTGTGGCTGTGTGACTTGCTTTGGCCATGATATGTCAGTGGGAGGGATATATGTCACTTGCGAATGGGCAACTTGGGACACCCCAGATGGTGGAGGCTCTGTCCACCAGGGTCCCGAGTGCGGAGAAACCCATGAGGGACACGAAGCATGAGGGAGGACGAAACCTCTGTGACTCGGAGCCACTGAGATGGAGATGGGAGATGTTTGTTACTGTAGCAGTACACAGTCTGCCCTGACTGATGTGGTCAGGGTAGGGCGATGAGGGCAGTGACAGCACTGAGCAGGGATGGGGGAGGGGAGGGACTGGGACCAGTAGATCCTGCCCCTCTTCTTTTCACCCTCCAGAGGAGTCTGGCCCCACAGACAGGGTTGCTCTCTGAGCACAGCCAGCTGTCTTTGTCTTCCTTCCAGAAATTTCACTTGATTTCCCTGGAAGGGACCTGGGGAGCTCTCTCTGTTTCTCTTTATTTCATTCCGAGGATTCCTCATCCCCTCTGTGGAGCCTGCGTTTATCCTGAACTCTGTCAGCTCCGCTGAGCAGCCATAAATCAGGAGCTGTTGCAAAGAGAATCTGCAGAGAAGAAAGTCAAAGACAGGTTCCTCAGGCAGAGAAGGGGCGTTGAGAACAGAGCCCCCAGGATGATGCCAGCTCCTCCAACCCTAGCCGGCTCTGCAGGGGGTGCAGACACTGCCCCCACCCCCCACACACCCAGGCAGCTAACGGTGGTAGCAAATTCTGCCTCCTGTGATCAACGGGGACCATATTTCAACAAATCTAAGATGCCATTGGTTGTACGGTGCACCTTTATGTACCACTAAGAACGAAAGAACACGGCCAATTAAACCAAGACACACTGCTTTATTAGCACTTAGAATTTTTATTTTATATGTATCAAAAGGGCTCTCTTAGACGTATTTAAATGTAGATTTTTATCATATATCACTATGGTGCCTATAAAAAATGGAGAACGTGAGCAAAATAAATTGGTCAAGTTATCCTACAACATCTTTGCCTTCAGAATTTGACTTTTGTGAGTCTCTTTTCAACTCAGTCATTGATGTTTGTGTTTTTCACACAATATCATCTTCTGGGACATCAAGAGCTTAGGTGATGCAACAGCTCTTAAAAGAGTGTTCCACCTTTGTCCCTGAGATTTTATCTCAAGCAGACATTCATTCTTCAAGTTTTGATGCTGCCACTTTTTTAAAAATCTTGCCACAAGTTTCCAGGCAATGACAAGTGCATCACACTGCCATCAGGCTAACAACAATTATGAAATGCCATTTCATAAGATGAAACCTGTTTTCATGGAGAGGAGAAAACACGTGTCTTTGAATCAGTGGAATCTGCACCCACCTTCCCTGATTCTGCTTCTAATGTAATAGACAAGAGTTTGGGGTCATAAAGGCATGGCTTCAACTCCCAGCCACTCTACGTCTTAGCTGTGTGATGTATACCTCATTTTACTGTGCTTCCCAGATATTGTGTTTTTTAACAAACTGAAGGTTTATGACAATCCTGAGTTGAGCAAGTCTATCAGCACCATTTTTCTAACAGCGGTTGCTCCCTTCATGTCTCTGTGTCACATTCTGGTAATTCTCACACTATTTCTAACTTTTTCATTAGTATTATATTTGTATGGTGATCTGTGATCAGTGATCTTTGATGTTACTACTATGACTCATTGAAGGCTCAGATGATTGGTTAGCTTTTTTTAGCAAAAAAGTATTTTTAATTAAGGTATGTACATTTTTTAGACATAATGCTATTGCACACTTAGACTGCAGTATAGTGGAAACATCACTTGTATATGTACTGGGAAACAAAAAAATTTTGTGTGACTTTCTTTATTGCATATTCACTTTATTGCAGTGGTCTGGAATCAAACCTGCAATATCTTTGAGGTCTGCCTGTGTTAATCAGGGTAGGCTATGATCTGCTGCAGTAAAAAACAATCCCCAAATCTCAGTGGCTTAACACAATAAAGGGTTGTGTTCACACACATCTAGTCAAGGCCAGGACCACGTGTCAGGGCAACTGCCCTCCACATGCTAACTGCCTAGAACACATGGTTCCGTCACCTGGAGTGATGCGGGAGGTGGGAAGGGAGAGACTCCATAATTATCGAAGGGCATTTCCCTGCTTCAGCCAGGAAGCGACACCCATCACTTCCACCCACATTTCAATGGCCAGAACTAGTCCCATGACCCTGCCTAACGTAGGGGACTGGAAAATGTTCTTGTCTGTGTAGGCAGGAAGGAGAAAAGACCAAAATATTTGTGCCTGCAGTGAAGTCGAGCACAGTGATACTAGGCAATTTGCTAAATCTCTCTGAGCCTTTGTTTCATGTCAAAAGGAGGGTTATGAATGTGTCTATTCCTGTGGCGTGGCTGAAGGATGATGCACGAGACACACACGCTGCGTCCTGCCTGATGCAGGGTAAGCACTCAGCGAATACCAGCTGCGATGTATCGAGACCTCCTGAAGTCACACAGAACACCCTTCCCACCTGGAAACGACTATGCTTGCCCCACATCAACCCCTGAGGCATCTCTTCTCTCAGGTGAAACAGTCCCAGCCCCACCCCATCCCACCCCCAAGTCCTTCTCATGATTTTCTCCCCAGAAGAGACCCTCAGAATCACTCACCACCCCTTCTTTACGTCTCTGCTATCTGACAGCCCTGGTGCCTCCAAACGCTTGCTTTGTGACCCTTGCCAAGTGCACAGGCCTCTCTGGACCTCTGCTTCCTCGTCCATAAAATGAAGCAGAGCTCCCTGCCTCGAATGAGGGGAGGTAATGTCAGCAGGAACCTGGACCTGGAGTCTTGAGAACTCAGGGGCTCCCCCCACCTTGTCTGGAGTCTTGAGAACTGCAGGAGCTCCCCATAGTCTGATGGAAGGTCAGTCCTGCTCTAGCCCACGGGGAAGGAGGGGAGGATGTTAGCAGAGCTCTCCATTTTTCACAAGAAGGTGTGAAATCTGCCAGTTTTTAAATGTCAGCAACTACTTCTTAGGAAAACAATTAACCCTATGTATGCCAAACAACACATGTCAGTGGGGAGGGTTTGGCGAGCTTACAAGCTCTGGCTACACCTTAAGTCTTTGAGAAGCTAGAGGTGGGACGTTTTCCCTTTTAATAAATATTCCTGGACCCAAAGATCTTATTATTCCCCCTCTCAGGAGAAGAACCACAGGGGGTACAGGGAGAGAGGTCAGATTTGCTGGTGACGGTGATGTGTCTGCCTATAGGACTTGATCAAAACCAAATTCAATCAGCAGAAACATCCATGAATAAACCTATACCAGTGCCCACTCCATGCCAGGCCTGGGACACTCAGAGAAGAATCAGATCCAGACCTCACCCGTGAGAAGCTCCCACACACAGGAGAAGACAGATAGAAACACAGGCCACTGAAACGGCAGATGTGGGGATGTGTGAGCCTGGGGTGTGTGGCTGGGAAGGGGGCATCAGCCCAGGTGCTAAGCTGTTTTCCAGGTGCGGGGGTGGCGGCTGTGTATGCAAAGGCCTGGAGATGTGAATGTGCCTGTTCCTTGAAGAAAGAAGGAGCATTGCAGGGAGGCTGGAGCCTGGGGCTACGAGGGGAGTGGGAGGAAGGGAGACAGGTGGCTGGGGGAGGTCAAGATAAGTCCCCGCCCCACCCAGCTCCCTGGGGGTTCACCTGGCACAGAGCCTGGCACTAGCCGGCATCAATCAAAAAGTCTTCCCAGTTGGTTTCCACCCTAGCCCATTAGAATCGCCCACAGAGCTGTCAGAAATTACCAGGGTAGGGGCCCCACCAGAATTTCTGGAGAAGACCAGGTAATCGATTCAAAAGGTTCGCCAGGTGATTGTAATGAGCAGCCTAAGTGGAGAGCGAGGGAACGGGAGGCGACGCTCCGAGAATCCAGCGCTCACCAGGTGCCAAACCTTGGGCAAGGCTCCTCTGTGGACCGTCACTCCATCCTCACAGCAGGCCCGTGAAGCTGGTGCTGGTGTCCTCACTGCCCAGATACGGAAGGGGCGATGCAGAAACGTTGACAACTTGCCCAGACACGTTTGGCCAGAGGTGGAATTTGTAGTCCAACTGCAGAATCCAGAAGGAAGGAAGGAAGTGAGAAAGAAGAGAGGGAAGGAGGAAGTTGAAAAGATGGATGGATGGAGGAATGGATGGAGAGAACGAATGGACGGTGGGCGGGCGGTGAAAGAATGAGAGGGAAGAAGGAAGGGAGGAATGAACGGAAAAGGGAAGAAGGAAGGCCGGGAAGGGAGAGAGTGAAGAAAAGTAGTATGCAGGGGTTGAAGCAATGAAGGAAGAAAGAATGCGTCAATTAAGGAAGTACAGTCAGGCCCTCCGTATCCGCAGGTTCCGCATGCGCGGATTCAACCAACCGCGGATCAAATTTTGGTTGAACCAGGGGATACTGAGGGCCAGCTGTATTACCTCACTGCATACAAGGGACTCGAGTGAGCATCCGCAGATTTTGGTATCCGCGGAGGTCCTGGAAGCAGTCCCCCGCGGAAACCCGCTAGGGTAACAGAAGCAGCCCGAGGTCTCAGGCCGGCGCCTTCCGCGGCCCCTGCAGCCCTGAGCCAACTCGGGTCACCGCCCCGCCGCCGCCGACTTTTGCATCCCTTCGCCCCTTCCGGGACGTGGTCTGCGTACGCGACGCCGATCGGGCGGCCGCGCATCCGCAGGGCCCTGCTGCACCCTAGCGGCGGCGCGGGGCGCTGCAGCGCGGGGCGGCGACGGAACGCCGCGAGGACCACCCTCCCCAGGGACCCTCCGAGCCGCCCGCGTTCCCTAGCAACTGGCCCTAAATGCTAAGTCCCTCGCTCTAAATGCTAAGTCCCTCGCTCCGGCAAGCCGCGCGCCGGCTGCAAACTTTAGCATCTCTAGGCCTAACATCCGCTTGAGGGAAGAGAGAGAGAAGCGTCTCCCGTAGCTTTTTCCTGAAAAGGTTTTCTCTTCTCTCCTCCTGAAAAAGGATAATGAGGTGGGGGTAGGAAAAGGAAATGGTTTAAGTTTTAAACTGTGTCTGCCGCAGGCAACAATCCAGGAAAGGTTTTTCCCTGTTTTTAAAGAGTCACGTTTGAAGCATTGAGGGAAGCTCTTTGCTGCAGCCCAGCGGCCACTGCTAGACCTTGGAAAGTCTCTGTAGGGAACCTGCTGAGTTAGAGAGGGTCCCACGGAGGAACAGCACCGAGGCTTGGCGGTGGCCGAGGTCAGGAATCGCCAAGACTAGCCCAGAACCCTTGAAAGGCCGTGGCTAATGTTGACTGAGGGCTTCCTCTTTGCCAGGCATTTTTCATATGTGGGCTCATTTTAAACGCAGGGAGCCATGAGGTTGGTTTTATCCCCACTTCGCCGAGAGGAAACTGAGGCCCAGAGGAGTTAAGGGCCCAGAGCCAGTTAGTGGCAACACCCGGGTTTTAAGCCATGAAGTTCCACCCAGGGCTCACAGGCTTAAGGGCTCTACGGTAACTGCTAAAAATGGATGCTATCACCCCTCTCACCCAACAAATACACTGAGACCTCCAGAGGCTTATTCAAGGCCACTTGTGTACAGTCTGCTGCCCAGACCCTCCCTCCCACCCTCACACCCGAAATGTCCCCCTTGAACACCAGGAGCTAACCTCAGACAGCCCCCGGGGCTGGTGGAAGAGTGTTGGCAGCTGGCCTCCAAGGTGGCCCGAGGCTGTAGTCCCCAACAGCATCCCTGATGATACAAGCTGTGTGCAGGGGGCAAGGGAGCTCAGGGGCTGAGCCACAAACTCTTCCCCACCTGTCTCTTGCCTCCTCCACCGTGTCCAGAAGCAGAGAACCGACACATGAGGCTTCATTTCACCCAACGACTCGTTCATACAATCAGCTGATATTCATTGAGCATCTGCAGATGCCAGGCCCAGTGCTGGACAGTGGGGGGGGGGCAGCGGGGGGGGCAGCGGTGGGCGGGGTACTTCGTGATAAAGACAGGAAACAAACTAATCAACCAAGGAATGCACGAGATGATTTTGGATGCTAAGTGCTGAGAAATGAATGAAACAAGTGATGCACTAGGAAGAGGCTGGGGGAGAGGGGAGCGGAACACTGCTATCAGTACCCTTGTTTGAATCCAGCTTTGCAGTTGCACCTCTTGGATTCTGAGGTGCGTGCCTCTGTCTGCACCTGTCCCCCCCACCACGTGATGGCTTGAAGGCAGAACCTGTCCTCCCATCCCTGTGCCCCTACCCCAGGGCTGGGTGCCGGGCAGCACCTCAGGGAAGGGAGCAGAGCTGATCTGGTACTTGCTGAGTGAGGGAGCCCAGAGAAGGGAGCTGAAGAGTTTACCTCATGGCATTGAACTTGACACTAGTTTTGGGAAGAGAGATCCCAGTGACGGTCAGTGTTCTGAGCCCTTGCTCTGCTCAGTCATTTGCATGCCTCATCCCCATCAATCCTTGCAATAGCCTTTCAGATAGATACCATTATTAACCCCATTTTACAGATGTGGAAACTGAGGTCACATCTCTAAAGAAGGAGAGCCAAGATTTGAATGAAGACAGCCTGGGTTCAATACCATGATTCTAACCACTGCACCCTACATTCTGCCACCCAGCAGGCCTTACACTCAGTGGGAAATGCTTTGGGGGTGGAGGTGTTACCTTGAGCGAGTCACTTCCCCTCTCTGAGCCTCCGTTTCCTCAGGTCTGTGAAACAGGGGTGGAGCAGGGGGCCTACCCTGGCTGGGTTCATTTTGGGGATTCAATAAATAATGCAAGAAACCTGCCCAGCAAGAAGCCTGGAATTCAGGAATAGGTTTTTTTAATTAAAGAATGAAGAAATAAATGAATAAGCATGTAAATGTTAGTTCCCTTCCTTGTTCTTCAATTCTGTAATAATGGAAAAAAAAAAAAAAAACTAAAAAGCTTCTGCTGGGTCTGCTGCTCTGCCCAAATTCCTGCACACAGCAGACAGTCACATATCCCCTCAGGCGTCCCTAACAACGTGCACACGTTGCTGATGGGCTTGCAGCCTCTCTCTGGTTTGTGGCTAAAGTGTAAGGCAAGAGACCCCATCCAATTCCTTCTGCACAGCGTGTTCTTGAATCAGACAGACCCGGGTCTCCAAATCCCCATCTATCACCTACTTGCTGTGTGATCTTGGGCCGATGTCTTAACCTCTCTGATGTCTGAATTCTTCACTTGTTAAGAAGATACTGCCACATTGGGCTGTCCTAAGGAGGTCATCTAAATCCCCTTTCCCGGTGAGGGTAGGCAAAGGGAACAAATCCAGAAGGTGATGTTTCCACACACACATAGCTGTGAGCTCCCTGAGCTTTAAGTGAGGTTGAAATTGAGTCGTCCATTATTCTCTTCTTCACGCTCCTTTCTCATGTGGCCTTACCCCTCCCCCACGCCCAATCCACCCCATGGGTTTCACCTCAAAATATAACCCTGAGCCCATGCTCTTCTCTGCATCCTCACCACTCCGTCCCTGGTCCAATCTACTGTCATCAGCCACCTGGACAACTAGAAGAGCCTCCCAAACTGTGCTCCCCACCCTGGCCCTCCCCACCCAATCCACTCCCCAGAACTTGAGGCAGAGAGGTCAAGTTCATCCCAAATCAGATCACTCCTCATCTTAGACCCCGCAGTGGCCCCTCATTGAACTCAGAATAAAGTGCACACTGGACCACCCCTTCCACGACTGGACTAGATCTTCTGTTTGTCCCCAGGTCACTCTCCATCCTTCCCCACACTGTTTAGTGACCCAGAGGCTGACCTGAAGGGTCAACATCAACCTTTGCCCTCTGGCTTCTGGAGGTGCCAGCAGGAGATGGGGGCGCAAAGGAGGGAGGCGGCATCATTCCCAGCTTCCTCTCTGCTTGGCCGTGGGCTGCCATGGCTGGGTCCGTCTGATGAGAGCCACTGGTGGTCTCCTACAGCCATGCCTATTTCTGGGTTCCCCTCACTGTTCCTCCCTGGCCCCGTCAGGGCTAGGGTGGCAACAAGGGCCCCACTGCTACTGGTGCCCAGGTGCCTCATGCCTCCTAATTAGTCTCCCTCAACCCCACCCAACCTCCATCAATAGTCCCCTCATTAAACTTTCATCGCTTACCTCCCTGAGTGTGCCGTCTGTTTCCTGTCTGGACAGCAACCGATGCTAAGACCCTCAAGATCTACCCCCTACCTGGCTCTCCATCCTCTTCTCACTCTTCACTACACTCTGGCCACACCTGGCTTCTTTCTGTCCCTCCACCACAGCAAGCTGCATTTGCCATTCTGTCCAGCCTGGGACACTGTTCCAGGTCTTCACACAGCTGGTCTCAGCCCAAATGTCACTCTTCAGGGAGACTTTTCTTAACCACCTATCACACACGCCCTAAAGTGTTTTTTTCTCCAAACACCTCAGACACCAAGATGTGTTGGGTTTTTTCACACCAACAATCAATTCTGCAACTCTCCACTCACCAGCTGGGTGTCCTACAATTCAACACCATCTGACACTAAGCACCCGAGGTTAGCACAGACCCCACAGGTTAAGGGTCCTGTCCCACAAGACAGCCCCCACTTCAGACCCCAACTGCAAGCCACGGGCCTCCTGTACTCCTGACAGACTGGCTATGAGTCAGGGGCTCCCACAACTCCCTCGCTGGGTTTGGCTAATTGTCAAATTACTCACAGAACTCAGAAAAACTGTTTACTTACGATTACTGGTTTATTATAAAGGATACAACTCAGGAACAGCCCGTGGAAGAGATGCACAGGGCAAGGCGTGGTGGAGGGGTGGTCCATGGACTTCCATGCCCTCTTCAGGCCCATCGCCACCCCTGCACCTTGATGTGTGACCACATCAACCTCTCCAAACCCCATCATTAGGATTTTTACGAAGGTTCCGTTACACAGGCATGAGGGATTAAATCACTGGCGCTGGGTGACTGCACTCAAACTCCAGCCCCATCCTCTTCCTAGAGGTCAAGGGGTGGGGCTCAAAGTTCCAACCCTCTAATCACGCCTTGGTCTTTCTGGCAACCAGCCCCAATTCTGAAGGTATCTAGGCCACCCCCTCCCCCAGTCATTCTTAGCATATAAAACAACACTCTTATCATAAGTCCCAAGGGTCTTAGAAGCTCTTGAATCAGGAACCAGGGACTAAGACCAAATATCATAACAAAAGGTGCACCTATCACCCCCCCATCACTCAGAAAATTATAAGGATTTTAAGAGCTCTGTGCTAGGAAGTGAAAACAAAGACCAAATATATATATATTTATATTTCTCATTATCGCACAATATCACACATCCTAATCCATTTCCTTCACTGGATTTATACCAGTCCAAAATTAGCCCCCTCATTTATTTGTTGGCTTAGGTTTTTGTCTATTTCCACCTATAAAAATGTTAGTTCCACAAGGCAGTCTTTTTTTTTTTTTTTTTTTTTTTTTGTGGCACGCGGGCCTCTCCCTGTTGTGGAGCACAGGCTCCGGACGCGCAGGCCCAGCGGCCATGGCTCACGGGCCCAGCCGCTCCGCGGCATGTGGGATCCTCCCGGACCGGGGCACGAACCCGTGTCCCCTGCATCGGCAGGCGGACTCTCAACCACTGCGCCACCAGGGAAGCCCACAAGGCAGTCTTTTTGTTTACTGCTGGAGCCCCAGCGCCTAGCCACACCTGGAACATTGGAGGGACTCGGTAAATATTTATGGAATTAATACAAGAGGTATATGTTCACTTAGAAGAAGAGATGGAGGACACCCACTTGGGACCCTGGAAGGCAGTGGGAGCACTTGGGTATCTTTTCCAAGCCTCAAACCTTTTAGTGAATCCTCTGAGGGCCCCGGATCCCTTGTAGTTCAGTTACAATCCCAGGTGTGTTTTCTGAGAAGCAGGTGGATGTTGATAAAAGAGCCTAACTCAGGAGTCAGACATATCTGGGCCTCAAGCCTGGCTCTGCTATACCCTGCACTTCCCTGAACCTCAGTCTGGAATAAAAGCACTGAAGGAATGTGAGCTACTGAAATCACTATGCAAGTTTGACTGAACATTGGGATCACCAAAGGAGCTTTAGAAAACACTGATGTAACGAAAGAGTAAAACCTATACTCTGAAAATTACAAAACATTGTTGAATGAAATTCAGGAAGACCTAAATAAAGGAAAAGACATCCCATGTTCATAGATCAGAAGATTAAGATTAAGATTAAGATTAAGACTTCCCAAACTGATCTATAGCCTCAGTGCAATCCCCATCAATATCCCAGCTGGCTGCTTCCTTAGAAATTGATGAGCTTATACTAAAATTCATACGGAAAGTCAAAAAATCAGCAATACAATCTTACCGTCTTGGAAGAAAAAGAGAAAGTTGGAGGATTCACAGTTCCCAATTTCAAAACTTACAACAATACTACAGTAGTTGAGACAGTGTGGCACTGGCATAAATATCAATGGAATAAAATTGGGAGTTCAGAAATACACCCATATATCCATGGGCAGTTGATTTTTGGCAAGGGAGAAAGAATAGTCTTTCCAACAAATAGTGCTGGGACAACTAGATATCCACACGTAAAAGAGTAAATGAAGTTGAACCCCTACCTCACACCACATAAAAAATTACTCAAACTGGATCAAAGACCTAAAGGTAAGACTATCAAATGTAAGACTATATAGTTGTTGTAAAACTATCACATTCTTTGAAGAAAACATAAGATGAAATCTTTGTGACCTTGAGTTTGGATCTTAGATATGACACCCAAATCACAAGCAACAAAAGAAAAACTAGATGAATTGAACTTAATCAAAATTAAAAACTTTGTACTTCA
Organism: Lagenorhynchus albirostris; assembly: GCF_949774975.1. NCBI lineage: Eukaryota > Metazoa > Chordata > Mammalia > Artiodactyla > Delphinidae > Lagenorhynchus > Lagenorhynchus albirostris. Next base: position 70,308,545 of record NC_083109.1, read on the forward strand.
AATGACATCATCAAAAGAGTGAAAAGACAACCCACAGAATGAGAAAAAGGTTTTTCAAATTGTATGTCTGACTTGTATGTAAACTAAATAAAGAATTATTACAACTCAACAATAAAAACATAACTCAATTTTTAAATGAGTAAAGAATCTGAGTAGATATTTGTCCAAAGGAGATATACAAAAGGCCAATAAGCACATGAAAAGTTGCTTAACATCATTATCCATCAGAGAAATTCATATGGAAACCACAGTAAGATACCACTTTACACCTGATAGGAAGGCTATAATCAAAAAGACAGATGCCAATAAGTTCTGGTGATTGTGTGAAACAAAGTGTAAGAAACCCTCTTGCCCTTCTGGTATGAATGGTGCAGCTGCTTTGGAAAACAGTCTGGCAGTTCCTCAAAAGGTTAAACATAAAGACATCATGTGACCCAGCAATTCCATTCCTAGTATATACCTAGGAGAAATGAAAACATAGATCCACACAAAATCTTGTACAGGAATATTTATAGTGGCATTATTCATAATAGCCAAAAAGTGGAAACAATCCCAATTTGCATCAGCTGATGAATGGATAAATAAAATGTGGTATATCTATATAATGGAATATTACTCGGCAATGAAAATAAATGAAGTACTGATACATGCATGAGCCTTGAAAACATTATGCTAAGTGAAAGAAGCCAGTCTCAAAGGACCACATATTATATGATTCTATTTATAAGAAATGTCCAGAATAGACAAATCTATAGAGACAGAAAGTAGATTACTGGTTGCCTACAGCTAGGGTGGAGGGTGGAGGCAGGTGGGGGGATTTGGGAGTGACAGTGAAGGGGTGCATTGATATCTTCTTGGAGTAATGGAAGTGCTTTTCAGTTGATGGTGGTGATGGAGGCACAAGTCTGTAAATACAGTAAAAGGCATTAAATTGTAAGAGAGAAAGAGAGAAAGGAAGGAAGGAAAGGAGGAGGGGGCGAAGGTGGGAAAGGGGGAAGCAGGGAAGCGGGGAAGGGGGGAAGGGGGGGAAGGAGGGAGGGAGGGGGAAAGGAAAGGAGAGGAAACGAGAGTAAAGGAAAGGAAGGAAAGGAAAGGAAAGATGCTGACATTTAGACAATCTGCTTCAACTGGTCTGGAGGGCAAGTGTCTGCATCCATGCAGGCTCTGCTTACCAAACCCTGAGCTCACAGGGCTGATCCTGCCCACAGGCATCTCCTTCTTCTAACTCACACTAAGGTCCTGTGGTGATGCTCCGGTAGCTGACTCAGTCCTGCCCTGAGGAAGGGATGGGATACTAACCTCCCCATCTTGCTCCATGAGACTCTGGCGAGCCTGACCTTCCCTGGTCCAGGGATAAGCACATGACCCAAACCTGGCCAGTCAGGGTGCTCCATGCACCTGGATACAGTGATTGGCTCAAGGATAAGCATGTGACCTAAAATGATCCAATAAGATTCTCTCTCCCAAGAATTTGAATCTTGAATGAAGTGACACCGGATGGAAAGTGGTTACAGCTAATTCATCCTGAGGGTGAAGCTGCCCAGGCTCTGCCTCCCAGACCCCCAAGCAGCTAGGACGGTTCAGCAGTTCCACACCGTTCTGACGAAGCATGTGTTTTCTGCATATATCGTTCTCTTTTGCTTGCAACCGCAGACTGGCCCTGATGCTCTGATCTGGTACAGGATCTCCCCAGCCAGACACCCCTAGGCTCAGCCTCCTGAAGCTTCCTCTCCACATTCTAGGAGGTATTTGTCTCTATGTGCTTCTTGGTACAAGGTCAATTACAACTTTTCAGCAGTAACGCCGTCAACTGACCAAGAAGCCCTTTCTGGTCTTCCTCCCCAGAATCCCAAAGTTGACCTGATCCACAGTGGGTACAGGGAAGGGACCCCAATGGATGTCAGGACACTAGCAGACTGTGGGACTTTGGGCAGGTTGTCACCCCTCTTAGGTCCTCCATTTCCAATTCAGAAAAATGAGAGGCTTGGACTGGACCCGACAGCTCCTATTACAGAGGCAGAGAGGGGTGGGATGGCAGAGTGGCTAGGAGGCTGGAGGCTGCCTGCTTAGAATCCTAGCTCTGCCCCCTCCCTCGCCATGCAGCCCTAGCCGGTAACTTCCCCTCTCTGTGCTTCAGCTTCTTCTGTAAATCAGTTTAGAAATAGGACTTGCCTCATTGGGTTGTTCTGAGGGTCAAATGATTTAATATTTGTGCTTAGAACAGTGACAGGCACATAAGTAAGGAGAGTAAAAAGCAGCCGTCCTGCACCTCTCATGACCCCTGCCAGCTATGGGCTCCTCTGGTCCAGAATGGGGCGAGGGAACAGGACCTCACAGGACATGTCACCCAGATGGCTATCTGTGTTCCATTGACTCACATGGTCCTCTGTCCTCAGGTCGTAGGTGTTTATGATGGGGGTGGGGAAAAGGAAGCTCTGGGTCTCTGAGCTTCCAAGGAAAGAGCTGTCTTTGACATTTGCCTCTTCCTCTGCACCCATCTTCAAGGGCTGTAGGATGGCAGGGTGGGACGAGCTTTTATAGCATGGTGAGTGAGACTCCTGGAAAAAGGAAGAAGGCTTCAGGAGGTAGTTAGGTTAATACCATGGAAAGAGGAAGCGTTTCGGAGTCAGAGAGGCCCAAGTTGGACGTTCTGCTTCTGCCACTTTCTAGCTGTGTGACCTCGGGCAATTTCAGTTCTCTCATCTATAAACCTGGGAGACTAATGCCCTCCTGACAAGTGCAATGGCTGTCTTCATGGCTTTAAACTTCATTCAGTAGGAGGTATCTTCTCCTGCCCTGTTTGAAAACTACCCGAGGTCCCGTGGCTCTTCTGACCATGACTGTCCTTCTCCAAGGAAGCAACACTAGAATTGCAGCCTAACAAGACCAGTCATTGGTGCTCTGTTCACGGATGTAACCCAGCACCTAGAACAGTGGTCAATAAACATTTGCTGAAAGAATAAAATAGTTTCAGTTCAATAAGTAGAGTGTCCAGACCAAATTATTCATCCAACTCTGAGCTTGGTTTAACCATCAAGTCCTGAGGTTCTCCCAGGTCAAGCCTATGTCTGGGTGGAGGTTAGCCCTGGGACAGGGAACGTGACTGGCTTCTCTCTGCCTCCACTCTGCCTTCCCTGCCTGACATGGAGAGACTTCTCCCTTCTGGGGCTGGTGCTCAGAGAGGGAGGAGGGTAAGGGGGCAGGAAAGGTATTACTTGAACCCCTACTGTGCAAGCTGGCCTTGCCCCCTCTAGACTAGGCAGATGTTTAATACTGATACTTTCATAGGGGACTTGTTAGTGCTTTGGGGTTCCCTCCTGGAGCCTCACCAGCTGAAGTTTCCCTGTACTTGAGTGGATGCATCTTTGTCACAGTGGTCTTTCCTCAGCCCAATGCATTCACCTCTTTCTTCCAGGAGCTCCTGTCAGATGGGACCCACAATGATCCCATGTCAGGTCTCCCCCGCTTGGCTAGTCCATTGGAAACAGCCACACATCCATTGCCCTGAAAGACTCTGGGAGTGCAGGCTAAACCCCTTCAAGCTCTCCTAGAGGAAGAGCTCCTAGGAAATGGTAGTACTCACCAAACATCCAGGTGCTCCTATGTTTCCCAGACTTCCTTGCAGTTGGATCAAAGCCATGTGACAAGTTCTGGCCAATGAAGTGAACAGGATTGCCATGTGTCCCTTCTGGACTGAGATGGTTAAGAACCTCAGAGGCTTCCACCCTCTAGCTCTCCTCCCTTGAGGGCCAAGTATTCTAGACAGCACTGCTATAAGATGGAAGAGAACAGCATCAGACTTCAACCTGAGCAGGAAATAAATCTTAGTTTGATTAAGCCACTGAGACTTCTGGGTTTATTTGTTACTGCATCAAAGACTGTCCTATCCTGACTAAAACTCTCCACATACCAGTCTTACTTTTGTACTCCATACACCTATCTCTAGCTTTACAATGAAGAGAACAGCGCCTTTAACTCCTTAAGACAGGGAAAGAATAAGGCTCTCAGGATAGCTTTTTGTAAAGATATCTTCCTCACAAATTGTTTGCCTTCCTCTTCATTTTCAGTTCTTTTCTATTTCTGAAGTAGGTAAAAGGGGATTGAGAGTTGAGGTACATGTTTCCAACTATTTTATTTGTAAGTCTGCATACAGAGAATTGGCACCTCACTTTGAAATTGCTAATCTGTTTTATCCTGGTGCCTAATTGAAACCTCAGTTTTAACATCTAATTACACATGGCTGTTGTAAGATAACAAGATTGAATAATATTACCATTCTATGAGTGAAGTTATGCTGAACAAGTAATATTTATTATCACATTTAATCCTTCCAGCAACTCTGAGAGACAAGTTACTACTGTTATGAACTCCATTTTACAGATGAAGAAGCAGGTTTGGCGAGGTAAGTGACTTGCCCAAAGACACTAGGAAGCGTCACTAGAAAGTGTCAGAACAGGGATTGAACCCAAGTCAGATTGATGCCAAAGCCCCTGCTGTTAAGACATATAACCCTCCCTGCCCCCAATTCCTCAGCAACAAGCCAGGGGACTAAAGTCTCCTGGTGACAAGGGTCTATCTGCTGGTCAACAGTGGTGGTGACAAAACCAGCATCTGTACCCAGGTTCCTGTCCCCAAAGCTGGTGACTACACTGCCTCCATGTTTGTGAGGTACCCAGTAGATGGTAGGGACATAGTGATGTCAGCATCCCCTTCCATCCACAAGGAAATTAACCCAGTTAACTAACCTGGCAACTTTCCTTTGGAGGAGCCCCACCTCTCTGGAAGATGCAGCAGGCATACCCAAGGTTTCCTAGGATGTACATCCTAGGAAACACACCCATTGCCATGACCATCCCTTAAGAAGTCCCATCTCTTTTAAGCCTCACTATCCTCAGAGAGATCTAATCCTATTCTCCCTCCTCCCATTGCCCCACACTGCTATCCTCCATTGGCGCTCACTCCAGACATATTATTCATGGTGAATTCATTTGTCCTAAATGCAGATGTAAGATGTAATTCCTCAAGAATTCAGATGTAATTTAAAGTTATTTTCCAATATCTAATTTGCCTTTTATTTATTTAGGGCAATATTTCAGCAGGCGCCTCCCAGCCAAAGTACCAGGGTTTATTTACAGTGCCAGGCCCAGCAACAGAGGGAAGCCATGCACCCGAGACACAGACGTGACCAATTTAAAAAGTAATTACAACATCGAACACAGCCTTAAATAAAAGCAAAAAGGCAGGAGACAGGAGGGGAAGCAAAAACATAAATTGGGAACAATACGGTTTTCCCCAGACGTTCTGTAATATTTGCAGCCCGCCTGGTGCCGGCACCCTGCCCTGGCTGCCTCAGACACGAGCAAAGCAACCAGCAAGGAGGGATGGTGCAGCTCTGCCCTGTAAAGAGGTGAAGAGAAGTTTCTAATTATGATAGTTTATCTATCTGCCTGTTTGCCTGTCTGTCTTAATATCTTTCACTAGTGAGACCCCTCTTAAACTGGTTCTCAGGAGACGAATTAGTAAGCTATATTATGACAAGTAACCAAAACTCAGCCCAACTCAGACAGACCTAACTAGAAAATGAGTATCTTCTGGCTCATGAAAAAACCATCAGTCATGTTAGCTTCAGGTACAGTTAGATCTAGGTACTCAAAATCTTCAAGAATCTCTCCATCTCTATCTCTTGGCTCCGCTCCCTGCAGAGTTGACTTCATTCTCAGTCAGGCTCTCTCCACCTGGTGGCTACGATAGAATCCCAACAGCTTCAAGCCTACATCCTACCAGCTTAGCATTCTCAACAGAAAGGCAGTGCTTCTCTTCCCATCGTTCTAGCAAAAAATCTCAGGTCAGGCTTTCATTGGCCCTACCTGAGTCATGGCTGATCCCTGAACCAATCACTGTAGCTGGCGAGTTTCAGTCCTGTGATTGGCCAGGCCTCGGTCAGATTCTCACCCCTTGAGAACAGAGGTAAGACCAGTCTTGCCCAAACCACAGGGACTGACAGTGGGGGGAAGGGTGATTCCTGAAAAGAAAATTGAGGTTCTGTGAGAGTTGAAGAAGCAATGGGATGCTGGGCAGGCAAATGCAGCTGATTTCCACCACAGATACGAATGATTTCTGTCTGTTTCCAATCCTGTACTCTTCCTACATCATCTCTAGACCATGTTTAAAGATGTGTGAGCAGGACTTCCCTTGTGGCGCAGTGGGTAAGAATCTGCCTGCCAATGCAGGGGACATGGGTTTGATCCCTGGTCCGGGAAGATCCCACATGCCGCGGAGCAACTAAGCCCATGCGCCACAGCTACTGAAGTCCATGCACCTAGAGCCCGTGAGCCACAACTACTGAGCCCACATGGCACAACTACTGAAGCCCACATGCCCCAGGGCCCGTGCTCCGCAACAACAGAAGCCACCACAATGAGAAGCCCACACACATCAACAAAGACCCAATGCAGCCAAAAATAAATTTTAAAAAAAAGAAAGAAAAGATGTGTGAGCAGAATGTACTCTATGCTCCACTCTCAGGAGTATAATAGGACTGTCCTGAAGAACATCAAACCTTTGGGTTCCTCCCTCAACTTTACTTAAAGAGGCTGTCAATTACAGATAGCATGACTAGGAATAGAAGGCATTTTTCATCACTGAGGGTAGCCTGCAGCATAAGGATAGGTACAAAGCAATTTGCCCTTCAAGTGGACTTCTTTCAAGATGTAACAAGAGCTTTGAGGTTTGAATGAGTCAAATAATAGCTAATTGTCTAATAATTAGGTCAGAGGGGAAGCATGAGGTAATACTTATGAACTGACTCCAAACCAGTGCCCCTGGGTCCACCTCTTACCCAAAGAGTGACTGTGTATGTGAAGTGGCAACATTGACCATAGAGATGTAACCCTGGGGCCTTGGCCAAGCATAGCACTGAAGGAGTCAGAACACCTTCTCTTGACAGATACCCAGAGACTAAACCCAGTGTAACCACAGAACAAATCATCCACAAGACTGTGCAGAATTTATCTTCAACGGTGACCCCTGAGGTAAGAAGAAGCAGCTGCAGCAGTGGACCTGCCAGACTCCTGCTCTTGCTTTGTCTGGGTTGGAGGAAGACATATCTCCTTGTGAACTAAAAAAATTTTTGAGGTTCAGAGAGCATTCCAGGGAGGGGTGGGGGCAAGGAAAGAAACTTAAGAGGACAGTGATAAGTGCCCTACTAATAAGGCAAGTGAGTGCTGCTGAAGCAATTGGTCAGAAAGATACAAGCACTCGCTCTTATTTATGCCGCACTTTGGTGTGGGGTCCATTGAAGGTTTTCCGTAAAAACAGTTTATATAGTAGAGTTGAAGTATCGCGGATGACGATGAGGCAATGAGAAAAAGTTTTGATCACAGAAGTCAGATTTCCATATTAGAAAGATACTCTGGCACTACGTTGGATAGAAATAGGGAGACCATTTTTGCAGGAGATCAGCTGAGAGATTATGAGGACCTAGACTGAAGAAATATAAGGAAAGATGAGGACACAACATGAAGAGGTATGCAGGAGGGAGAATCAATCGGATTTAGTGATTGATTAGATGTGGAAGGGTGAGGATGTGCGGAGAGGGAAAGAGGAGAACCAGGATCCAAGGAAGGGAGGGAATAGCATCCCCAGGGTACAGAAAGGTAATGAATGTTGAGCTGGTGTGCTTACGGTAGTAATGATGCTGATACTGACGGTGGTGTTGAAGGCTCTGGTGATGATGTGGTGGTGACTGTGATGATGATAGTGATGATGGAGATGATAGAAGTGGTGATGCGACAGCGGTGATGGTGTGGTATTGATAAAACTGGTTTAAGGAGTGATGATGGTGATGATGGAGGTGATGGTGGTGCTGATGTTAATGGTGATGATGGAGGTGATGGTGGTGGTGATGGTGATAAAACTGGTTAGAGAGGAGATCATGGTCATAGTGGTAGTGGTAGTGGCAGCCGTGATTATGATGATGATGGCTATAATAGAATTATAATCAAGATGTTATAACCAGAAAACCTAGACGTGAAAGTGGCCACACTCAGCATTGGCCACTCCGGCTGCCCCATCTTGACACCAAGCACCTACTAGGGAAGATCCTACCTTCTCCCGGCCTCATCCATGAAACAAAAATCACACCTCTCTTCTCCCATCACGATGGTAGGTATCACTCTCACGCTGTAATCACTCAATGGGAAATAAACTATAAGTGAGCACTGGAACCAGCAATTCCCCCCACAGCAGGGAATATCCATTATTTACCCATAAAAATATTTCAAGGGTTATTAGCATGTAAACTGTGATTAATTAAATTCACAAAAATTGTTTCCGATGCATGCAAATGCGGCGGTTCCTGCTGGGTGAGGCTGAGACTTTACTCTCTCTGTGGCTGCTTGGGGGAAGTTGCTCAGCTTGTCCCTGACTCCAAAACTTCAGAAAAAGGAAAACTATAGGGTCCATATTAAATGAGGTTCTGCCCTGAGCTCTTCCAGACTCATCTCTCTTCCAGACTCACGTCTCTAGATCAGGTCTACACAATTAAGGGGATACGTTGGGTTGCTGGTTTCCCTATTTAGGAATTTATTCACACCCATGAGTTTTGATGGGGCCTGAAGGTCATGGAGCTTGAAGGAACCAGAAGGGAGAAAATCAGTTATCAGTGGTCCACTCTGACCACTGAGTCCAGGAAAGGGCCAAGACTAGCTCCCAGTTCTTCTTTTCTAGGGCTTTCTGTATGCCTCCTTAAATTCTTACAGGGTTTTCCTGAGGTCAGCAAGACCCTAGATTGCGTACCCAAAGGAAGATGGCCCAGAATTTGTGGCCAGAAGAAAAGGGCAAAGGAAGACGGAGGGATCAGACTGAGTGGTGTTGCCGTGACCTTCAGCATCGAAAAGGTTTGTCCATTGTCTCTGTCTTTTAAGCCTCCAAAGATCCACTTGGCTGACTCTCTAGGCATTTGGTGCTACAAAGGGTCCACAAGAATTTCAGTTATCCGAGAACCCATACAGGTCCCCAGCACCCACCCTGGTACAGCCAGTCCCCAACAAGGGTTGTTCTCCCTGCAGCCTCCACGAGTTCAGTCATTGTTTCTCCAATCCCGGCAGGGCCCACCTCAGCCCAGACGTCTGCCCAGGTCAGGATGTTTGGAGAAGAAACAGACTGTGTGTGCCTGGGTGGAGTCCCTGCGAGGTCTGCAGCTCAGGGACACGCCCTCTCCTGCTAGGACCCGCCCACATCCAGAGGCAACGAACACTTGCCCGCACCATCTATGGGCGGCCAGATGCTCTGTTGTGCGTTTTCACTCACAGCTGTGTAAGTGGTGGCGTTACTCAGGTCTTCCTGATGAGGAAATGGGGTCAGCCATGCCTTGAGGACACCACCCATACCAGGTGCCTTTGACAAGACAGGCAAACTCCCCAACACACACCCCGATGCCCCACCCTGCGGCCAGCTATGTACACAGCAAGACAAGGTCAGATAGTTTCACTGTCCCCCAGAACACTTCCCTGATTCTTTTCTTTTAATTGAAGTATAGTTGATTTACAATGTTGTATTAATTAGTGCTGTACAGCAAAGTGACTCAGTTATACATATATATACATTCTTTTTCATTATGGTTTATCACAGGATATTGAATATAGTTCCCTGTGCTATACAGTAGGACCTTGTTGTTTATATAAATGTCTTTTTTTTTCTTTTGGCCGTGCCACATGGCTTGTGAGATCTCAGTTCCCCCGACCAGGGATTGAACCCAGGACATGGCACTGAAAGCCCAGAATCCTAACCACTAGGCCACCAGGGAACTAACTACCTTAATTCTTGAGGGCAGGTTTTGGCCCAATGTCCTGGGGCCTGATTGCCAATCCTGAATCTTCTGCACCCTTTCTCCCAGAGGCTCAGGAGGCTGCTTTGAGTGAGGCAACGTGGAAGTTCTCAGATGCAACTCCCTTGGAGAATGGGGAAAGGGCTTTCTGAAGGAATGGAGTCTCAGGAAGGGTCAGGACAGGAAGATGAAAAGACTGACCCCCAAAGTCAGGACGAAGGAGTCAAGGGGAGCACAGCCCGGCACATAAAAGGGGTCATGAAGACATAACTGTCCCCGAGCCCCTGGCCTCAAGCAATCCCAACTCCACTGCCACCGCAGCCGGCCTAAGATCTGGGCGCCCAAATACCAGGGGCCTCTGGGCACCAAGGGACCCACCTGGACCCACATCCGCACAGCTGCAGGGTCTGTGAAGGGGAGTTCTGACACGTTAGGGTCTCGGGGGCCCAATGATAACACTGGGGCGACCTAATAGTTGACAGAATTGGAAAAAAACAAGGCAGAACTCAGTAGGGAAACTCTCAAGTCTCCTGTGTCTTAACAACCCCCTGCAGTCCTTGCCATGCAGAATGAGGCCGAAAAATTCTACACTTGCACTGTCAGGTTCCTTTTGTCCTTCTGGTGTGCAACCAATCTCTTTGAAAGACTTGACCTCTGCCGTTTATCCAGGTCATTCCTGTCCATAGTGTTTTGGAGTCCTCTTACGGGGACCCAGCCCCACTACCTCATAAATAACTTCTAGGTCACCTGGGATCTTCACAGACTCAACACTGACATCGCACTTGACTGGGCTGGTGTCTTGGACGATGGTGGTGGTTCCAAAACCTGGTCGGGTATCCAAGTCTCCCGGGGATTTTTTTTCTCTGCTATTAACAAATAAAGGGAGAAGTACAACATATAAATGGTAATCAAGTGAAACAGTATCAGAGGGCACAGAGTCAAAAGGTAACTTTCCCACCTAATTCAGTCAACCAGTCCCCATTTTCAATCCCCACAGGTGATCACTGGAACAGTTTCAGGGGTATCCCTTCTAGAGAGAGTCACGAATATACAAGCATCCAGCTCCCCCAGCTTCTCCTCCCACCTCCAGAGGGAGACACACCATCAAGACTCTCACCATCTTGCTTTTTCCTCTTAATATTTATTGGAGAACATGCCATAACAACATGTGTAAATCTGTCTCATAATTATAAATAGCTATGGATACCGTAATTTATTTAATGAGTCCCCGTCTGACGGACCTTTAATAAGTTATTAAATGCATCACATTTAATCCTCACAATCTCCTCTGAGACATGTTATTCCTGTTGAACAATCCAGTGCAGTTCAAAGGTGATCCGTGTACCAACTAAAATGATTAGGAATCCTGTGATATTGTGATTTATAATAAGATATATATATATATATATATATACTTGACTTTTGTCCCTATTTTTGGCACAGAGCTCCTAAAACCCTTGGAATTTCCTAGGTGATAAGAGCAATAAAAGTATCTTGATATTTATAACAAACCCCTTTTGACCACACCTGAGTTTATGTTAATGAGATAATGGAGAGCACCCAAGAATGGGGGCTGGGTGTCAGGGGAACCAACCTCGCGATTGGAGGGTTGGACCGTTCAGTCCCACCTCCTGACCTTCGGGGAAGGGAGAGGGGCTGGAAGTTGGATCAATCCCCAGTGGCCAATGATTTAATCAATCATGCTTACGTAGGGAAGCCTCCATAAAAACCCAAAAAGACTGGCTTCGGAGAGCTTCCGGGTTGGGGAACACACGGAGATTCGGAGAGAGTGGTGCGTTCAGAAAGCATGGAAGTTCTGCAGCCCCTTCCCCATGATTTGCCCTGAGCATCTCTTCCATCTGGCTGTTGTTGCGTTACATCCTTTTACAATAAACCAGCAATCTAATAAGTAAAATGTTTCTCTCAGTTCTGTAAGAGGTCCAGCAAATTAATGGAACCTAAGGAGGGGGTCTTGGGAACCTCTGGCTTATGGCCAGTCTGAAGCACAGGTGACGACCTGGATTGTGATTGGTGTCTGCGGTGGGGCAGTCTTGTAGGACTGAACCCTTCACCTGTGGCATCTGATGCTATCTCCAGGTAGATAGTGTCAGAATTGAGTTGAATTGTAGGACACCCAGCTGGTGTTCAATAATTGCTTGGTGTGAAGTTGGCCTCCGAATCAGAAGTCCTCAATCCTGGCCGCACAGCAGAATTACCCAGGGAGCCAGGCTGTCCCTCACAGCTTCTGGGCTGAGGTCTGCGCTCCACCCCCTCCTCTGCCTTAGCTGCTGGAGGCTATGTGAGGTCCAGCCAGGCTTTGTAGTGATCAATCCATCCGTTTTTATTTTATGTTAAAGTTGTTCTTCCTGCCGACCACGACTGCCTCCGAGCTATTTCAGGACATTAACCTTTATGGCTGGCCCTCCTCTGCCACTGCTTCTTGGGGTGGCATTTTACTCCACTCAGAAGACCCGGGGACAAAGCACCTGCAGCGACAGTAACTGTGCAGTTAACACTCCAGGGCCCCTGAAGTGCCGCCTTCCCAGCTGGGACTGGTGGCCTTCGGTTCTGTCCCCTAGATGGTGATGGAGCCAGACACAACTGCAGAGAAAGACACCAAGAGGGGTCGAGAGGATGGAGACAGATACCGAGAGAAGCAGAGAGACAGAAAGCTGTACCCTCGTCCCACCTATGCAAAGACGACTTGTATGAATTGGCTCAAGTACATCTTAAATCAGATAAATAATCATTTATTAAGACACTACTATCAATAAAAAGCACTACCCAGAGTGCCTACTGGATGCCAAAGGTAATACAGACCTCGCCTCTGGTTCTCTCTGAAATCCTACAAGGAGGTATTATTGTGAAGAAACTAAACTGCAGCCCAGAGAATTAAGCACCTTACCCAAGTATATCAGTCAGTGTAGGCTAGGTCATGCTGTGTAAAAAACAGTCCCCCAAATCCCAGTCATAAAGCATCAGAGAGCAGTAAACTATCTCCTTCTCAAGCTGCGTGTCCAACAAGGCACGGCAGCGACTCTGCTCCATGTCACCTTCTTTCATGGACACTGTGCTTCATCCCCAAGATAGCCCCTTAGAGGATGAAGGACCTAGTCCCCAGTGATGTGTTGGTAAATGTTTAATAATAATTCTCTGGGAGAAAAAAATATAAATACACACATTTATTACAGATTTTGCTGATATGAAGAATGTATAGTGTACTCTTCATATATGATAATAAAATAGGTAACACTTTTTATTGTCAATTCCATATAGCCCAATAATTCTCACAGAATGCTTTTATTGATCTTTATTGAACTCATACATCCACAGCCACCTATAGTTGCAATTCAACTATTATTTGACTTTTTTTTTTTTTTACTATTCACAATGTAACAGCTACCAGTGACATTTAGTTTAGTCTGCCTTTTTCCATCACTTTCTCCAGTCTAGGCAATCAACCAAACAAAGGAAAAAGCCGTGATTTGTAGCATTTGCCAGCTTCTGTGGTATAAATACTCCCACTAGGGTGGATCTCAAGCTGCCGAGGTCACTGAATGCAGAGCTGGAGTTGTGTGATAGCACACGCTGTGTAGTATTTCCACCAGACAATGATGGAAATCAGCTCAAGAGCTCAGGTAAAATAAAATAAAACAATTAGGAAGTGATGAGTCTTGAGTATTTATTACCTTTGTTTTTAATAAAATGTATTTATACATTTATGTAATTTAATTTTTAATGATGACTATGTTTAGCAGCTGGCTCGCCAAATTCCTGACACTTCTTCCTGATAGGCCAGGATGTGGTGAGATCTCCATTCATGGTTCCAGACAGACATTACCAATCGGTCATAGGAAGCACAAAGTTTAAAACCATTTGCCTCTCTGAAATCCTCCGATTTAAATATAAGGAAACTGAGGCCAGAGTAGAAAAGATCATAACCCGCATACATGGTAAGTCAGTTTGGCCACATTGTCGCTCCAGCAAAGACATATGTCCTGGGAGGACAGCTACCTAAAGCACCCTGAGTGCTCATTGCTAGGAGGTAGAAAGCCAGCCTCAGCCCAGAGCTTTCCCCCTTGCTTGGTTGATAATAATAATAATAATAATTTTCACAGGCTGTAGAAGCTGGCTCCTTGGGGATTCCCCGGTGGTCCAGTGGTTAGAACTCCACGCTTCCATTGCAGGGGTCACGGGGTCAATCCCTGGTGGGGGAACTAAGATTCCACATGCCATGTGGCGCTCCCCCCAGAAAAGAAGCGGGCACCACTGCTATTCTCCAGCTGCTGGAAGCGCTGCCCTCAGCCCGCAGCTGTGCTCCCTCTGCGGGAATTGCTCTCAGCTGAAGAGCTCCACCGCCTCCAAGGTTGCATTCCCTTCCTAGTGTGTGTTTTGCAAGGACAGGTTCATATTTTAGCCCATTTTGTGAGCCCCACTGTGCTTTATTCTGTTGTTCTATGCAATTTGACTACTAATGAAAACAATGCGGATGCATTGTTGCTGCATTGGTGTAATGTGTGGTTTTGCACTTAATAGAGGTATTCGGATGATCTAGTTATAAATGTGCACGAAAAGCCTCCTCTACTAGTCTAACTGCTTTCAGTGAGTCTCACCAGTGGCTTTACATCTGCAGAGCATTGTGGACTAGGCCGACTTTTTTTTTTTTATTATATGTGTTTATTTATTTATACTGTGTTGGGTCTTCGTTTCTGCGCGAGGGCTTTCTCTAGTTGTGGCAAGCAGGGGCCACTCTTCATCGCGGTGCGCAGGCCTCTCACTATCGCGGCCTCTCTTGTTGCGGAGCGCAGGCTCCAGACGCACGGCTCAGTAATTGTGGCTCACGGGCCCAGTTGCTCCGCGGCATGTGGGATCCTCCCAGACCAGGTCTCGAACCCGTGTCCCCTGCATTGGCAGGCAGATTCTGAACCACTGTGCCACCAGGGAAGCCCTAGGCTGACTTTTTGAGAGGATTGAAATTGCTTCATATTGTGATCCTGAATTTTATATTCACTATATTCCCTAAAGTATGCCTTTATACATATTTTATGACCAGGAAAGACAGAAGTTCCTGGGGGTAACTTACATTCAGTGAGTGATTGATATGAAGGTATAAAAGCTCAGACCATTGCCCCAACTTGGGACATCTCTGAAGGACCACCCCAGCTTCAGAGCTCTTGCTTTCCTCCCTTCATCCATGAGTGTGGATCCCAAGAGCATTACCTGGTAAACTTCATGTGTGCTCATCTCCATCTCAGACTCAGCTTCCCAGGGAGACCAGCCTTCACTCTGGGGTCCAGGTGATGGCTAAGCACATCTGGAACATTTTTGTTGGTCATCATGGAAAAAGGAAAGAAACGTTTCTGAGGGATCTCACTTCTGCTCACAGCCCATTGGTCAGAGCTAATCACATGATCCTACAACCATACTATCTAGTTCCCCCCAAATGGGAGCTCCAGAATGCTTGGCAAACAGCACTGGTGATTACCACTGCACAGACACGCGGCTGGGAAATAGCAGCTCTGGGATAGAACTCCAGGTTTCTCTGACCACAGAGTCTATGGTCTTTCCTCCAGGCCATTTGAGGAGTGAACCTCCTCGCTAGGTCCTAAGAATATGAAGATGAGTAATATTCATTCCCCACCCCGAGCTCCACTCTGAAGCACCCACAACATGAAAGCTGATATATAGACTTGTCAGGTCAGAAATCCACACAGTGACTGAATCTTGGTACTCTCAAGAGACGCCTAAGAGACTACTAGTCTAGGTCGGCAGATACACTCCATCCTCCCACGTCACATACATTGCAGACATCACTAATCCATCATGACACTTCTTCCTGATAGGCCACGATGTGGTGAGATCTCCATTCATGGTTCCAGACAGACATTATCAATCGGTCATAGAAAGCACAAAGTTTAAAACCATTTGCCTCTCTGAAATCCTCCGACTTAAATATAAGGAAACTGAGGCCAGAGAAGAAAAGATCATAACCCTCATACATGGTAAGTCAGTTTGGCCACATTGTCGCTCCAGCAAAGACATATGTCCTGGGAGGACAGCTACCTAAAGCACCCTGAGTGCTCATCGCTAGGAGGTAGAAAGCCAGCCTCAGCCCAGAGCTTTCCCCCTTGCTTGGTTGATAATAACTAATAGCAAAAAACAATGATATTTGCCATCTATAGGGCACATTCCATGTGTGATCCCCAGTGGTAAATCCTTGAAATGCATTCATCATTTCTCATCCTTACACCATCCTCAGGTGGTTGTTAGCAATAGGTAGCATGATGTCTGCCCATTTCAAGATGGAGAACCGGAGACTCAGAGAGCGATGGTAGGAAGTCTCTCCTGCAGTGAGTGTTTATTACGTGGCAGGTTCTATCTCTTTTGATCCTCACAACAGCCCTATGAATGGGGTAGTATCATCTCTCATTTTGCAGATAGAGAACCTAGAGCCCAGTGAGGTTGTGTCTGTGACCTAATGTCACAGAGGTGGGATTGGAATCCAGACAGTCTGACTCTACCATCCAGCTCGTGACAGTAGATAGTGGTTAATAGAGAAGTTAGGACTTGAACCTCCTGTTAGTCTGATGCCCTCAACCACTAAGCTTTACTGGGAGTGCCCACTGCCCATCTGAGGGTGGTGCTAAGGAGAGACTTGGAGCTGGGTCTGGAATGCAGAGACCTTGCAGTCTGCAGAGCAGGGCAGAGCAAGAGAGTCGGATGGTTCACCCCAGGCAAGAGGTAACCGGCCAATAGGAAGCTGTGATCAGAGGAATGGCGTGTTCTGATTGGCCAAATCTCAAGCCCACCACCGGGCTATACATCCCCACGGCTGAGTGCAACGCCTGGCAAAGATTAGGCGCCAGAGAAATGATTGCTGAGTGATTGTTTCAGTTTACGTTTACTGCATAGAGAACCACCCCTAAATGTAGTGGCTCAAAACAACAGTCACTGTATTTAGCTCATGGATTCAGTAGATTTACTGGGCTGGCTCATTGGAGCTGGGTGGTCGAAGGGGGTTCACCCACGTGTTAGCAAGCTGGTTACCATCAGCTGGGCGGCTCAACCGTGTTCCACGTCGTCTCTGCTCATCCAGCAGGCTAGCCCGGGCTTTTCCACGTGGAGTCTCAGGGCAGCACGAGGGGACTAACCTCAGCTGGCACCGCATTTGCTAACATCCCATTGGCCAAAGGCCATCCCATAACTAAGCTCAAATCCGCAATTTGGAGTAGACTTCACTTCTTAGTGGAAGAAGTGCATCACAGAGGGACTGGATACAGGGATAGGAAGAATTTGTGCCCGTTTTTGTTGCAACCTCCCACAGTGATTGAATAAACAAGTAGATGAATAAATAGAAAGGCAGAAAGGAACTAATGAAAAGGTTATGTCCAGATTGAGCCCCTGAACTCCGTCCGACCTCGGAACCTCTTATATTCCTCTGTCCTTGGCAAGGAGCAGGGGACGGAGCACAGACGTGCGTCAGATGGGATGAAGTGGCTGGGGAGAGGCCAGCAGGAGCGAGGGGCTGAGCAGATCCACGTGCCCAGGCCCCAGCTAGCCAGGGAGGAGAAGCAGGCTTGTGTGGTCTGCAGGTTCCTGCGTACCACCCTCCCCCCTCCCCGTCCCCCAAATCTGCATCCCTGCCTCTTGCCCCAACCATCCCTCTGCCCACCTGAGCATTCTTCCAAACCCCCTGTGCCCCTTATGACGCACAGTGCTGGGGTTTGTAATTGCTGTAGTGATTACTTACAGCCATCACATTAAGTTTTAAAATGCTCCCTTCAAATGGAACAATGTTTTTTCAAAGTCAACAGCTGGTTCACAGCTTGAGTGCAACCATTAAGATAAATTAAATAAAAAGGGTAATAAAATCATGGTCTAAATTTAATTTCTGAAGAGTGCATAGGCTCAAAAAAGAAAGAGCATTTAAATAATGCCTTTAAAATGCAGCCAGAGGGCTTCCCTGGTGGCGCAGTGGTTGGGAGTCCGCCTGCCGATGCAGGGGACACGGGTTCGTGCCCTGGTCCGGGAGGATCCCACATGCCGCGGAGCGGCTGGGCCCGTGAGCCATGGCCGCTGGGCCTGCGCATCCGGAGCCTGTGCTCCGCAACGGGAGAGGCCACAACAGTGAGAGGCCCGCGTACAGCAGAAAAAAAAAAAAAAAAAAAAATGCAGCCAGAAAAGCTGCTGTTAATTCACTCCCTGATTATGTCAGCTAACGGGCACGCTGGCGCCATTACCCGCATAATGGCCCTGGTGTGGACAAAGCCCGGAGCCCACTCCCAGGGTTCCTTTGTACAGCCCACAGGGTCCACAATGGGAAGGGGTTCTCAGACAGGTGGCTGTATATGCAGACATCCCCACAGACTGGCTAACATGCACACACACATACACACACACACACACACACACGTGCACATCTGCTATAAGGGACCAATTGTCCCTTGAAGCAAAATAACAGCAAAGATAATGTACAGGGCAGGCCCCCCATCCCAAAGCATCTTCTCATTGCCTGCAGCCACCTGAGGCTACCTGCTGTTACCTGGCAGGCTGGCTGGAGCGTCTTTGAACTTGCTTGTATGCAAGTTGCAACATTCAGCCACTAAAACCTTTGCCTCTGAAGGGTGGCAGAATATGCCACCCCAAAATATGCCATTTTGGCATAAGGATTCTTTTGAGCTGAAGGCAACTGAAAAAAAAAAAAGATACAAGAAAATCTCTCCATCCTTCTCCTATTTGCCTAAAAGCAGAACATAAATTTGTAAAGGTGTCCCTACTCTCTACCGGGAAGGACAGAAGTTAATCACTGGAGACAACTCTAGAATCTTATGAGCATGGAGATGACACTAGAGGAATCTACACAACAAACTTTACTAACTAGCTCTCATCTTCCATTAGTTTCCCCATAGTTACCTCCCCACAGTTTGCTGCCCTAGAAACTCAAAGTCCTTTTCCTTCTCATGTCACTTTAGCACTATATTGTGCCTGTGTTAAGATGCTATGTAAGCCCAAGTCCTGACCACTCCTTTGAGTTACTCAGCACTGGACACTCCCATGAGTATGCTAGACGTACATGTTCATAAACTTCTGTTTATCTCTTGTGGGTCTAATTCACAGGGCCCCAGACAATGAATCTAAGATGGGTAGAGGAAGAAAGCATTTTCTTCCTCCCCTACACCTCAAGGGCAACTTGCCTCATAACCCACCTAAAAAGACCTGTCCAGCACTTCCTCCGGGATCAAGCCCTACATTCCAATTTGGAGCCAGCCTGGACTTGAATCCCACTTCTGCCACCTACTTGCCATGTGGACTTGAACAGTGATCAGCTCATTCTCCAAAGCCTCTGTAAAAAGGAAACTCATCCATTCTTTCATACAGTCAGTAAATATGTACTGAGCACCTAGTCTGAGCTGGTACCTGGGACACAGCAATGAATCAGTCGGACAGAAATCTCTGCCTGAAGGAATGTAGATCCTAGTGGACCAGACAAACAATGAACACAATCAGGAAGAATATGTATAGACTGGGAGAAAGTAATTCATGTTTGGGGGAAAATAAGGTAGGGGAAGGAGGGAGGGGGGGTTGTAATTTTAAATAAGGTGTTTGGGGGAAGGCCCTGCTGAGAGGGAGCAATTGGGGTAAAGCCTGAAGGAGGACAGGGAGCCAGACACATGGATATTGAGTGAAGAGCATCTGGGTAGAGGAACAAAAATGCAAAGGCCCTGAGGCAGGAAGGAGGCCAGTGTGTCCGAAACAGAGTGAGCAGGAGAGTGGTAGGAAACAAGGTGAGAGAGCCACCAGGGGAATAATAAGATCCAATTCAAAGGGCTAATCCCTTCATTCAACCAGTATTTACTGAGTATTCAGAACACACATTAGACAGGTTTGTTGTGAGAGTTAAATCAGATCAAGTGAGGGCAGTTCCTGGCACCTACTAAACTCTCAATACACGGGAACCACTATTACTGCAGAGGGGTGGACCCCCTGCATCCTGGGCAGGTGGAGGTGGACACACTGTTCAGGAGAGCCTGAGTCCTGGCTCTGCTTTCTGCCCCTGGCTGAGGATGCCAGTGAGCCTGGCTCCAAAGCCAGAGCCTGAAGGTGTAAACAGCCCTTTAACAGGGTGCCCGGGTTGTTGGGGGATTTCTCCCCAGCTGTCGGTCCAGGTATGGAAGGTCCGCATCACAGCAGAACTCTGCTGTCTCCTCATCCCTTAAAAGAACCATCCTGTGTGGAGAGGGCCACAGGAACTGGTCCCATGGAGGGAACCAGGGGAGGGCATGAGAAATCAAGAGAAGATGCTCCCACTCTGGGGACTGCCTTGTGCAGCCTTGGTTAAAGAAATCGGTCCCTTGTAGCAGGTGTGCACACACGTGTGTGTGTGCAGGCAGTGGTCTCTTTCCCCAAATCTGTAGTCTACCTACTACCCGGCAACTCTTCCTTTCCTTGTTAGCACCCAGCCTGGGCCCCGGGGTTCATTCACCACTTGAGTCGGCCACAAGCGGGCTCTCAAGGCCCCCCTTTCCTCTCCCTCCTCCCATTAATGTATCAGGCCAAGGCCCCACATCACACACACAGGCGCGTGCGCGCACACACCTCCTTCTCCATCTTCTCTCAATTCTTACTCTTGAAAGTACTGCTCCCAGGGCTGGCGTGGTAAGAGGTAACCTGGGGTCTCCTCTGGCTTTTTAAGGATGGCCACCCTGGGCTGGCCTGGTGGGTCATACAGACCACTTCTACAGAAGCACTCAGGTAGATGCTTCCTTTTTCCACTACTATGCCTTAAGGTAGTCTCTCCTCACCTGAGTGATATAAGACCTTAAAGAAAGAGTAGCTGGGCTTCCCTGGTGGCGCAGTGGTTGAGAGTCCGCCTGCCGATGTAGGGGACGCGGGTTCGTGCCCCGGTCCGGGAAGATCCCACATGCCCCGGAGCGGCTGGGCCCGTGAGCCATGGCCGCTGAGCCTGCGCGTCCGGAGTCTGTGCTCCGCAACGGGAGAGGCCACAGCAGTGAGAGGCCCGTGTACCAAAAAAAAAAAAAAAAAAGGCAAGTGTATGATTGTGACGTTCTTATTGGGGCCATAGGTATGAATTGTTCTATAACTCCTGAAATAGAAGATATGTCCCATTTCTTTAGATGTCTAAATCAAGTCATACCCCCATTGGTTAGATAATAAATTCAATAGTAGTCAATTTCTGGAGTCTTCTCCTTTCTGTGGATCATACAAGGATTCCAGGGTTTGGTCCAAAATAATTAGAAAGGATTCAGTTTTCAGGTCTTGTGATCATCATCCCCTCAGTTACTGCTTGTGGCTGTAGAGCACAGGGACTAAGAATAGACTCTATGGCTTATGGCCTCTACTTAAATCCCAGTTCTCCCTTTCACTGGCAGTGTGACCTTGGGCAAGTTGTGCCTCAGTGTCCTCATCTGTAAAATGGGAGTAATACTGAGACCTATAACTTAGCGTATTTAATACAATGAGACCTGGCAGTAGTGAACGACTGATAAATGTTTGCTACTGACATTGTCACCATCATGCACTATGCCCCCACCAACAACTGCTCTTTGGGATGGGTGACAGATGCCCATCAAGGGTTCTCTTCAGTGATGCAGGCCTGTTTCGGGCCCCAGGGACCCCATTCCCAAGATTGCAGGACTGAGAGTCCAGCTTCCACAGCCCTCATGGAGCCACCCCACTGACGACCTACCACCTGGAGGGCCCTTTGCAAGGGCCACCACCTTCAGAACCTCAGCATCTCCTCACCCAGTCCCAGAGGCCAAACTATCTCTTTCCCCTGCAAGCACGAGTCCCTTGCACCTCTGCATCCCAGATGAGCCAGCTAAACTCCACTCCAGGGAGCCTCAGACACCCGGGGTTCTCATCACCCACATCAGAGTCTCCTGAAGTGTCTGTTTAAAATGCAGAGTCCTGGGCCCACCCCAGAACTGGGGCCCAGGAATCTGTGTTTTCAGCCAGCCCTCTACCTTCTGCCCTTCTGCTCTCAGGGGGTGTGGAACCTCTGATTTTGCAGCAGGTCCTGGGGAAATGGGAAGAAACATTCCTCTCATTCCTTTCTGACGAGCCTAAAGCAGTTGAGGAAAAAGAGGAAAAAAGACACCAATTAATTTTTCAGTAATTCACACTGCTCCCTAGGAATAACTTTGAATCAGCTCTAATTCTGTTGAACTTAATCATTCTTTGACCTCGGTACTTTAATGGCTTTTAATATCAAAGGGTTGTGATCAGCCTCCCCTCTAGTTACAGCCCCCGCCCACACATTTGGGAGGCCAGGAATAGAGTATCACTGTTTAACCCTCAGAAAACTTCCTGCCCACCGAATCTTGTCCAGAACCCTGAAACAGCGCGTCCCATTTTATGAAAATTTGCATTACGTGACTTGGAAAACGGCGATTTAAAAATATTAATAAAGACTTGCCGTATGTTCAGATTTTGAAATAATGCAGATCTTGCTTTGCATTTATCCCTCTGGGAAATTTAGTCTTGAATAATGCATGGCTTCAGGAATGAATCCCTTGCATAAATCTGATCAGAGCCGATCTGGTCTAATGTTGGGGGAGGGACCCCAACACTTAACCCTTTCTTCCCCTCCCCTGCCCTCCCCGTGTCCCCCACAGGAACCTGTAGCCCAGAGGTGGCCTGGGTGTCCATTCAGTTTTTTTGATAAGATTTCCTGACCAATCATTCTGCTGAGACCTGCCCTCTCATCCACTCAATCCCGATATGTTAAGCACCTACTGTGTGCCCGTCCTGTCATGTGGGCGTATCATCTTTGTGGAGTTTATACCCTGGACCAGCCCTCCCAACAGCCTGAGATGCCAGCGTTGTTCCCAGTGCAAAGGAGGAAACTGAGGCTCAGTCAGAGGTCACCCAATGATTATGTTATGCAGAAGCCACATTTGAAAGCAGTTTGTCTGATTCCAAAATCATCATTCCATCTGCTGGTTGAGAGGCAGGGTGTTGAAGTATCCCAGATCCTGGCCAAACACCACCACATCTCAACTACGGATCTGCAGGGGACGTCACTGAGACTGTGATCATGCTTCTGTGGACAACACTGGAGAGGGGAGCAATGCCTACGTCACAGGACTGGCCTCCTGCAAGGGAGGTCGGGAAGGCGTTTCGGCCGGGAGCATCCTGTTGATATATATATATGGGTTCTGTTATCAGAAGGGGGAATGGATATTGGGAAGGCAACCCAGAGTGTCTCGTGCAGAGAGGAAGCTTGAGGAGAGGTCTGGAAGAATGATAGGAATGTTCCAGTTGAACAAAGGCAGGGAAAAGGCTCAGCAAAGTTCAACATTCAGAGGCAGGAGAAGGCAATTGTTGACTTGGAGACCCAGAGACAGAAGAGGGGGCCTGGTGGGCAAAGAACAGGACGGAAGACAAGGCTGGGGCAGCTGCTGTGAGGAGACATCTCCACACTCTCCCATTCCAGCAGGTAGGACCCCAGGTGGGAAGGGAAAGGGGTGGGTGCTTCTCGTCACACCTGTATGGCCCATACGGACGGGCCGTCTCCATATGGGCGTGTTATGAGCTCCCACAAGTTAAGCCTCTTCTTCATAACTGTGTTGTATTTTCTCCCTCAGAAAGTCTAGATTCTGTGAAACACTACATCTCACTTTGTTTCTGTAAAACCAACCCAAGGTCCTCCGTTCCTCTCACTTTGAATTCTGCATATATTTCTGCATATAAAGAGAAATGGCTGCATGGGGTGGGAAGGGGTGCTGGTGCCTGGGAGGGTGCTGAGCTAATGACCATCTAACCTGGGGGTCCCCAGGCCCACCTGCCTGATTAACGGCAGTGACGGGGATTTACCTGCTTTGACAAGAATTTTGGCCTCCAGAGCCCTGTTTCTCCATCAGCAGTATTTATGGGATTACCCAAGGTACTCACATATACTCACAAATAGATCTGAGCCCAGCCTAGCTGCTGTCTTGCCAGGCACCAATGTCCCCACCATCCCCAGCCCTCCAGATGTCACCGCTCTGTGCCCTGTGTCGGGGAGGGGGAAGCAGGGGAGGCAAATGGATTTTTTTGTTAATTCACTGTTACAGCAGCCTCCTGTCTGAGCCCCTTGGGCCCCAGTGTATTCCAGAATGAAAGAGCTTTCTGTTTTGAGTTACAGCCATCTCCAACCCCACAGGGCGGAGCCCCCCAAAAGTCTCAGTGGCCTCTTTCGCTCCAGCCATAGAAACTTCTTGACTACAGTTAGATCCTTGGGGATACGTGCACAGCTCCCCCCAAAGTCTCCTTCCCGAGGAGACTTCCCACCAACGGGAGCGGATCCAGCAAGAGCGTTTGTTTCATGTAACCCCACTCCCTGGACACAGCAACGGGACAGGGCAGCTGACCCAAGCTGGGCCGTTCAGATGAATTTCTCCCAAAAAATTCAATGCTGAGGCCAAGAGACATTGGGTCTATTTTCTGTGAGGTCTGGAACTTGCAAAAACGAACCAAAAATTTGAGAAACCTCATCTGTGCTTGGGGCCAGAGAGAAACAGAGATGAGAGGCACAAGAAAAAGCACGTGGGTGTCTGTCCTCTTCCCAGCTCCAGGCCTTTCCAGCCCATCACTTCCTTGAAGACTCCATATGTCAACGCTGGTCAGGGCTTTGGGGTGCCTGCAACAGGCTCCACTCTAGTTGGTTGAGGAAATAAAGGCATTTATCAGCAACATTCACTGAGTCTCCAGAGAAGCTAGAGAATTAAGCCCACCAAGCCAGGGAGGGTCCTCAGATGACACTGCAAAGGTATTTTAGCAAAGACCCTACAGTGACCCCTCATGCTGCTGGAGCTGAACCCATGGCGCCCCTGCCAGGACCTTCCTCCTGCTATCCTGAGACCATCCCTGGTCCACACCCAGGTTGCAAGGGGGGCTGCCAGATGGCATCCCTTGACTTCTATCTTGAGGAGGCAGGGCTACGAAGAAAGACAATTTCCCAAAGATGTTCAAAAGAAATCACAGAGCAAGACAAATATTCACTGCCTCACTGTAGCAATGTCTGTCTCTCTCTCTCTGTTTTTTTTTTTTTTTTTTTTTTTTTTTTGCTCTTGCTAGTGGCTGTTATAAGATCTTATGATGAAAGTCTGGGCTCAGCATCCTGGCCTTGCTCTGACCACTGCAGCAGCTGGACCAGTCTAGCTTCTTACCAGGATCAGGAGGGGTGAGACAAGTATAGGGCTCAGGATGCAAAATTTAAGGAGGCGCTTACTCTCAGGCTCGTGGAAGTGTGGGACCAGCGCCTGGGAGTGAGGGTCTCCTTAATTTGGATGCTGTGGGTGCAGGCCCCGCTTCTTGCTGCTTCCGAGGGTTTGCTCTCCAGATGTCTCAGCCCTCATGTAAACACAGATGGGGGATCCACCCCCACCAGCATTCCTGACACATTTCAACATGCCTGAATCCACTTAGAAACCACTGGAAACAGGGACACATTTGTTTGGTTGACTGATTCACAATGATAACAACAAAAAACACTAATCACACACTGACCTCCTGCCAAGCACTTGGGTATTTCATCAACACCACAGCTCTATGAGGCTGTCATTTGATCATCCCCATTTTACAACTTCTGAGGCACAGAGAGGTTAAGGGACTTGCCCAAGGTCACACAGCTAGTAAGTAGCAGAACCAGGAATCAAACCCAAATCTCTGCACTGCCTCTTCCAAGCCCCCTTCAAGAAAATCAGCTGCCTGCCTGTGAGAACCACAGACACAGTGGAAATGACCATTTTTAACTCACTCAAGCTGTTTAGGATGGCCACAGGGCTATTGAGTCATCAGCCCCTAAACCCACTAGTTATTGTTATAATTAGTAGCATGAGTGTCGGTGCCAGTACAATTACTATTACCATGACCGTGACTGTGGATCAATTCTTTGTGTTGGATTTAGGCGGGTGATCTCATAAAACCTTCACTACAAGTAGGTGTATTATTATCCCAATTTTACAGTTGGGGAAACTGAAGCACAAAAAAAGTCAAGTTAGGGGGCTTCCCTGGTGGCGCAGTGGTTGAGAGTCCGCCTGCCGATGCAGGGGACACGGGTTCGTGCCCCGGTCCGGGAAGATCCCACATGCCGCGGAGCGGCTGGGCCCGTGAGCCATGGCCGCTGAGCCTGCGCGTCCGGAGCCTGTGCTCCGCAACGGGAGAGGCCACAACAGTGAGAGGCCCACGTACCACTAAAAAAAAAAAAAAAAAAAAAAAAAAAGTCAAGTTAGTTGCCCACAATCACACAGCTGGGAAGTAGTATCAGTACAATGCGGGTGGAGTGATGGGGTGGGTGAGGGCGCAGAGGGTCAAGAAGAGTCCGTGAAGCATATCCAACCCATCAACCCCAGACTCTTGAAATGGACTCCTTCTGACTGGTCATTTAGGGCCAAAATAAGGCCTGCAGGCGCCTCTTCCCTCTCCGTGGCCTGTTCAGAGGAAAGATCATTTTCCCCAGAATCCCCACACAGTCTCCAAAAGACAACAGCCTTCCAGCAGCCTCACACGAACTTGGTGATGGAAACAGATTTCTCCCATCTTCTGCTTTCAACCAAGTGACATTTAATTCAAGCTTATAAAACCCACATAACATGTGGTAACAATTATATCACCATATTGAGGCTGAGAAGTATTAAAGTCCAGTATTAAATTAGTCAGACAGGCACGAAGAGGCCTGGAAAAGGATGGCGGCAGGGGAAGTGTCC
Organism: Lagenorhynchus albirostris; assembly: GCF_949774975.1. Taxonomy (NCBI): domain Eukaryota; kingdom Metazoa; phylum Chordata; class Mammalia; order Artiodactyla; family Delphinidae; genus Lagenorhynchus; species Lagenorhynchus albirostris. Next base: position 70,335,080 of record NC_083109.1, read on the forward strand.
TATCTGATGGGCCCCAGGCAAAGCCAACAAGAAATCCGTGGGCTGGACTGGGCTGGGGGAGCGGGAGCTGGGTTCTGGGACATGTTCTGGTATCGGGTGAGCGCACAAATTTTACAAGATGCTGTTCTGTTCAAAGCAACTGTTTAGCCAGGGATAAAGGTTAATATGGCATTAATGAGGTTCCACTCAAAATTAATGATGATAACGATGGTGGACATGAGTCACACTCCCCTTCTTAGTCATGTTTACCCCTTGGCATTTAACACAAGCTTAAAATACAGGAGAGATTCATAAAGTATCTGTAACTTGTACTGCATTGTGTTGGTGGTGATGAAAATATGAGTGATGGTGACAATGAAAGCAGTGGTGGCGGTGGCAGTGATTTGGTGACAAGTAGAGTCAAGTGGTGGTGACAGTGGTGGACTGTGGTGAATGATAATGGCAAATAGGCTCACAGTATAAGGATGGTGATGGGGGCAGTGTTGGTGGGATTAATAATGGTGATAGCAATGGTGATGAAGGTGTCATATTGATGGCAGACATGGTAGCACTGATAGTTTGGTGATGGTTGGAGCGGTTGATAGATGGTTGGAGATGGTGATAATGCCATGGGTGATGGTCACTGCTATGGTCATAATGTAACCAGGACAGTGGGCCGCCGGTGGTGAGAGCGGTGGAGCATCGTGAAGAGGGATGGTTATAACAGGATGGTGGTGGTGATGGAGGTTGTGACAACGATAAGTGAAGGAAGATAAAGGAGGATGGAGAAGGGAGAAAAGGGAAAAAGTATCCTGGGGCATTGATGTCATCAGCCTTGCTGACAGGAGCTTAGCTCCATTCCCTTTGGTCGCTGGAGGTCAAAAGGCTCATTGTCCCCCAGGCTAGGGACCCCTCCCACCACCACCACTTCAGCGGGAATGTACAATCTCAACACAGGCCCTGCGGAAATCCCTTCCTAGGGGGAAGATTGGCCCAGACCAGGTTTCATAAATGCATAGATGCCCTCCCTCCATTGTCTAAATCACCAAGTAGGTTTCCGGGAGAGTAAAGACAGCAAGATGATGTGGCAGTCAAGAATCTGGGCTCCGGAGTTCACTTGGATTTGAATTCTCCATTGTGCTGTGTGACCTTGGATCCGTTACTTAACCTCTCTGAGCCTCGGGGACTTCATATGTAAAATGAAGCTCATAACAGCACCTATCTCCCAGGATTGTTGTGAAGATGATGGGAGACAATGCTGTAAACACATGATTCATTGTTTGGTGTCCCGTGGGAATTCAATAATGTCAGTTGTCAGTATTATTATCCACCATTGTTGTTAGATAAATAGAAGGGGCTTCAATAAAGGGTCAGGTCCCCAGAATTCTTTGGGGCAGGGAGATTGGCATCAAGAAGCTCTCTCACAGGGGCTTCCCTGGTGGCGCAGTGGTTGAGAGTCCGCCTGCTGATGGAGGGGATACGGGTTCGTGCCCCGGTCCGGGAACATCCCACATGCCGCGGAGCGGCTGGGCCCGTGAGCCATGGCCGCTGGGCCTGCGCGTCCAGAGCCTGTGCTCCGCAACGGGAGAGGCCACAACAGCGAGAGGCCCGTACTGCAAAAAAAAAAAGAAGCTCTCTCACAGACTCTGTGCGCTCTCCAGTGCCATCTGTCCGTGGAAACACACAGGAGAGGCATCCTGCTTTCAGAGCAGCCATGCAGAAGTTAGAGTGGGACCCCTGTATGACCGGGTGGCTTCTGGCTGGGGATGGCAGGAAGAGGGTCCACATCAGAGCAGCCTGGTGGTGTAATTTAAGTGTTCCTCCTGTCTGCATAGCCTTCAAGTCTGGCGGTAGCCCTCTGGAAATTCTGTGCTCTATTAAATCATTTGTTATTCCTCTTCAACTTAAGATTGCTGCAGTGGCTTCTGTGGTCTTACAACAAAGAGCCTTAACAGCTGTGTTCCATGGCTTATAGCCCATCTCCTCTGACCACACACTGCCCTTGCTCAGGACACACGGCTTCACTTAGTCCCTCACCCTCTCCCAGGCACTGCCCAGGGCAGCTTTGCCTGAAAAACCTACACTCCAAGCCCCAGAGGATTGGGCACCAGCCACCATTTCCCTCATTCATCCAATCACAACGTTTTGAGAGCCTGCTAACCATCAAGTTATCTCAGAGTCCTGTGGAAAAGCGTCATCACAGGAGGAGTGTGGGATCCTTGCTCCGGTAGAGGCAGCAATAAGAATGGTGGTAATACCATCATCTAACACGCACTCTGCCCCGGCAAGGTAGCAAATGTTTTTCTAAGCACTTTACTTCATTTAATTCCCACAACAACACGATGAGATAGATCATATTATTTCCGTTTCACAGATAAGGAAATTGAGATACAGACAGGTTAAGCCACTTGCCCAGAGTCTTATGGCTTTAAGTGGCAGGCCAGGACCTGAAGCCCAGCGGCCGAACCCGATCTCAGCTCATAACCACTCTGCTATCCTGTTTCTCTAAGGTTTTTTAGGAGCATATAACAGAGGCACCCAACCGAGTCCTGGGGGGCACAGGAGGAAGGGATGGTGCCTGGAAGCAGTGGTGCTACCTCAGGGCCTGAAAGGTTCGTAGGAGACAGTGAGGTGAAGAAATGGGGAAAGAATGTTCTTGGCAGAAGGGTTAGGACCAGCTTGTGCAAAGGCTCAGAGGTGAAAGAAGGCCTAAAGGAAGCCCAACTCATTTTTCTGAGCTATTCCAAATACAATAGTATACGGAGGGTTGTAAAACGATGGAGAATGGGAGGAAGATATCATTTGTTGTTTGCTTTCTGTGTACCAAGCATTGCACTAGTTAGGATAAGTAATTCCAGATGTTTTAACAAACAATCCACAAAATATTAGAGGTCTACACAATAAACAGTTGTTTCTTGCTCATTGAGAATCAGTCCAACATGGCAACTTCTGGCAGGCACGAGGCCTTCTATGTGGTTACTCAGGGATCCTAGCTCCTCCTATCTTATGGCTCTGCCATCTTCTAGGGCAAGGGTCAGCAAACTTTTCTATAAAGGGCTAGACAGTAAATACTTTTGGCTTTGTGAGTCATAGAGTCTCTATCACGATTACTTAACTCTGCCATTAGAGCACATATGCACGGCAATAGACGATACATAAATGAATGGACATGGCCGTGTTCCAATAAAACTATTTACAAAAACAGGCAGCACGTGAGATCTAACTCATGGGGCATCATTTGCCAACCCCTGTTCTAAGGTATCAGAGCCTTCCGCTGGAGCTTCATACCCAGCCAGCAGACAGGCGAAGAGTAAGAAGGACCGTGAGGGGGGAGGTTATAATAGTCCTGGCTTGGAAGTAAGGACATCGCTTATGCCCACATTCCACTGGCCAGAACACAGTCACATGGCCACATTTAACAGCAAGTGGGACTAGGAAATACAGGCTACGTGCCCAGAGGAAAAACGAAAGGGATTTTTGTGGATGTACAGCTGTCTCTGCCACACACACTTTACATGCATCCTCTCACTCACTAAGTGGCAGGTAGGTAGCAAGAAGGTATCGGTGGTCCCAATATACCGCTGAGTATACTGAGGCTCAAAGAGGGCTAGAAACTGGTTGAGATCACAGTCAGTAGAAAAGGCCTGTCTGCATGAAACTTCCAAAAGCAGTCTTGAAGGAGAAGAAAAAAAAGTAAGAAACTCAGCCTTGGGGGAGGGGAGTATAAGTAAAAATGTGCCACAACGGAGGATGAATTTGGAATGAAATTTGCTCAAGTCAAAACCCCAGGCATCATCCCTGATGTTTCCCTTTCTATAACCCAGCAGAAAAGGAGCCCACACCTTGGAGGCCACTGCCCCCGTCTCCCACGGCCACCACATTCTGGCAAAGAGCCCCAAGAAGTCGCAGAAGTCCTAATATAAACTTGGCTTCCAGGTGCCTACAGAGAAGGTGTTTCCCAGGACTGGAGAGCAGGATATATTTCACTTAATAATGGTGTTAGCTTGACTTCGAAATATTAGACATGTATGGGGCTCCGCATTTGTGCTCTTGCCCCGGTCCTGCCAACAGTAGGGGTGGGGGCCTGTCTTTACCCTCCAACTCCGCTTCTGAACCATGGCAAATACCACCTGTCCATGCCTAAAATAGTTCCCGAATCCACCCATTTCACTCCGACTCCATTGCTTCCACCTTAGCCCACACCATCTTCACCTCTGCCTGGACTGGGAGACAAATGTCCTCCTAATGCGCTTCCCTGCTTCCCCTCGAATCCCTCTCTGTCCTTTCTCCATACAGCAGCCAGAGCCACTACTGCAAAAGGCAACTCAAATCCAGCTCCTTCTCTGCTTAACATCCCCCAGTGGCTGCCTGTTGTTAATATATTATCCAGATTCCTCATCACCAACAGCCATGTCTCACGCTCATCTCTTGCCCACTGCCTGCTGTTCCCCAAGCTTTTGCCACTCCTTCAGCAAGCCAAGCCTGTTCCTACCTCAGGGCCTTTGCACTTGCTATCCCCTTTGCCAGGATCATTCTTCCCCTGGATAGCCACGTCTTGTTACAGGATTCCCCTGCTATCTGAAAGCAGAGCATTCCTATGAAACCTTTTGTAAGCCGAAATGGCATAAAGCAAAGAAGCAATTACCTTAGGACACATCTTGCTCACGGATGCACACAATAAAACAAGGTAAAGCACAGATGCTCACAGGCCCAGTTCAGAGCTACGGTGGCTTGATGCCGAGATGCTGAGTGTGGTTCCCAGGAAGGAGCTTGACAGGGCTGCATGACTGTGTCATGAATGGCTCGCTGCAAAGCAAACACTGAACGCTAGTTTCACTTTTCACCTTTTTTTCATAAAAGAGAAAGCCCTCCTTGGATTTTTGTCGGTTAGCAAATAGAGGTCCTAATATAGGTGTTTCATAAGAGCAAAGTGGCATAAAGCAAACTTTCAAAAAATGGGGGATACCTGTACTTCCAAGGCCACCTGCTCAGGGATGCTCTCCCTGACTCTTCTCTCTAAAGATGTCTGTCTCTCACGCCATTCCCTTCAAAGCACCATTACAATCTGAAAGTAGCCAATATATTATTTGTCTCATTGTCACAATTCTCCCAGAGGAGAGTCAGCTCCAGGAATACAGGGCCATGTTTGCCCTTTCTACCCCCCAACACAGCGCCTGGCATAGTTTATTTACAAGACTGGGGAAAACCTATAAATAGAGGTTGGTGAGAAGGGGGCTTCCATCTTCACCATCAACCACCTTCCATCTTCGAGAAGCAGCCTAGCTAGGATGACCAACTGTCCCATTTTGCCCAGGACTGTCCTAAGTTTAGCACTCAAAGTCCCACATCCATCCTGGGACAGACCTCCTCGGTCCCAGGAAAACCAAGACAGCTGGTCACCCTAAGCACAGGACGGTGGTTAGAAGCACAGACGTTAAAGCCAGGCCACCGCATCCCAGCTCTGTCACTCACCAGCTGTGGGACCTTGAGCAATTTATTTAGAGGTTTGTGCCTCAGTTTCCCCACTGTGCAACGAGGATAACAATAGCTCCAACCTCATAGGGTTGTGGTGGGGATTTAATTGAGTTGACATTTGCAAAGCACTGTTGAAGCAGTAAGTAAAGGGTGCTGTGCCTAGCACTTAACAAGTGCCCTGTTAAATAAATAACCTACCTCTCCCTTCACCTCGAGGGAAATACCAGTTGAATAACGGAAGTCACAAGCTTGCAGCGATTCCTCTCTCTCTGAGAGTTGATAGCTCCGAGGTGGCGCTTACTCTCTCTTACTGGTCCTGAGAAGCAGCTTGTTCAAATGCCAACTGCCGCGTGTCACCTTAGCTGGCGGAAAAAGTTGTTCCCCTTGGTCATAACCCAGAAGTTATGATGCTTTGCTGTTCTACATGGAAGTGCAGGTTGGGACTCTTTGTAAGTTTTGGCACCTGCCAGTCTCAGCAGAGCAGATGAGGGAGAGAAAAGCCCAGGGCCAGGAGCAGCTGACGAAGAGCGGCTTTTGCACGTGGCTCAACCAAGATGCATGAAATGAGTCAGGCCTTTCCTACTCTTCTAGACCTGCCTGCCCAGCGGGCGTGATAACTCCCTAAAAGGGTCGCAAGGTCAACTCCAGCCCAGCGCTAAAGGCTTTCTCCCAATAAGAGACCCTGGAGCCCTTCACTCCTTAAGTAAAGAGGAGATAAGAATGGGTCCATTCTGACTGAAAGTCAATGTCATAGAAGGGGGGGTAATCTGGAGCCTGAAGGAGGGTGGCAGCAGCCCTGCATCTCATCCACAAACACGGCTGCTCAAGAAATATATTCGTTTCTTAAATTCTTCTGTAACCCATTGAATGTCTGACGCTTGCCCTCGTTTTGCCATGCCAGCATTAGAGTAAACTTCAGTCTGCTTGACTTTCCCCCTCCCTTCTGGGACTGGGCCTCGGCTCTGGGGTTCCGCAGTGCCAAGATGTTACAGTCAGTGTTGGTCAGTCACTGTCTATGTGGGTTTCCATCCTTCCTGACCACACGACCCCTTCAGAAGCAGAAACTGTAGCCTCCAGAACATGCCCCAGAAACTTCGCTCAAGCTGTCTCTGGCACCAACATCCGGAACCTGAGAACTCAGCTGCCCCCAGGGACCAAGACTAGTCATTGAAAGAAGCCAGGTAGACTGGCTGTGACACAGCGGCAAGAGGTAGGGGCTTCGGGAAGTAGCAAGTTGGTGTCAGGCTCACCCGTGGGGAGGGGCAGCCTCACAGGAGCACAGGCCCAGGGCTACTGGATCTCTCTTTCACGAGAAACTGCAAATCTGAACCTGAATTTTCAAGAGAATTTTGAAATATCCAATCTCTTATGGACAAATAACTAAAAAAAAAAAAAAAAAATTAAGACAATCCATGGGCCAAACGAAGCATAGTTGTGGGTAGGATTCAACCCAAGGGGAGGCCTTAGAGGAAGCCTCCTCTCTGGGACCTGGCCGGGGAGGTACTCAGGCCCCAGCCCTCCACCTCTCACCCCTCCCTGCGTCAGCCAAGGGAAATCTCTCTGCAGCCTGGGGAGGGGGTCCGTTCTCCCCACCGTTATTCCAAGACGGTTCCGAGGTGCCTCAAATCCCCAGCAGCCTCTTGGTTCCCCCGAGAGCACTCTAAATTCTCCTGAAAGAGAAGAAAAGCCAAGAAAGACTTATGGGCTATTTCTTCCTCCCCTTCTCCTGTATCCCTCCCCTGAGGCAACAGCTGCCTGATTTGATGAGAAGGGAAAGGGGAAACTGGAGGCAGGTGGAACAACAAAAAAGATAAAGTAATAGATCCAAATAAGATGCCGCTTCGTGTACAAAAGCAGATGGGAGGAGGTGGGGGGAGGGGACGGAGCAGAGAGGACCGAAGTCCCTGGGACCTCAAGGGATTCAGGCCATTCCTCCCCGTGAGGCAGGGGGAGGGGATGGGTGACTTGTTGAGATGGGGTAGTCCCGGAAGGCCTCTCCGAGGAGGTGACATCTGAGCTGAAACCTGAAGGATAAAGGAGCCGGCAGCATGGAACCAACCAGAGAGAAGGCATTCCAGGAAGAGGGAACAGCAAGTACAAAGGCTCTGAGGGATATTCAAAAGAAGCCAGGGAGCAAGTGTGGCCTCGCCGTGAGGGAGGGCAGAAGAACCGGACACGTGTGCAGGACCACGGTGGCCGCAGCTTGGATTTCGGTATTAGCCCCTTTGGGAGGGTGGCGAGCATGCGAAGGGTGAGATCTGATTGACAGTTTTATGAGCTCACTCTGGCTGCTGTTTGGAGAACAAACAGTAGGGGGCGCAAGAGTAGCAGCGGGGATGGGTCCCCTGGGTGGGAGGTGACGGTGGCCCAGGCCGCGGCACTCAGGGAGGATCAGGAGACTGGTGCTTGCAGGAAAGGTATATTTCAGAGGTGCTGCTGGTCAGACTCTCTGGTGTTGGGCAAAGGAATCAAATAATAATAATAATAAATAACAACAGCAACAACAATAAAATAGAAGAAAGACTCTGGATGATGCCTTGGTTTTTGCCCGAGCATTGATGAGTATCAACCTGGGCCGTTCAGTCATCTCTCAATAACTATTTATAGAACAACAATTTATTAAACACCTACTGTGTGCCAAGCTCTGGGCTAGGCCCTGGGGAGCTACAGAGCTGGAGAATACAGGGTTGGTGTCCCCAGGGCGCCACCCTAGGTGACCTGGGCTTTCTGTGACACCTCCCCCTGAAATTGCAGAGGAGGAGAGTGAAAAGGGCAATGTGTCCCTCCAAAGTAAATCCTTTCATCGAGTCGAAAATATTTCCTGAGCACCTACTATGTGCCAAGCACAGTTCAGCAGGAAACAAGACAGGCAAGGTCCCTGCCACTGTGAAGCTTCTACAGAGCAGACAGAAAATAAACGTTTATTTAAAATGCATGTCACGTTAGAAAAGCTGTGAGTGCTGGGGAGAAAGTCAAACCAGCGGAGAGAGGAGAGGAAGGCTAGAGCGGCAGTGTTAACTAGTAGGTTCTGAGAAGGGACATTGGAGCACAGATGCGAAAGCAGAGAGCCCTGGAGACTGGAGATGGAGTTGGAGAGCTCCAGGCAGGGGAAGCTGGAGCCTCAGAGGCCCTGAGGACAGGGAGACCCTGGAATGTTCTAGAAGCAGCAAGGAGCCAGAGTGGCTGAACAGACCAAGTGAGGCAGGTAGGAGTGAGAGAGAGTAGGGCCACATCAGCAGGGCTATGTGGACCATGGTAAGGACTTTGGGTTTTCCCCTGAGTGAAATGGGAACTCAGCAGAGGGTCCAACTTGCCGAGGTCCACTCCCCTCAGCTACTCTGCTACCCTCCCCCATATACCCATCAACCCCCTTGAGTGCCAGGGAAGGCCAGACAGAGCCCCCTACTCTCATGGGCTTTTCCAGCTCAGCTGCCATCTCTGGGGCCAGCAGTGACGTGATTTACAAGTCCCTCCCCGGGATGGTGTGTTTTGAGGCATCTGTTCGTTTTTATTGCTTCTGTCCAGGGCTTTGGTACTCCTTCACAGATCAAATCACTGCCTGCCTTCCCGCTAATTCAAACAGCTGGTTACCGCTCACCGGTTCCCCCGCTCTAATTGCCAAGGGAAGAATTATAAATAAATGTGTACAAGCAAACAGATGCTGTCATTTAAAAAATCAATCCATCTAGCAAAAACGCCCCACTTAGGACTGAAGTGGCAAGACTGCAGAGCATGTGTCTTGGTGGCATTTTGAATGAAATCAGAAAAACAATGACGGAGCTTCCTAATGGATTCCCAAGGAGGAAATGACCAAGGACGGAAGGAGGGATGAGGGGGTATGGACACAGTTTACAGCTCCAACACGTGGGACTCAGAGCCATAGCAGAGACTCAGGTCTCCATTGTTGTTCTGAATGTGATTCTCTCCTTTCCCCTCCTTCCAGCCTTCCCCTGCCTGTTCAACTTGTTGTGACATCAAGTCAGATCATTTGTTATTACATTGTGAGTCTCAGACGCAGTTGGCGGTCCTCACTTTGTGGTTTCTAGGAACCTTAATCCGGGGTGAGGTGTCACCCTCTTTGCTGTCCTGGGCACATAGCTAGACCATCTCCCACCCTTCCTTGTGGCCAGCTTTGTACTGAGAGGCCACTGGAAGCAGAACAGAAGTGACCATTGTCAGGCCTGGCCTATAAAAATCTCCCACATGAGATCTGCCACCATCTTTCCCGTCCATGGATGGAAGGAAGAGGACTTTGAGGCCCCTGCAGAGGGTAGAGCCTCAGCTGGAGGGACTGTGGGTCCCCAAATGACTGTACGGTGCAGAGCCTCCTTGTACCTCTACACTGGGATGCAGTGAGAGGGAGAAATAAACTTACTGTGTCTGGCCAAAATGTTGGGGTAGTTTGTTACTGTTGGGATCCTACTCTGACTAATACATGAGTCCCAAACTTCCTTCCTTCCTTCCTTCATTCACTGAGCACATAATAAAAATAATATCTAATTATCTCCTTCAGACATCACAGCAATCTGGAGTAATGAATGGAGAAACTGAGGTTCGGAAAGGTTAAGTAACCTGCTAAGAGACACACAGCTGATAATAACAATAATAATGGGGGCTTCCCTGGTGGCGCAGTGGTTAAGAATCTGCCTGCCAATGCAGGGGACACGGGTTTGAGCCCTGGTCCAGGAAGATCCCACATGTCACGGAGCAACTAAGCCCATGCGCCACAACTACTGAGCCTGTGCTCCAGAACCCGTGAGCAGCAACTACTGAGCCCACGTGCCACAACTTCTGAAGCCCATGCGCCTAGAGGCCGTGCTCCGCAACAAGAGAAGCCACCGCAATGAGAAGCCTGCGCGCCGCAACGAAGAGTAGCCCCAGCTCACCGCAACTAGAGAAAGCCCACACGCAGCAATGAAGACCCAAAGCAGCCAAAAATAAATAAATAAATTTATTTTAAAAAATAAATAATGGCTATCATTTGTTGAACACTTTGTATGTGCCAAACACTGTACTATATGCCTCATCTGCAGGAAAGATATTTTTTATTCCTCATAAAAATTCTCATAGGTATTGTTATTATCCCTATTTTACAGATGAGGAAACTGAGGCTTAGAGAGACTAATCAAAGGGAGGAAGGGAGAAAGGAAGGAAGGAAGGGAGGGACGGAGGGAATAAATCAAAGCAGAAGGATTCAAACTTTCTAGTTTGAACATGCTAACACTACCTGTTCTTACAATCCCAAGGAGTCTCTAATAAGTGAATCACATTGCATCTTAAAATACCAGCTTATCTCAAATCAGGCAGCCCTAGAGACACACACACACACACACACACACACACGCACGCACGCACACACACTCCATAAAGGTTAAAATCATTACATCAAAATAAAACATATGGCCACCCAAATCTGCATTTATTACATCTAATTGGAAGAGACACAGTCAAGTACTTGAATATTTTAGCAGTTTCCAACATGCAAATCACTGTGCCAAGACCCAATTACTCTCTAATCAGCACATGGCTGGCTGCTGGTGGCACTGAGTTGGAAAGGGCTCCATCCTTCCCCTCTCCGCAGCAGTGTTTGGGTGGTCTCTCATTCTGAGTCAGTTTGCGTTTGTTTCTGCCTTTAAAGAGCACCCCATGAACAGAAAGACTTGAAAAGCTCCCTCTCACCAGGTTTATACCCTTGATTAGTGTCTGGGGAACACAATCGTCAAGGTATTTGGCTCTAAAACGAAATTGAAAATTCAGATCTTTTCATGTAATCTCTGACTAATCAGTTTTAATGAAGAGATTCTAGTGATTGTTGTTTAAGCCCTAGGACATACAGGGAACAAATGGGAATTAACAGAGATTTATTTTTTCTGGCCAATCCCAATAAAGGTCAGAGGTCCCATGCAGAGAGCAAGCTGAGAAAACAATGGCAGTATTTCCCCAAATGCTACTCATTTGAGTCCTTGCCCTGAGGATTTTCACCATATCTGGGTATCATCTAGCAAATGATTCACTTATTTTTCTTCGAACAAATTCACTTTTTACTTTGGTGAATTTTGCATCATTATGTAAATGAAAATCCGGTATCACACACTCTATTTAACGTTTATTAGTCTGGAAAGGTTAGGCGATGCAGCAATAACAGTTGATCCCAAGAGCAAAGTTTCACACGACACATGTTGCATCTCCACAGTGGGTTGGCAGGAGGCCCGCTTTACTCACTCAATGAGTGTCAGGCGGAAGAAGCAATGCCATCTTAGAACAGGCGATGAGAGAACAGGAGGGTCGCTCACAGGCTTTTAAATCTTCCACACACAGCCCATTAGCCACAGAGAGTCACAAGGCCCTGCCAGAGTGCAGGGGACTGAGACATAGGGGGGCGGGGGAGGGGGGGGCGCATGCAAACTGGTAAGCAGTGACTGTCTCTGCTGCAAAGAGTGACTGCCAGAGTAAAATAAATAAATACGCTTAAATTCTACCCAGAAGGCTGTGTTGTAAGAACGCTCTGAGCCAGAACGTTAAAAAAGAGAAGAAATGAGCAAGTGTTAGAAGTGCTCCATTTGTAGCACCAAACTGAGACTTTCTCCTTGACCCCAACAAAAGGACTAGGAGAGTAATGAGAAGGCAATGATTGTCTCACAATGTGGCTCAATGTTATTGAATGTATGTCCCTCTATCAACTAAAACCATTGTCAAGAAAAACCACACCATGGGAAGAGTTTCTTTGAAGCAAAATAGAAACCAAACAGGGGTGAAAGATGTTTTAAATCAAATAAGAATCCTTGGGCGGGTAGCAGAATCACTGTCGTGACAGATGGTGTTTTCCAAAAACGATGGCACCAGTATATCCCGTCTCATAAGCTCTTACGATGTGACGGTAACAGACCTTCAACCAACAAGCGGGAAATCTGTGTTCTCTCCCCTTGATTCTGAGCAAGGCTGTGATTATGACAGAAGAGAAATCCATGACTTCGGAGGCTATGTTTAAAAAGGCAATACACCCCAATAGCAATGAGCCCACCTAACACCCAGATCTTGGTTTCTAGTACCGTTCTCCAATAAAAGGAACCAGGGCTCCTTGGAGAAATGGCTGATTCTAGACAAAGGCAGGAAATAAACACGATAAGTCTGGAGCATCTTGTAGTGCCTAAAGGTAAGGAAGTGCGCGCATGCACGCACGCTCACACACGCACGAGGAGGGGAATGAAAGGGACACAATAGTCAACCTGAAAGAGCTCCCAATGGCCAAAGCTAGAACAATTCAAGCAACAAAAAAAGAACGCACCCTAGCACAAAATAAATAAGTCAATACTGATATAAATAAATGATTGCATACATAAACAAATATGGGAAACTAGACAAATCTCCCATGCAGAAGAATTTCAAATAATTTATGTTAGATACTCTGCCCTCAAGAAGGTGGAGCCCAACTCCCCACTCCTTAAGTGTGGGCTGTGCATATTTAGTGACTTCCTTCCCAAAAATACAGTATGAAAAAGGGGGGAAAGAGTAATTTTACAGTGGAGAAAACTAATAATCACCACCTCACCACATGATCAAAATTAACATCAACAGTGATCAGTCATGCTGATGGTATATACCCTTGGTATAATGTGATAAGAAGGGCATTTCACCAGTGTGGTTTTCTCCCCCCAAACCCATAACCCCAGCCTAATCATGACGAAAACATCAGACAGATCCCAGTTGAGGGACTCAAAATTGTCACCGTCATCGAAAACAAGGAAAGTATGAGAAACTGTCACAGGCCCAGGGCACTAAGGGCACTAAATGTAATGTCATATCCTAGGTGGAATCCTAGGACAGAAAAAGGATATTCAGTAAAAACTAAGGAAATCTGAATAAAGTATGAGCTTTAATTATATAAAGGTATCAATATCGGTTCATTAATTGTGATACACGTACAACACTAACCTAAGAGAATAGGAGAAACTGGGTGTTGGGTACATGAAAACTGTCTATATCATCTCGGCAATTTTTCTGTAAATCTAGAGCTCTTCTAAAACTGTTTTGATTTTTTTTTTTAAGTGATACAGCTTCCTTCTGGTACTCTTTTTCTTGGGTCGTACAACTTAGATGTCCTGCACTGACATGGAGAAGTCCATCTCCCTGACACCATCCCGTTGCAGCGACTGTGTAGCGGCTCCCTGAATCCTCCCAGCCCAGGGACCAGATATGTCGGTGAGCAGCCTTTCAGATATCTCCAGTCCTTGGCCTTCTAGCTGCCCCAGCTGCCACCAAGTGGAACACAGGCAAGCTGTCCCCACCATGCTCAGCTCAAATTGTAGATTTGGGCACAAAATAAATGTTGTTCTAAGTCAGTTGTGGTGGTTTGTTAGGCAGCGTTAGATAAATGGAGCCACTGGTCTGCAAAACCAACTTTGGTGATTGGTTGGTTGATTGATTGATTGATTTTTTTACGCATATGTATTGACCTTTGCTAGGTGCTGGGCAGTGAACAGCGATTCACAAGACCTGGTCCCTGCTCCTGAAGAACCCACATTCCAGAGGAAGAAACTGAGCTCCATGAGAGTAAGAACAAATGATGACAATACTGGATTTGAGCAAAGGGATGGATGCCGTATTTCAGAGACACAGAGAAGAGAGTGAATGACTCTGGGGGAATCCTGGGGATGTGAGCAAAGAGGAGAAAGAACAAGCATTTATTGAGCACCCAATGTTATGCTGTTCTAAATGTGTTACAACAGTCATATGAATTAATCCTTCCAATTAACCCCATATATATACATATACATATACATTATATATATATATATATACACACATATATATATATATATATATATATAGGCAATGCCACGCAGCATGCGGGGTCTTAGTTCCCCAACCAGGGATCAAACCTGTGCCTGCAGTGGGAGCGCAGAGTCTTAACCACCAGTCCGCCAGGGAAGTCCCTCCAATTAACCCTATGATGTCATTATTCTAGCCAGTTTAGAGATGAGGAAACTGAGGCACAGGGAAGTAAAGAGATTTCTCAGAGCCTGCCCAGTGGCAGAGATGGGATTTGAAGGGTCTCCCAGTTTTCCCATCTATAAAGTGAGGGTATTGGATAAGGCACACCAAGGCCATTTCTACCTCTGAGGTTGTGTTATGCATGGGTTTTGCCTGCCCAGCATCTGCTCTCCTTCTTCCAGTAACAGCACCCCAATTTTTGAGAGCAGAACTGCTCAACCTCCACTCTCAATTAAGGGGGAACTCATACCTAGCCATGGCCAATCACAGTATCACAACGACTTTACACCGTGATTGGCTCAGGCATATATACAGGGATACAAGCCAGACCAATGGAAGTCTTCTCCAGGACTTTTGCTACAACTCTTAGGAAAAAGCACTCTATTTCCCCTGGAGTTGCTAATACTAGGATGTAAACTTGGAACTGCCAGGGGCCACTATAAGAAGAGAGTCTGCCTAGAAATAAAACCAACCAGTTCAGAGGAAAAAAGAGAGGCCAAAAGATGAGGCAACACCATCTGAGCACCTAGGTCCAGCCTTGCCTGAAGCCAAAACAATCCCTGGGATTATCTGTCATGTGATTCAGTAAATGTGACCATCTGAGTTGGATTTCTATAATTTATAACCAAAATATGTCTGATACAAATCAATGATGATGATATGTGCTAGGGTTTGTCCTTATTTTTATTCTCCCTGCTAATGTTTAAGTTCCCAAGAACATAAAATATGCCTTTTCATCTTTGCAGCTTCATCCCCACCACCCCTGCCAGAGCCTCACAGTGCCTGGTTCATCAGAGGACTCAGGAAAATATTCGTGGAATTGCCCTAATGGGCATCACTGATCACTTTCACCCCAAGCTTCTCCAGCTCCTTCACTAGATGTAAGCCTTCTGAAGGTCTGGGGTACCCAAGCTTTGGTCTGATTCTTTAAAGAACACGAGGCTCTGAGCAATTAAAGTGTCTTCCTGCAGTTTCTGTAACCAGCCAGGACTAGAGGATTGGGGCACAACTGCGCCCCAGCAACTGTGCGACCTTGGGAGGGTTACTGCCTCAAGCTTCCCTTTTCTCATTTTTAAAATGGAGTTTTAGGGAATTCCCTGGCAGTCCAGTGGTCAGGAGTCCGAGCTTCCCCTGCAGGGAGCACAAGTTTCATTCTTGGTCGGGGAACTAAGATCCCTGAAGCCACGTGGCATGGCCAGTAGCTAAATTAATTAATTAATTAAAAAATAAAATGGAGTTTTAGTATCAACGTCTCCAGAACCACCACTGTTGAAAACAATGGTAATCGCAATCCTGATGATGATGACGATGATGATGTTAAATGGCCCTTCGAGTCCCCCTGGGGAAAATCAACTAAGCTCTTTGTCTATATTTGCCCCCTCTCTGCTCGCGGATGATGGCCTCTCCCCATGGACACAGGGATGGACACAGGGCGAGGACAGGACATCCTGACTCTTCCTTCTGCTTCATCCTCAGAGGCATCATCTGCTGCTGGGCGCAGCTCCCAGAAACCCCCTGCAGCGGGGGCACAGCAGGGCAAAAAGGCAGCCAAGCTGAGACGTCTTGGTGGCAACTGCAACGTTCTGTGGGGAGCAGAGCCCAGGCTGCTCCCTCTCAAGACAGCCCAGAGACCTCCCTGGCGGTCCGGCGGTTAAGACTCCATGCTTCCAATGCAGGGGGCGCGGGTTCAACCCCTGGTTGGGGAACTAAGATCCCACATGCCCCGCGGTGCAGGGCCCCCCCCCAGAAAGAAGACGGCCCAGGATCTCAAGCTTCTTCCCCACCCCACCCCACCCCACCCCGTTTTCAGTCTGCACTGAAATTGCTAGAGGAAGACAGTGCAGGAAGACCCCAGGCCTCTTCAGGTTATCGGATGGGATACCTGGGCTACTGGAGATGTAAAAAGCCAGGGGCTGGGCCTGGAGGCAGCAAGACCTGGTTCGGGCAGGTACTGACTACAGAGCCGAATGTAAAGATGGCCAGAAAGGGCCACCCCCCCGCCACATCCCTGGCCCCCTGCCACACGCTCACCCAAGCCGCGCATCGTGAGTTCTTCCCAAGAGGCTCCCATTCGCGAAAGGCCTTTGCCAGTTTTCCCATATTCTGCCAACCCCTAATGATCGTATTGTTTTCTGACCCCTCCTTATCTATTCTAAGATGCATATTCTTTTTCACATTTAACGTCTGAAGCCAGGATGCCTCTTGCAGACGATGTCATCATGTAGTCGCTGTAGAGCCGGTGGTGGTTGTGACCAAGATGCTATTGCCTATACATGTGCAAACTGGGCGGCTATTCCTGATGAAATGACTGCCACGATGACACTTCAACGTTCCCGGGCGTGGGAGAAAATGCCTCCCCAGGCAGCCCTTGTATCACCGGTAGGAGCGCCCATACTTTGGGGATCTTTGCTCTAAATCACCCCTATGGTCTCTCCTGCCCTGCCCCCCGCAGACAGGCTGTTTTCTCTTCCTGGAACACCCCCTCTGCATGGAAGGTATCTGAGTTACTCCCCTTCCCTTTATTTAATCCTGAGCGACTCTAAAGCTCGTACATGTACTAACCATTCTATCTACTTGCAGATTCGATGGGGTGGGAAATGGCACAGCAGAGGCAGCTTGTCTCTGCTGCATCACATCCAGGATTCAGCTGGGAAGACTTGTATGGTTGGGGGTAGAACCTTCTGAAGGCTCATTCACTCAAGTACCTGGTACCTGGGCTTCAGGGGGGTCAGACGTCTTACATGGGTGCTCCAGGCTCCTGAGAGTTCCAGGGAACAAAGCAGAAGCTGCATTATTTTCTAAAACCCAGCCCCAGAGGTCCCATAGCGTCACTCCTGCCATATTCCATCGGTCAAAGTAGTCACAAGCCTGACAGAAACAAGGAACAGGAACTGGGGCCTGGACCAGTAGGCAAATGGGAAGTTGGAACATATGGATTCTGGGACAAACAAGAGAATAGGGGGTATAGTTTGAGAGGTACAGCTGTCTTATTAATACTCACCACCACTTTGGGATGTAGGTTCTCTTACCCATTTCCTGGAGGAGAACGCTAGGGCTCAGAGAGGCAATACGTGGACCAGTCTGTCTGACTTGACGTCAGAGACTTTTTGCCTCCATCCCAGTGGAGTCCACTCAACAAAACACCTTGTTTTTTCCTGCCCAGACTTTTAAGATCATCTTAGACTCACTAACTGAGGCAGTGAGGATAACATACCAAAGTGGAAGGAAGGCACAGAATAGGTAATTGACCAGCCCTAGGTCACTCAACCAATCAGTGGAAGAGCCAGTATGTGGGCGGTTTTCACATCATCTTTAAACAATTGGAGTAAATTAAACATCTCTTCTGTTGCCAAGCTAAATGTTGTTTTCCAGTTTGGAGTTTTGTTTGTGTGTATTTTAAATAAATGTGATAATTAAGCCGCAAACGTTCCCAGCACACTTGGATATATTAAAGTTACAGGCTGTTGATCAAATGGAGAAAAATCACGAACACGGACATAAATGACTCCTTCTGTTTGTTCAGTGCCTCTTGCAGCACTCAGATGGGTCTGTCAGCTTGATGGCGGGGGAGTGAGGGGAGGTGGTGGATTGGCAAGGAGACTACAGAAAGTGAAACCCCATGGTGAAAGATTGTCGTTCTTTTCTTTTCTAAAAACATTTCATCTGTGCCTGTATTTCATCTCAACCAGCCAGTTTTGAAAACACAAACAAGCTGGCAAAAGGGCTGTTTCTCTCTGCCTGGCTGGCAGCACTTCACACTCAATGTTAAAGGCCAGAACCCCTTTCCTGATTGTGGAAGAGAATCAGAGTGTCCTTCTAGAATCAGGGGGTCCTGGTTTCGAATCTCCTTTGGTCCTTGCAGTGGGGCCTGTCTGGGCTCTTAGAGGCCAAGTGCCCCCCACACACACACTGTCGTCTCTGTCCATTCACTGTCAAATAAAAAAACAAAATCAGACTTAGTAAGGGGAGACTTTGATTTGAAAGGATGATTGCAAAGGGGGAAAGGGGCTATTGTAACAGAGACAGTGCTGTGACCATAGTTCTGCAAGCATCTCAAGGATTAGGCAAAAGAATTTTCCTTTTATAAGAGGAGAAAAAGAGGCAAGAAGGAACTGGGAGGTTGGATGAAAGGGAGGCATGATGGGACAGGAGGTCAGGGAGTGTTTTATCCTGAGGCTGGTCTATTCTCAGGAGGGGCTGTCTGCAGGCTCAGGCTGAGAGTGGGCCAAAGTTCAGGGGTCTGGAGGAAGGAGAGAATTTAACCAAAGTTTAGTCAACAAGTGTCAACAGGGAATTCCCTGGCGGTCCAGTGGGTAGGACTCCATGCTTTCGCTGCTGACGTTGCGGGTTCAATCCCTGGTCGGGGCACTAAGATCCTGTAAGCCGAAAAAAAAAAGTGTCAACCGACAAAAAATGTACAACCTAAACACTGAGAGTTATGTTTTATTCGGGGACATTACTGAGGACTCCAGCCCAGCATATAGCCTCTCAGATAGGAACTGTTCCAAAGAAGTAAGGGAGTAGCCTAGACATATAGGAGTTTTTGTAAACAAACAAAACCTATGTAGTCAAACAGCAAAAGATTACTGCTAATCACAAATATCAGACATCTCACGTTAATTATTTCACTGCTTTTCCATGTTTGGGAAGATGCAAGAGTCTGGGCTCATTAAAACAATTCCTTTGATAAGCATCTTAACTATCAAGGGCCGGTATCCTGTTTTTCTCCATCCTGAATTCTCCTCAGGGTGCACCGGTAGGTGTGGCTACAGTAGCTGACAGCTTGATGGCAGGCAACACTTTTCTCATCCACACAGGAATTTTGCTCAGAATGATTGGTGGAGACAAGCAGTTCAGCTAGTTACTTATGAGGCAACGAACAGGGATTTGGAGGCTCTGTGGCTGGCCCTGTCATAGGTAAATGAAGTGGGCATCCATGAGTTCCCCTAAGTCACAGGAGGAATGGTGGTTCATTGCAGCAAGCACCTTTCCAGAACAAAAAAGGGTAAGGGGTCTTCCTCTAACCTTCACTGTTTCCAGGAGCACAGGGCTCAGGTAAAATTCAACGCTGTCATCACCCAACTGGGGATGATAATTATGATAGTACTATCTACAATCTTCATATTTTAAAAGTACCTCGGAAGTGCTTGGTGCATAGTAAATGCTCAATAAATATTTGTGAGTCTCACCCGTGAGATCTGTGAGGCCTGGGTAAGTTGATTCAGCGTGTTTTCTTTGGTGCCAGCACGGTACCCAAGACCCACTGATCAGCTGAATTGGCCTTGAGCAAGCCTCAGTCTCCCGACAGTACAGTTACTTTCTTTTTTGGCTACACCACGCAGTTTGCAGGATCTTAGTTCCCCAACCAGGGATTGAACCTGGACCCTCAGCAGTAAAAGCACAGAGTCCTAACCCCTGGACCATCAGGGAATTCCCACAGTTTCCTTGACTGTAAATAAGACATGCTAATCTCCACCTCACAGGCTTGTGAAGAGAATTACACAACTTGGAGGAGTCTAGGGGGCCCAGACAATGCCTGACACATCTCTGGTAACCAGTGACAGAGACTCTCTCCTCAACTTAACTCTGGTCAGACTCTTCTGAGACCTCTTTGTAACTACACCTTGCCCTTGGGCTCTGTCTTTGAACTGCTTTGTCTAGTCTTAGCAAGAATTCAGCTGGGTCAGTTTAGCAAAAATCCCTTACCCTTCATATCTGATCAAAATCCTTATCCTTCACCCTTGATATCTTATCACCCTGGCCTGCCATCAGCAAAAAACCTGGGACCTTGGTTTAGCCAAAATTCCCCTTACCCATTATGTTTCCTCTTAATAAGTTTCCATCCACTGACGCAGACCCTGCTCCTTGGCTATCAATCTCCACTTGTCCTTGCTGTATTCAGAGCTGTGCCCCATCGCTCTCCCCTATCACAACACTTCCACCCCTCCCATCGCAGCAGTCCCAGTGAATAAAGTCTGACAAATAAATTTTTCTTTAACACCAGTAAATAAATTTCCCTCCTATTTCCACGTGGATTCCAAACGCAGTATGAGCAGAACTTTCTATCGCCTCTGTTCAATGCTTCAAAGGGCCTAGTCCTCGGAGACCATGGGGAGCGTGCTCAAAACCAAAACCCCCAGCGACGCCCACACCACTCAGCACCAAGCTAGCAGGGGCAGAAGGACGGACTCTGACCCCTAGCCCGCCACTCCGTACTGAAACCCTGAGTCCTCCTCACTCCCACAGGCCGTGGATGCAGCACTTGGGGGTGAACTTCGAAAAGTCGGGATCTGCGACTTTCCGAAAGTACGAGTATTTGACCACTTTATCTCCCTGAGCCTCGATTTACCGCTCTCTAAAACAGAGAGAAAAATCCGAGTTGTACGATTAGATAAAATGGTAGATGTGAAGCTGCCTTGTACACGAAGTTATCGTTACAGAGGCAATCGCAGGTGTTACCCACTTGGAAAGAGAAACCGAGGCGAAAGCACCCTCCGGCTTTTAAACGGGGCGGGGCGGGGCCACGGCATCGATCACTCGGCGCTCCTCTAGGCACGCCTTGGTGATCGATACTCCTCGGGCAAGCCTCTGACTACTCGGAGACAGCCGGAGTATTCGGTCCAGAAGGAAAAGTCGTCGCCGGCCTCCGACGACTCGACACTGTCCAAACTCGAGACAGGTGAGTTTGAGCAACTCGAGAAGGCGGGCAGCTCTGGCTCCTTAGAAGCGGGGAGGCCGGGCTGCGAGGGGAGGACTGCGCAGGCGTAGCGTGAAGGGGTGAAGCAGGAAAGGACGGTCTCGCGCGTGCGCTTTGGAAAGCCCAGGGAGGCCCTTCAAAGCAGCGAAACTGAGCCGGGTGTTGGGGGGGTCGGGGGGGCCAAGAACCTGGGGTAGCGCATGCGCTCTGAGAACGCAGTTTAGCCGTTCAACTGCAGAGTCTCCAGGGGTCGAAGGCCCTGCGCGTGGGTGGTGCACTTCTTACGCCAGTCGTTTCTTTTTGCGCGTGCGTGAGACTAGGCTGTCGTGTCCCCGCGCGGTTCTTGGTGTCACGTTGATGCGACTCTAATGCACTTGCGAGGCTTCCGATTTCTGCCGTGTTTGTAGTGGCAGGTGGTTGCTGGCTGACCCTCCCGGGCCAGTCGTCTTTTGTCGGTCTGGAGCTAGGCCCACTGGGCACGCTTAAACCATTGGGCCCCAAATGTGGACCAAGGGAAATGAAGCCCCGGGGGAGGCGCCGGGGAGGGAAAAGGTGTGAGATCTCGGGGTGGAGGGTTGGTGGATTACGTAGAGCCCGCCCAGCCCACTCGTCGTGGGGGACCCAGTGGGCCCTGTGCATGTGGCCGCCTGGAGGACGGGGGTGTCTAACTCGATAGGGGTTAATTATGAGCAGAGATGGGTCACTGTGCTCAACAAGTTTGGAGTAAATCCAGGGGCAGGAGGTGGGCAGGTGTTGGGGCCACACCGACGGCCCAAGCCCGATCCTGTCTGCTCGTTACAAGACTGGGCAGCCTGGTCCCAGAAAGCCAGATTGAGGCCGACGTATTCTGGGAGGCGCTTTAGAGTTTTAAAGATAACTTAAGAGAATTCTGGGATGACTGCGGTGGCTTCCTAGAAGGCTTTATTTTATAAACGTCAGGAACCTACTTAACTAACAGCCAACCAAAGGCCAGCTTACATAATGCCCTCTATCTGGATGGTGAATTCATGAAGTCAGGACCTGAGTCGGGCTGTTGTCTACAGCCTGTAGTTGGCTTCTTGGTGTTTAACGTAACCAGCAAGAAGCCGTTTATGAAGTTCAGATTAGGCTGGTTTATAAAGCCAAGACAAAAGCCACTCTGAGAGGTTAGCTCGTACAACCTTGGTCTGACCCCCTTTTCAAGATGATTTCCTATGCCAACAAACAGTCCACTGAGAAGAGCAATTCTATGCTGCCTGTACCTGAGCTTCCTGTGGAAGCTGTCTCATGTCATGAGACCAGTACAGACAAGTGGCACTCCAGAAGGTCAGTTTACAAAGCCAGGACACACGACCACTCAGGACACAAGACCTTCCTCTGGAAGATTTGTTCATTTAATACAACCTTTTATAAAAGGCAATTCACCTCTACCCTCACCCCCTTCAAAAAAGCCTTATGTAACCAAGAAGAAGTCTTTTAAGACCAATACCTGTCTAGCCCTAGGAGACTGACTTTAAAGTAAGGATACAAGGCCACTCAGGCTTTTTCATATGGCCTGTGATTATGGGGACCATGGGTCTCAATGTGCCTGGAATAATGCCAGTTTATGATTTGTCCCTGAAAACTACTATCAGTACTTCCAGTATTCAACTTGTGTAAGATGAAATTCCTACGTGCAGAAATGGCAGTTCCAAACCGTGAAAAAAAAACATTGGCAAAAATGATGAGAGTAAAAAATTTTGCAAAAGAAAAACGTATATTTTACCAAGCTAAATAAAGAAAAGGCTTATATATAGCATCCTGGTTTGTATGATAAATTCCGTAGTTAATCCACCTATACCTACTAGAAGGCTGTTTATGCAACTTGCTTATCCCTTTTACGTGGAGCTCTGGGAAGCCAATGTAAAGGCCAGTTTGCAGTCCCACTCTGAAAGACTGTTCACACAGTTTACCCTTGATTCCCTCCTCTGGAAGCCTCGTTCGTTTAATACAACCTTTTATAAAAAAAGGCAATTCAGTGAGGAACTCTGGGAAGCAAATCAGTAAAGCCAGGCCATGAGGCTACTCAGGCTGATATCTTACTCCAGAAAATTGCTTGATACAATTGTCAAGAAACCTTTCTATCAGACTGATGTGTGGGGAATGCTGGAAGCCTGATTTGTAAAGCCTGGGCGTGAGGCCATTGAGAAAGGCAGCGTAATGTAGCCTCTGCCTGACCTTCAGTGAAAGGCCGTATCAACTGGTTGGTTGTTTGAAGGCTGCTGGTTACAGCCCACATGAGGCCAGCTCCTCTGGAAGGTTGTTTCACACAGCTGACAAGAAGGTGTTTCACCCAGCCAGGGAAGGACCTTGCTCCTGTAAGGCCATTTCAGATGGCTAACAGGAATCATGGAACATAGGTTTGTACAACTAAGACAAAGTCCAGCCTTCACCTGGCCCTCAGATGAGGGCCCAATATGTAATGAAGCCAGTTTTTAAAACAGGTCATGAGGCCACTTTGGAAGACTTTTATGTAACACGCTGTGGCTCCTCCTGGAAGGCTGTGTGATTCGGCAACTAAAAGGCCAAATCATGAAAGATTCTGGGAGGCCGATGGAACCAAGCCATACGTAAGACTACTCAGGTGGATGGTGGCCAGCATGGCAGCTCACCAGGTTGCTACAGGCTGCAGTTGTAAGCCCCCCCGGGACACTAGTGTTTAAGATCAATCGTGAGATGCGCAGGGCCGTTTCAGGTGGCTAACACAGAGGCAACCTGTAAAACCATTTTGAAAATGAACTCACAGCCATCCCGAAGCTCTCACCTCTGAAAGGCTGTGTCGTGCAGCATCAGCGTAAGTCTCTCTGAAGGCTTTGTTGTAAGACGTTCACTGAGGAGCTCTGGATTCAAAATAAATTACTCAGGCTATTTTATGTGGCCACGAAGAGGCTGTTCTGTACAGCCAGCTTGAGGCCCTCTCTCCCAGAGGGCTGGTCCACATGGCCATCAACCTGAGGCCCTCCCCTCAGCCAACTGGTGAAGCAGCACATCAGCCGCCTTACCAGGCCAGTTTATGAAAACCAGAGACCACCTTGGGAGGTCATTTTACAAAGCAGCACGTGGGGCCACCTTAGAAGCTGGCTTTGTAAGGCCTTTGCGAGGGACTATTTTGTAAGGTCACCCTGGGAGGCCAGTTTACAAAGGTTAAAATCTGCATCCCAGGGAACTAGTTTATAGCCCATTTGAAACCCTCCAGGAGGCTATTTTCTAAGGCCACCAAGAGACCACTTTACAAAGTTGGTACATAGGCCCCAGCAGAAGCCATTTTTATATTAAGGCAAACAAGTCGTCTTCTGGGAGGCCTTTTTGTAGACCTTTGTGAGAAGCCAGGATATGAGGCCTCTGAGGCCATTTGCACGCTCAAGGTGAGATTTTTCGAAATTGCTTTATGAGACTCATGTGAGACACTCAGGGGATGAGCATTGAGGCCACCCAGGAAGGCCAGTTGGTGGGTCCACGTGCTGTTTTGCGTGTGGCTAGTGGATAAGACCATGCTGGAAGGCTGCACTGTGAACCTTTTTTTAAAAAATATATTATTTATTGATATTAGTATAGTATTTTTTAATAAATTTTTTATTTTTATTTATTACTTTTGGCCGTGTTGGGTCTTCATTGCTGCACACAGGCATTCTCTAGTTGTGGCAAGCGAGGGCTACTCTTTGTTGCGGTGCGTGGGCTTCTCGTTGCAGAGCACAGGCTCTAGAGTGCGCGGGCTTCAGTAGATGCAATACATGGGCTCAGTAGTTGTGGCTCATGGGCTCTAGAGCACAGGCTCAGTAGTTGTGGTGCACGGGCTTAGTTGCTCTGCGGCATGTGGGATCTTCCCGGAGCAGGGCTCGAACCCGTGTCCCCTGCATTGGCAGGCAGATTCTTAACTGCTGCGCCACCAGGGAAGCCCTGCACTGTGAAGCTCTTAACGAGACCAACACAAGACATTTATGAATCTTCTAGGAGGCTGGAGATAGAAATCATCCTGGCGGGCTTGGGCCAGGCCACTCAGGCTCTCTGAGTCCTGTCATGCAGTAAGCCAGCTGGGAAGGATATCCATCGTGAACCAGGGACTGAGCTGGGATCTACAGCTCCAAAAGCTGATGCAGTCCTCATGCCCGAACATGAAGAGTGTCTGAGTGGACACTCCCACTTACTGTGAAGTTTTGGACAAATTGCTTAATCTCCCAACTCTCACTTCATTCATCTGTAAAGCCTCACACTGTAGAATTGTGAGGGATATGTTAGATAATGTACATAAAACATGGAGCATTGGGATTTCCCTGGCTGTCCAGTGGTTAGAACTCCGTGCTTTCACTGCAAGGCCCCGGTTTTGATCCCTGTTCTGGGAACTAAGATCCCACAAACCGCGTGGCACAGAAAAAAAAACAAACAAACCAAAAAACATGGAGCATTGACATGGCGCATACGGAAGGGCACTGAGGTTGAGCTTAATCTCAGTTCTGTCTCTGCACAATCGATTGACTGTGGTCTGGACTTTTTTTTTCTGGACTTTAGTTTTCTCATCAGCAAAATCGGAGGGTGGGGTTGCAGGGGAAATGATCACATACACCCCTGTCCACTTCACAGTATGGTGAGGAACAAATACAAATCGAAAGCGGTGCTGGGGATAGACTGCAGAACTGAGAAAAACTCTGAATTACTGCACTTACTTTAGGACAGGCCCAGGATGAGGCACCTCAAAAATAATAACAAGTGAGAAAGGTACACCCTTCTCTTATGTGAAGTGATAGGATTTTCTCATCTGTAGAATGGGGAGAATAATAATTCCTTCCTCAGAGTTTTCTTGAGAGTTAACCCAGATGTGCAGCTTCATCATGTACTGGCTTGTGATCTTGTGGCTCTGGTCCCTCATTTATAAGATCATGGATTTGTGAGCTAGACTGCCTGAGTTTTAAATTTCTGCTCCACCTCTTATTAGCTGAATTGCTTTGGGACATCATTAACTTCTCTGCTTTAGCTTCCTTATCTGTAAGATGGAGATGATAGTACACAGAGTTTCTGTAAGAATTGAGAGTATATATAAAGGGCTTGGAGCACTCCTGGCTTTACAGCAAATGCTTTGTAAGTACTTTATCAGCTTCGTAGGGTCATTGTGGGGGTGAAATGAGGCAAGTATTCTGTCTGCTGAAATGAGCTGAAATGGAGCCCAGCAATAGGAATGGCTTGTCCGAAGCACCCTCAGGGACCATATCTCTAGCATCCTTCACACATCTTTGTTTCTCTATCTACTGCTAACGTCTTCACACGCATTAGAGCTAAAGGGAACCATGCTTTCTCCTCCTGTTCTTTGGTGTGAGTTATAGATGGAGTCCCAGCATGTCCAGGAAATCTGGTAGGAGTGTTTATTATCTATTGCTGCGTAACACATCACCGTAAATTTAGTGACCGTAAAACAACACACATGTATTATCTCTGTTTCTGTGGGTTGGGTGTCTGGACAGGGTTTAGCTGGGTCATCTACATCAGGGTCTCTCACAAGGCTCCAGTTATGATGTCAGGGCTGAGCTCTCATCTGAAGGCTCAGCTGGACAAGGATCTAAGTGCCTGTGGTTGTTGGCAAAATTCAGTTCCTGGAGGGCTGCTGGACTGAGGCCCTCAGTTCCTAGCTTGCTGTTGGCTCTAAGCCACCCTCAGTTCTTTGCCACATGGGCCCCTCCAACAGGGCCACTTGCTTCATCGATGCGTGCAAACCAAGAGGGCAGTAGAGAAAGTCTGCCAGCAAGATGGAAGGTCCAGTCTTATGTGACCTGATCCCAGAAGTGGCATCTCGTCACTTTTGCCATCTTAGACCAAAAAGTAAATAGCTACACATACCAAACCTACACAACTGTTGGTTAGAGGCAAGTAATAATAGTTTTCTATTGCTGATATAACAAATTATCACAAACTTGATGGCTTAAAACAATAAAAATTTGCTAGCTTACAGTTCTATAGGTTAGAAGTTAAACATGGAACTAAAATCAAGGTCTCAGCAGGGCTGCATTCCCTTCTGGAAGCTCTAGGGGGGAATCCATTTCCTTACCTTTTCCAGCTTCTAGAGACCACCCACATTCCTTGGTTTGGGACCCCCTTCCTCCATCTTCAGAGCTGGCAACATTGCGTTATCTAACAATTCTGTAATCACGTCTCCCTCTGACTCTGACTTCAGCCAGGAAGGATCCTTTCAAGGACTCCTGTGTTAGGTTGGGGCCAGCCAGGTAATCCAGTATAATCCTATCTCACAGCCCTTATTCTTCATCACATCTGCAAAGTCCCTTTTGCCATGTTAGGTAACAGACTCACAGGTTCTGGGGATTAGGATGTGGACGTCTCTGGGGGACGTTATTCTGCCGACCACTCAAATCACAGGTCCTGCCCGTACTTAAGGGGTTAGATAAGCGTGTTCGTGACAGCAGGCAGGGATCATTGGGCTCTCTTGCGCCTTAGGGTGACTTTCTTCCCTCACGAGAAGCGGAGCATGTGATGGGGCTTTATCACAGCAAGTCTTCGTTCTTGCCTTCACCATCCACCAGTGGCTCTTGAGTGTCAGTCACTTTTAAGGGTCAAATAAGGTTCTTTTATTATTAACCACAGAAACCCTGGTTGACATAAGCAAGAAGAAATTTCTTGGGAGACTGTGGGGCCCACAGAATCGACGGAAAGCTGGAGACCTGGGCTTGGAAAGGACAAGAACCAAAGTGCATCCTAGGAATTGCGGACAATAATTGTGAGGCCCTAGCAAGAATAGTCTGGTCCAGAAACTGCCACTAGGACAAAATGAAATGCCAGCTATCTCTGGTCAAGTTGACCTACTTAAAGTTCACATTCAAAGGAGGCAACTCATTGTCTAGCTTGGGTCACATACCCACCCCTTGGCAACATCCCACCAGACTGATCTCAGTGGGTATGATGGAATTTCTCAAAAGGAGATGGAGGTATGTTGTCAAGAAAGAGAAGAGGATTCTGAGCCACCAGAACTCAACAAATACCCTCTACTATGTTCTCTGCCATCTGTTTCCTCAATAATAGAAGGAAGTCATTGCTTCATTCAGGGCAGGAACACTGCTGCAACAAGCATCAACACCGTAGTGGCTAAACACAACACCAGTTTAGTTTTTGCTCCGGAAGCATTCCAGTGTGGATATTCCTAGTTGGGGGGCTGTCTTATGGCTCTGCCATCCCCTAAGGCCTCAGAGTCTTTAGCTTCCAGCCAGTGGATAGGGAAAGTGTGGAGGATCATACAGTGTTTCAGTGTTTATGGACCAGGCCTGGAAGGGGCATACGTCACTTCCATTCATTAACTGGAACAAGGTGCCGTGGTCACATCTAATTACAAGTGAGAAATGGAGTCTAACTGTGTGCCCAGGAAGAAGATGGAATGGGCTTTGGTGAGCTTAAAGCAAGAGTTTGTTTTTGTACATAAAGTTTTATTGGGACACACCATGCCCATTTGTTTACATACTGTATAAAGCTGCTTTCACACTACAGTGACAGAGTAGTACCAACAGTGACTGTATGGCCTGCAACGCCTAAAATATTTGATATCTGGCCCTTTACAGATAAAGTTTGTTGACCCCCAGCGTAGAGCAGTCTCTGCAAAAGGCATGATGGTTCCTATTTCTTAGTATCAGATGAGATAGGGCATATAGCAGCTGTTAGTATAATACCTACAACATTGTAGTGCAAATAAATCACCGTAAGTTGTGAGCAGTAGAACCTATTCACATATTAGTACTTATTCCTGGAGATTGGCCTGCCATCTTATATAATGTGCAGGCTAAAGTCACTAAAGGCACCAACTGTGATAAACCTTTTCGTATAGGATTTATGTATTTCCAGGTTTCCTCCAGAGACGTTAAGATCTCATTCTTTCAGTAGTCTTAATTGAGTGCCTACTGTGAGCTTGACTCTGCAAGAAGCTCAAGGGCTATTCAAACCCAAAACACTCTCAGAGCATCTTGGCAGGCTTCACATAGGGGATCATTTAAGTTGGGCCTTAAAGGTTGGATAGGAGTTTGCCAGAGAAGAGGGGTGTTGGAGGATTTCAGACAAGAATAATACATGTTACTCTCTGAACAAATATGGGTCCGGTGCCCACTGTGTGCCTAGTGTTACGCCAGGCCCTGAAGATGCAGTGGTGACACCAGTCAGATAGGGACCCTGCCCTCACAGGTGCCCTCACAGGGCGGAGAAGACCATTGTTGAAGAATCAGTGCAGATGAGATGTGTGTTACATGGGACAAGTCCGGAAGCCTTGGTAACCTATAGGGGTCCAGGTCTGTGCGTGGTCTCTCTCTCAGTCTCTCTCTTTTTTTAGGAAAATAGTTTATATATATTTAAAATTTCAGTGGTTGACATTTTGGCCACTGGATGTCATCACAGATCTAGCTTGTTTTCCCCCAGTCTTATTTTATGAAAATGTAGAACTGTAAATATGTAGGCATACAACGTGGTGTTTTGCTGTAACTTATCTTTCCCCCCAGCACTCATCGGACTGAGCCGGCTGGGCTGATGGCGGGGCCGGGTGCGCTCTGGGAGGCCCTCTGGGCACTCCTGCCCCGCACGAAAGAGGAGCTGAAGCTGGAGCTGGGAGAGAAGGTGGAGGGCAGCGTGGTGTTGCTGCTGCAGGAAGCCGCTGAGCTCTTCTACGGGGACAGGAGGCAAGAGTGTCTGCAGACCTGCGAGGCGCTGCTCGACTACTCCTGGGAGAAGCTCAACACAGGGCCCTGGCAGCACGTGGACAAGGGCTGGCGGCAGGTGTACTCCTTCAGCTGCCTCCTGAAAGCCGTGTGTCTGTGTGCGCCGCCGGGGGATGCTGCCTCCGTGGCCGCCGCCCTGAAAGCCTGCGACATGGGCCTGCTGATGGGGGCGGCCATCCTTGGGGACATCCTCCTTAAAGTCACTGCCGTCCTCCAGAAGCACCTGCTCTCTGGAAAAAGGCCCGCCCCCGGCCCGAGCCAGGAGCCGCTTGGCATAAAGGTATCCGGGGGCGGGGGGGTGGGCAACCGCCACTGACCGCACCCAACAAAATCCATCAGCCCTGTTTTCCTAGAAGTCACAGGTCAGCTCTCCCCTGGGCTGAAGCCCCTGGCATGCTGACCCCTCTGGTTGAAAAATGACATCTCCATTGATTTGGAAATGGAACAGCCTCTTGTCTCAATTTTTTTTTTTCCCCAGTTTGTGCAAAAGCCGTGCCCCTTGGGGAGAGCAGGCGGGTGAAAGCTTTGTGGTTCCTGAGAAAAATGGCTCAGAGGGATTGTGTGGCCGAGCCCTGCAGCCAGCGGGAGCCCGTCTCTTTCAGCTTCTTCCTGGCCCCTTGGTTGAGGTGTCCCCCACTTTCCTGGCTGCCTCTGTCTTTGTGCTGCTGAGTTTGGATGAGATACTACAGCTCACGTGACTGATCGGTCCTGCCCCTTAGATACTTGGCCGTGTCCTCACTGGTGTTTAAGTGCATGTGAGTCACTGAGGGTGGTTTCCTCAGGCTTCACATCCCAGCACTGACACGCGGACCCACTCACAGCACCTCTGGGCAAGTCAGTCACCTCCTCTGAGCCTCAGTTTCCTTATCTGTAAAGTAGCAGAGTGCTGACCGCCGGGAAAAAAGGGCCGAGACTGTAATGGACACTGGGTGAGGGAGTTACGGGGTGTTTTCGACATTTTTCTAAATATTTTCTTGTTTTCAGAATTCCCTACAGTGAGCATTATTTTTCTATAAGAATAATGCAAATGGATGTCATAAATACACCATACATGTAACTGAAATAAAAAGTGAGCCTATAAACAGGGAAGAGAAATTTGCAGCAAAGCTGTCAGAGAGGAGATATCTTTATTGTATAAGAATTATACAAATCAACAGGGGAACAGAAAAAACTGGGCCCCAGGAGGTAGAGAGACCAGACACACAAACAGACTGTTCACAAGGAGGAAACAGATCTGTTAAACAAACATGTGGGAAATGTCCAACCTCACCTCTGGTTTAAACAAACAGACAAACAAAGCAGCCGTTCTTGGCTCTGAAACTATCAGATGAGATTTTATACAACACCCAGTGTTGCCAAGGGTGCCACAGGGCCAAGGGCATGGGGTGTTGGTGGACCTTTCAGAGGGTCGGGCAGACATGCGGATCAAGGGACAAATATCTGTCCCCTTGGACCCAGGGGTTGCACCCACCCTTGCCCCGGCCAGGGCTGTCCCAAGGGATATGGCGGTGGCTTCATGGCCAAGGTGGTGTTCACGGTCTGGAGCAGTGTATACGGTCAAGGGGGTGGGAGCTCAAGCTCTGAAGGCAGCTGCCTGGGTTCACATTCCTGCGCCACCCCCCGCTGCCTGTGCCACCTCCATTCCCCTGCCTGTAGGAGGGGCTTTGCTCAGCAGCCTTACTGAGCCCCAGCGGTGGCCCAGCTGTGCCGGGAACCAAGGGCGTGGTCCAGACGCCCGTCCTGGAGCTGACATTCTAGTGAGGCTGTGAAAGAATGTCTTCTCCCAGGTGGTGAGAAAGGTGGGGAGGCTGCTTCCGACAGGGTGGCCAGGGAAGGCCTGTCTGACAAGGGAGCACAGGGAAGTCAAAGTCTACACTGGGGACAGTGAGAAAAGAAGAGGCAAATACAAGGCCTCGCACATCGCCTGCAGGGAAGAACGTTAGCTGTCGCTGCTGCCACTGCGTGAGTGTTGAGAACGGGCCTGGGGTCCAGCAGGGGGAGCAGAGGGAGGTGACGGGTGCCAGGCAGCAGTGCTGGGTGCTTTACGTGTGAGGTCTCGTCACCCAGTGGGGTTTAACGTGTGGGGAAACGGGCTCAGAGACAGTAATTTGTTCAGGTCCCTCAGCTGGGAGATGGTTAAGTAAATGATGAGGCAGCCACTCAAGACATTGCAAGGACTGAGTGGCAGCATGGAAACCACTTGAGAGAAATTATTGGACAGAAGAGGCAGAGTTGCTTATTCATCGTGAATCTTAGAGTGGATCAGAGATGCATATGTGTGGACAAAGTGGGAAAGGAACATACAGTAATGAGAAGAATCCTTGTATGTTAGATGGTGGAGTTTGGGATAGTAAGTTTTCCTCTATGAAAGCAATATATTAGTTTTATAATTAAACAAACATTTTAAATGAACCGGTAGAGAAGGAAACATCTTGGTATCGTGAAACGTCAGTAGTCGCAGTAGCAGCAGTAAAACTGACAATAAATGTTAACGGTTATTATTGTTACTAATGACACCTCAGCTGTCTTACTACCATTGATGCAAATTCCTAGTGGAATGCCTCGAATTTTGGCCTTTCTGCAGTTGTTGCCATCTTGTTTTGTCTTAATTTTGAACAGAAAGCAAGGAATGACCACGTTCCGATTCCAGATATGACGTCAGAAAGCACGGTGCCCCGGCTTCACTGTCCATCCCTCCAGTATTTCAGGAAGCAGTTTTTGGATCCAGGGAGGCCTGTGATCTTGGAAGGTGTGGCCAACCACTGGCCGTGCATGAAGAAGTGGAGGTGGGTGTCTGCTGAGGGCGGTGTGGTCCCTCTTCCCAATTTAGCATCCCCAGAGACCCCCAAATTCCTCCTCCCATCCCCAGGTGAATACAGCCCCACAGACACTTCACTGGCAGTGAAGTGAGATGGATGGCCGAGGGGCTAAACAGGCGTTAAAGGCACAGTGCTCTGAAGCGATGCCAGAGGTTGTAAGATTCTTAGCTTCTACAGCTTGCCGGCCCTAAGCAGTTTTTAAGGAGTGCATCGGGGAAGTCCAATGTTAAGTCCATTATGCAGTTTTGCAGGATCTCAGGAATTCTGTGGAGTTTCTTAGGGGTTCCTGAGCCTTGAGAGTAGAAATAAGAACCCAAGGGCTTCCCTGGTGGCGCAGTGGTTAAGAGTCTGCCTGCCAATGCAGGGGACATGGGTTCGATCCCTGGTCCGGGAGGATCCCACATGTCGCGGAGCAACTGGGCCCGTGGGCCACAACTACTAGAGCCCACTCAACTAGAGCCCGTGCTCCGCAGCAGGAGAGGCCACTGCAATGAGAAGCCTGCGCACCCCAACGAAGAGTAGCCCCCGCTCTCTGCAACTAGAGAAAGACCGCAAGCAGCAACCAAGACCCAATGCAGCCAAAAATAAATAAATAATTTAAAAAAAAAAAGAAGAACCCAAGACAGCCCCACCCCCTCTGCGTGGGCTCCAAGGGCTCCTGTGTTTATTCTCTCCTCATGTCTGTTTCCAGTCCCTCCTCAGATTCATGGTGGAGAAGTCAGATCAGGCAGCTGGACAGTAGCCTAATTTTGAAATGAGGAGGCGTGTCTCAGGCAGGTGGATGGAGCCAGGCTGTCTCGTGGCAGTGGTTTTGCGGAGGGAGTGGTTCCCGCTGACACTTGTGTGCTTGACCACGCAAGGCGGGCACATGCCATGTCTTCCTTCATTGTCCCCTCCCTGGTTCCTGTGCGACAGGCACTGTCATTACCCACAGTTTGCAAACGGGGAACAAGGGCTCAGAGAGGTGAAGGGACTTGCCACAGGTCCCCTGGTGGGTGACGGGCAGGGCTGGACTCGGCACCAGGCCACCGGAGCTGAGGACCCAGGCCCCTCACCACCCCGCACTGTCCTCCACTGGCCCAAAGAAGATCTCTGCTTGTGACAGGGCGAGCAAAGAGCGAAGTTGAAAGGCGCTAGGCAAGCAGGGAAATAGAGCTGCCCAGCAAGAACCAGATTCATTGGTTGTATCTGCAAAGCTGCCCAGCGCCAGGTGGGCAGGTGACCTTGCCTCTCTTGCACCTGTGTCTCCTCAGCAGTGAATTGGGTCTTCCTCCACCTCGTTTGTGCCAATGAAAGGAGACCAGCATAGCACATTTAGCAGGGCACCCAATGGGTGTTAGCATACGAAGGCAATGCCAATCCCTGTTTTCCAAATAGTCTGGAGTACATCCAAGAAATCGCTGGCTGCCGCACCGTCCCAGTAGAGGTCGGTTCCAGGTACACGGACGAGGAGTGGTCCCAGACGCTCATGACTGTCGATGAGTTCATCAGCAAGTACATCAGGAATGAGGTGTGTCGTTTGACTCCTGCCCCCTAATACTTAGGAGGGAGGGGACGCGTTACATTTGGACAAATAACTTCCATGTGTCGCCAGGGGAGGTTTTGGAGGAGTCAAGAAGCTATTCTTTAAGGGCCTGTGGTCAGTAGGCTGGCCAGCGCGAGAAAGGCAGGCGGGACATAAGGTTCCCATTTCAGGCCCTTTGTTTTTTGGAGGTTTTTTTTGTTTGGGTTTTTTTGGTTACAATTTAGTGGGTTTTGGTATACTCACAAGATTGCGCAACCATCACCACTATCTAATTCTAGAACATTCTCATCACCCCAAGGAAGCCCCGTACTCATTAGTAGTCACTTCCCATATCCCCTTCCCCACCATCCCCAGGCAACCACGAATCTGTTTTCTGTTTCTATGGATTTGCCAATTCTGGACATTTCACATCATTGGAATCATATAATATGTGGCGACCTGTGTCTGGCTTCTTCTATTTAGCATAACGTTTTCAGGGTTCATCTCTGTCGTAGCACGTACCAGTGCTCCGTGCCTTTGTATGGCCGAATACTGTCCCTTTGATGGATAGACCACATCTTGTTTGTCCATTCCTCAGTGGATGGCCGTTTGGGTTGTGTCCACTTTTTGGCTGGTATGAAAAATGCTGCTGTGAACATTCACGTACACATTTTTGTGCGGACATGTGACTCTGTTTCTCTTCGGTGTATACGAGGAGCGGAATTGCTGGGTCAGATGGTAACTCTGTGTGTGACCTTTTGAGGAACTGCCAGATTGTCTTCCAAAGCAGCTGCACCATTTTGTCATTTCTTACAGTGAGGGCCTTGGGTGTCTTCCTCTTCCTGATACCTGTTGGCCACTCTGGCCGCAGTTTGGGTCAATGGTGCCCAGCATCCCATCTGCCCTGCCCCCATCTGACCCTTGCAGAGGCCCTCGGGCATCTTCAAAGAAACCCTGAGCGTCGGGGAGCCCGGTTTGTAAAGCACTGATCTTTCAACTCATCTGATCGGTAGAAATTTTCACAAAATGATCATCTCCAGTGCAGGCAGTTGTAGGAAAGTGGACTCTCACATTAACTGCTGGTGAGATTGTAAATGATGTAACGCTTGGGAAAACAACGTGGCAGAAGCTATTGAGATTTAAAATCCACGTACTCCCTGACTGCATTGTTCTCCTCTTGGAAGCATGTAAACGTCAGGACCAGAGCATTCGGCTGTTTATTGAAGCACCGCGGCAGAAGCACCTTAGTGTCCACCAGCAGGGGGATGGTTGAATGAATAATGATGCATCCTGTCTATGAAACATGCATGCATCAAAGGAGTGAGTCACATATGCATGTACTGACCTGAAGAGGTCGTCATGGTATATCATTGAATGAAAAAAGCAGACTTCACAGTAATACATGTTGTATGATTCCATTTTTATTTTAAAAAATCCTTATGTGTGTACAGCCCCTTCACGTTTCATGTGAGAAAACTGAGCCCCGGGGCCCAGGGTGACTTACTCAGGGCGGAGGCAGGGCCAGATCCTGAGTCCCCCCATCAGCCCAGTCTTGCTGGCTGGCAAGAGATCACATTCACCCCCGGGTCAGAGGAGGGGGTACCAAGCAGGCCGGAGACGAGGGCCCTCCAGGTGACGCCTAGGACAGGGTGCTGAGAGCCAGCCACACGGGCAGCTGAGGAGGTGTCCCACGACTAACGGGGCTTTTCTGTGTCGCCTCTGGTCTTTCTCCCGTGGAGTAGCCGAAGGACATCGGGTACCTTGCTCAGCACCAGCTCTTTGACCAGGTAAGTCCGAGCCCCTCTACCCTTCACCCTCTCACCTCCTCCCCCCTCCCTTCCTAGGCGCTGGCCCCGGAGGGTTGGAAAGGGGTCGCAGCCTCGTTTGCTCCCCAGTGGTACTGCCCCCTGCGGTGAGCAGGGAGGCCCCTGTGCCGCTACCCGTGCCCTACTCGCCAGCGGACAGCAGGGGAGCAGAGCAGGCCCTAGGATGGCCCCCAGGGGATGGAGTCTAAAGCCCAGGTGTGGTCAGACCGAGGAACAGGTCCCCCAGGTGAGGGTGGCAGGCTGTGACCTGACCCAGAACGAGCGAGTGGCCGCTGACCTGGACTCACAGAGTTCCCTGGGCAGGGCCTGGAGCCGCCCTGACCACCTTTCGGTCGTCTGCTTACGAGGCAGGCTCCCCGCACCTGGGCCTGTGCGCTGTGGCAGGGCCCGGGTTCCACTCCTCTGGGTACCCTGACTGGCTGGATGGAGGACCCTCAGGACGAACTGGTGGAGACTGAAAGACGAGGGGGCCGTGGGCTGGAGCTGAGGGGAGGAGCAGGGCTCGAGGCCGAGGCCAGTCCCAGGGAGAGGCGCCTCACGAGCCAGGGTCAGAGGGCAGAACGAACCCCACGTGCTGGGCGCATCCACCGGCGTGAGAGGGTTTGGTCAGAAAAGCAGAGCGGGAAGCCGAAGAGGGAGGCTGGGGCCAAGCTGGCAGGGCCTTGAAGGCCAGGCCAAGACGGCGAGGAGCCTGGGACGTTTGTGAGCTGGAGGGTTCCCACTCCGAGGTGGTATTCCCCGGAGAATCCAACAGGGGCGCCGGGGGATGCAAGGAGAGCGCCCAGGGGAAGAAGAGGGACGGTGGCAGGCTGCGCTAGCTCTGTCTCCGTCACACATCCTCCCCTGAGACCGTCCAGGTGTGGCCCAGACAGCGCCAGCGTCCTGGCTTTTAGAGGTGCAGGGTCCATCCTGGGCCGCACCCAGATCAATGGCACCAGCATCACCCATCACCCAGACCTGCGTCAGGTGGGGCCCGTAGCCGCCAAATGCAGAGCTGGGGAAGTGCTGGCAGGAACCAGGACCGTCTGGCTAGTGGGGAGTGAGGAAATGGGGCTGTTCAGTGCTGTGCAGGATGGCCATAGCTGAGTTGGCAAAGGACAGGAAGAAAGGCCGCAGAAGGTGAACAGGGATTGTCTGCGGGGGGCGAGAGGGCGAGGGGGTCCCTCCCTCTCTTTTCTGCGGTTTCCAAATCATCTATAATGAGTATGTATAGTCCTCATAACGAGGAGAACAGAGACTTTGTTTTCAAATGCAAACAAAACAGAACGAAGTGAAGTGTAGCGTGAATCAGATTCATCCTGTGCTTTCAAAGCCGTCCAGTTAGGATGCCGAAACGCTCAGAGGAGGGCTCACCCTGGGGAGCCCTCCGTCCACCCCTTGCCTCATCCCCCGCTCTCCTCTTCGCTCTGTACTTGGGGGGTGGCCCAGGCTGTGACCCTGGTGGCGGGCGGCAGATGGCTGCTTTGTAGGCCCCTGTGCACCGGCGCTGAACCCTGCCCTGGGGACGCAGGGACAAAGGAGACAGTCGCTCTCCTGCCCCGTGGACCTGAAAAACACACGTATCTGATGGTAATGAGCGCCCTGAAGGAAAGGAGAAATGTACCCTACAAAGGAGGCTGGGCGGGGCAAGGGCTTTTTCCATCTGATGGTCAGGGAAGGGGTCTTGGGGAGGTAATGTCTCAGCAACAGCCCAAAAGATGAGCAGTAGGTACCCAGCCACATGGCAAATATTTTGCCCATTTCTTTTTTATTGGGTTGTTGGTCTTATTTTGAATTTTAGGAATCCTTTATATATGTTCTGGATGCAAGCTAATTGTCAACCGTAAGCATTATGGGTATTTTATCCCTGTCATCAACTTGCATTTTATTTTCTTCTCGTGTCTAAAAGGACATGACAAGCGCCATGCCAGCTGGGAGAGCAGCAGGTGTGAACTTTCACCTTCAAGGGGCAGGAGAGTTCAGCGTGGCCAGAGCCGAGCGCATGAAGGGGAGGGAAGTGGCAGATGGGGCCTGAGAGGGAGATCAGGGCTGGAAGAAGGATGGTTTTCTTAACGTGAAGGGAAGTATTTCCAGGATGGCTGTGGCACTGTCTGGGGAGGAGTTGAGGTGACAGGTGTGGAAGCAGGGAGACCACTAGAAGGCTGCTGCAGCGGTCTAGGGAGAGCTAACGCCGTGCGTGGAGAGACGGGGTTAGGACGTGTGTGAGCTGCCAGCACCTGACGTGGTGGGCGTGCAGAGATCGAAGGAAAGGGAGCAGCCCAGGAAGACTCCTAGGTTTGGGACCCGAACCACTCGTTAGATGGAGCTGAGGCATCCGGGGGGACTCGGCAGATGCGGTCTTGGCCAGGCCTTATGCCACAGCTGCCCAGAACGGGCAGTGCTGGGCGGGAGGCGAGGTCAGGGGCTGGGTGTGTGCCCTGAACAGGGAAGACCTGGGTCATTCGGGGTCAGGACCACAGCCAGTGGGAAGCTGGGGTCCCTGTCCTGACCGGGGGGCCCCAGTTGGGGATGTGCCAGCCTTCGGGAGCTGCAGGTCCAAAGTTACGGGGGGGCAGGAGGTGATGGGGCCCGGTGGGCTGTGTCCTCTTGCCCAGGCGTCCCCATGTGAGGACTCGTGGGTCCTGAGTCCTGTCCTCTCTTGCTAAGTAAAGAAAAGGGGGATTCAAGTTGATCAGGCCCCTGCCACGTGATCTCAAGAGACCGGCCTGTCCTATCCCCTGGTCTCAGTCATAGTGGGGCTCGGCCTCCCAGGGCCCCTGGAAGCCACAGGTCAGCTTAGCTCCCTGTCCTGGAGCAGCTTCCCCGGGAGCCCTAACTTCACAGCCTCCCGGAGGCCCCTGATGCCGCCACGCAAAGGAGCAGCACAAGCTCACTTCCAACTGGGTCAAAGTCCATGAATGGTTTTAAGACTTCCACACTTGACCACGTCGCTTTTTTTTTTTAACCCAATTTTTATTATTTGTTTGTTTGTTTATTTTTGGCTGCATTGAGTCTTCGTTGCTGCCTGTGGGCTTTCTCTAGTTGGGGCAAGTGGGGGCTACTCTTTGCTGTGGTGCACGGGCTTCTCACTGCAGTGGCTTCTCTTGTGGCAGAGCACGGACTCCAGGCGCGTGGGCTTCAGTGGTTGTGGCTCGCGGGCTCTAGAGCGCAGGCTCAGTAGTTGCGGCACACGGGCTTAGCTGCTCTGCGGCATGTGAGATCTTCCTGGACCAGGGCTCGAACCCATGTCCCCTGCATTGGCAGGCAGATTCTTAACCACTGTGCCACCAGGGAAGTCCTGACCACATTGCTTGATGCCACCAGCAGCCTGGCATGAGGGTGCTCCCTTTACCACATCCTCACCACCACCGTGTGTTACCACTTTTTCAACTTCTGCTAGTTTGATCAGTGGGAAAGGATGACAATGTTAGTGCTAATGAGACCAAAACCCTTCTTTATATCTAATTCATCTTTATGTGTGATCTGCTTTTTGTCCTTTTCTCATTTGTATACCTTATGTATCGGGATCCTTATTATTTTTCCTTATCATTTTGTGTGCACGCTCTACATTAACCTTCCTTTACCACAGTTCAAATGTTTCCCATTTCACTCCCCATCTTTGTATTAAGTAACTTCTCTTAAACGTACCAATTGTGACTGCTTTACCATTAGGAAAATTTGGAAAATCTTCCCTTCCAGAGATTTCATTAACTGCTCAGTCCCATTTTCTTTTTGTTTTTCTTTAATTTGATGTTCTAAAATTAGAAAATTGCAAGCTGGTTTATTTTTAGGTACAAAGCAGTGGTATCAGGTTTTTAAGAAAAGGAAACAAAGTTAAAATGCATATGACATGGAAAGAAATCGGAAAATAAAATTATAACCCTTCCTTAGCAATTATGTATTTACTTTTTAAAATTGATTTTTAAACTCCTATACAGTAAAATGCGGCTACAGTCATATTATTACACAAGAAGAGAGTGTGTATCGGCCTTCTGGGAGAGTCAGTGGACTTCTAGGCTGCTGTGTCCCACAGGCCTGGTCTTGAACCTCCACGTCTGCTCTGACCCTACAGATCCCGGAGCTGAAGCAGGACATCAGCATCCCCGATTACTGCTGCCTGGGTGCCGGGGAGGAAGAGGAGATCACCATCAACGCCTGGTTCGGTCCCCAAGGCACCATCTCCCCGCTTCACCAGGATCCCCAGCAGAACTTCCTAGCCCAGGTTGGAGCTGCTCAGAATATCGGCCTTCCCCCTCCTCCTGGCCCAGCCACACGCAGCCTGGCCCAGCCACACGCGGCCTGGCCACATTGTCCACATTTAAACATTAAAGAGATGAACCACTGACAGGGACGTGGACAGAAGTGAAAACAGAGAAAGAAAGGTACCAGGCCTCAGCGGGGGGCCCTCTGCCTGGTCGGGCGGCTTCCAGACATGGCTCCTGCATCGTCTGGGTTCCCAGACGCCTCCTGAGGGCAGAGTGGGGCCGGGCGCCATCTCCGGATGGAGCAAGTGCCCCGACGGCTGCCTCTCCCCTGCCGTCCATCAGAACCAGGCCAGCTTCTCCTGCCAGAACCCTCCAAATACAGGGAACCTGCTCAGCCAGTGGGTGGTTTTATGGAGACCCAGATAGAGCAGCGCGCGCACGTGCGAGCGTGTATGTTGTAAGGGGAGGGGCACCTGTTATAAAACCACCTTCCGTCGCAGGAAGAGAGGTTTGACAAGTGAGAGTGTTCTTCCAGCCCGGGGACCAGTCCCCAGAGGCAGCAGAGGGGCCGGGAGCCAGACCGCCTCTCAGCCTTGCGAACGTGGCCATTCACTTAACCTCTCTGTGCCTCCATATCCTCACCTGTAAAATGCGGGGAAAGGATGAACCACCTCGGAGGGGTGTGCTGAGGCTCAGAGTTAACACACATGCAGCACTGAGACCGCGGTGCCACCGTCGAGGGCCTGTTAGCAACAGTAGCGCAGGCAGTGACTCCTAACCTGACGCGTGTGCTGGGCGCGGGGCGGCCGGGGTGGCCGGGCACCTGCTGAGGAGGGCGGCTCTCTTCCTTGCAGGTGATGGGCAGGAAATACATCCGGCTGTACTCCCCGCAGGAGTCAGAGGCCCTGTATCCTCATGACACGCACCTTCTTCACAACACGAGCCAGGTGGGCCTGGAGGGACCCACCGTTTCCCCTCCTCCACACCCCGTCTCTGAGAGCAGGCCAGTGACTTCCTTCGCTTTCCTCAGGTTGACGTGGAGAATCCCGACGTGGAGAAGTTCCCCAGGTTTGCCGAGGCCCCATTCCTGTCCTGCATCCTGTCTCCGGGAGAGATCCTCTTCATCCCGGTGAAGTACTGGCATTACGTGCGGGCTCTGGACTTGAGCTTCTCGGTCAGCTTCTGGTGGTCGTAGCCCGAGAGGAGGGTGCCCGGCAAGCAGACGCGCTCGTGGTCACACATCCTCCGCCCTGTGCCCGGCCCGGCCTGCGCCTAAGGACTCCCTCGCCTTGGCACACGCAGGGCAAGGGGTGCCCAGGCCAGTGTGGGCAGCAGAGGCAGGCGGGGGGGACCCCAAAGGGACATTCCCGGCCCACAACCCACACAGAAGCTCCGGGGCTCTGAGGTTGGCTGCCTGGATTCAAGCCTGGCCCTGTCGCTTAACCGCTGCGTGATGTGGGGCAAGGAACTCCACTGTGTCTCCATCTGGGGAACAGGGCGGCGGTAGTCCTCACCACAAAGGGCTCTGGGGACGCGGTGTGGGCAGAGCTGCGCTACAGACCTCAGCCACTGTCACCAGCCTTCCTGATTGTAAATACTGTTGTATTTACTGTTGTAAATACTGTTGTAAATACTGGCCTGTCGGGACAGCCATGGCCCGCAGGCTCTGGAGCAGGGTGGCCATGGCCTGGTCACGGGGGTGCTCAGCTCAGGCCTCTGCTGGGCAGTGGGGAGCCTGGGGCAGTTTCTGTCTTGGTTACTGAAGTGTAACCTGCCTTCAGGGAA
This sequence comes from Lagenorhynchus albirostris, assembly GCF_949774975.1. Classification (NCBI taxonomy): domain Eukaryota; kingdom Metazoa; phylum Chordata; class Mammalia; order Artiodactyla; family Delphinidae; genus Lagenorhynchus; species Lagenorhynchus albirostris. The sequence goes on from NC_083109.1 coordinate 70,377,048, forward strand.
GCGCACAGCCCTGCCAGCTTGGCGAATTTCCCACTCCACACGCTCCCAGCAGCCAGGAACCACCTGGCGGCCCTCCTGCCCCTTGCTGCCGCCATCGCCCGGGACCACTCCTCTCTGAAAGAGGGTTTTAGGCCAGGAGAGAGGCCCAGGCTTCAGACTTTCCATAAACACGTTTGTTTTGTTTGTATAAAACATGGGTGGTTCTGTTTGAATTTTGACCAGGTAAGGATGCTGGGGGCAGGGGTGTCACAGACCTGCAGGAACAGCTGCGGAGGCGGCCCAGGGCCATGCCTCTACCCACCAGGCCTCTCTCCCTCCGTGGCCACCTCATGTCTGCTGGTCTGACCTTGGCCTCGGTCTCTTCCCTCTTGTAGGTAGCCTTCTTCCCGGGGGGAGAAGATGGCCCCAGCAGGTCAACTCCAGATCCCAGCACCTCTACCCACAGCTCAGAAACCTCAGGGAAGGTTCTGACCATTGGGCCTGGGACCTTCGCCTATTCTGGGGCAATGCCGTGGGGCAGGGAGTGGCTGCTCTGATTGGCGGGGCCTGGCTCACAGGCCCCCCCCTGAGTTACTGTGAGAAGGGGGGTGGGAAGCATTGATGGGCAGCTAAAACTAGCTACTAATGTCCTCTGTAACCAGGCCAAGGAATTTGAACCTTATCATGTAGGTCTTGGGGCTTCAGCGTTTTGAGCAGAGAGATCATCAGAACATACGTTTGATTCTCGGCAGGGAAGAGGAGGGGCTGATGGGCAAAGCTGCAGGGAGGCCGTGGGTCTGATGCCGTGGGTGAGCCCGGGCGAATACGAGAGCTGTTTAGAAAGGAATTGAGGGCTCTGTGAGCAGTTGCTTGTGAGGTCGTTTATTCCCCTACCCAGCATTATTGATAGTTATTTACCTCATTTTTCATATGAAGAATTTATAGCAAATATCAACGCCGCTGAAGGCAGTCAGGCATAAAATAGGGATGCCACCATGCCCACAGGCTCGCCATCAGTGAGGAGACGGGCTGCAGACGAGCCATAACTCCAGGGCTGCCTGCATAACCCCCACTCCTTCCCTGGCTCCAGCTCCCACGGTGGCCCAGCCTTTAGGACCCCATCCATCCCAGCTGGCAGGTCCCACTCCTGACGAAAAGCGGTTCTCCTGTAATGTCATGGTTCTGAAGTTAGGGACTAGAGGAAGCGTTCATTAAAACATATTGAGGCCTGGCCGCCTCGAGCAAGTGTCCCTTGTCAGATGGGAAGATGAAATCTTCATCTGCTCTCCGGGCAAGGCTCCCGTCTTGCTAGTATCCCCACTGGAGGGCTGGCTTCAGCTCTGAGGGGTGTGGACTGAAGGCGGCTTAGAAGAAAGGTGCCAACCAGCTGCTCGCAGGGCCAAGGGGAGGTACAGGCACCCACCCACTGGAGCTGCAGAGAGGCCTGCTCAACACCGGAGTCCTGTGCCAGGCAGGGCGCGGCATCGAGCAGGATGGGGGCCTGCCCTCCTTGTGTTTCATGCTCTTGGGGGGGTCCGGAGAGGAGACGGACAATAAAATAAGTAGTGCGGATAGTGATAAGTGCCATGAAGGCAAGAGAACAGGGTGACGGTGGAATGTGGCAACAGGGGAGGGATTGGGGACGTGACTTTCATAGCTGACGTCTGAGTAGAACCTTGAAGGACCTGGAGTCCAGAACTAACACTGAGATTTGAGGACGGTGCTCCCAGCAGCAGGTGCAGCAGCCCCGAGGCAGGAAAGCCTTGGCCTTGGGAGAGAGGAAGGGGCTGGTGCAGCACGAGCGGAGGGCGCTGAGGGAATGGGGAGGGCAGGGCCTGGACTGTGGCAGCGGGGGAGGGATGAAGGTGCTAAGCAAGGAGAGACGAGGGGTGATCACACCGCTGTGTGAGAAGAGCCCAAAGCGGGAGACTGCAGGCCGGAAGAGCGGTCAGTGTCCCCGGTCCAGTAATCCGTGGAGTGACACGCTTGGGGCACCAGTGGGAGGGCAGAGCGGTGGGAGACAGGCTGTGCCTGGGGGCAGCAGGGCCGGATCACCAAGGCCTTGAGTGCCAGGCAAGTGCTCTGGAACTTGGGGTTAGGGCTTTGGTTGGGCCGTGCCAAGGGGTCCTCAGGAAGTTCATGCTGGCGTCACCGCAGGGGAGACTGGCAGCAGGAGGGCAGTGTCCCAGCGGCAGGTGCTCAGAGCTTCCTTGACACCTGCGTGGTGTGACCCTGCCTGGCCTTGACCGCCCAGCCACCTGCCCGGACAGGCAGGAGGGCCACGGCGTGCTGCTCTGCTTTTGGGCCCTGGCCTCCATTCCCCCTTGTCCGGAGCAGCATTGTGGAGGATGCCCTTCCTCCCAGGAATGCAGCCTTGGAGGGTGTGTCAACCCGGAGCCCTTCCTGCACCTGCATCTTGAGGGCGCATTGGGAGGACGAACAGAACAGCTGGAGCTGCTGTGCAGTGGCTGCAGTCCCCACCGTGCCCGGGGAGTGGGTCTTCCCCGCCGGAATCCCCGAGCCCAGGGTCCATGTTTTCTCAGACCCTCCCAAGAAACCCCCTTTCTGGGTAAGCTGGCTGGGGCTGGTTTCGGTGGCACAGCTGCGCCCACCCGCCCGCCCGCCAGTCGTGGCTCCCGCAGGGCTTCACCCAGGCTTGTGTTTGCCTTCAGAAGGCTGGCCCAGGGGCCGGGCCGGCGCACAGCTGAGCGCCTCTCGCTGCCTGGGGGTGGGCCTCAGGGCCCAGGCCGGACCCGGGTCCCGCCCCACAGCGGGTTGATGCAGGTGAATCGGGCAGAGGGTCCTTGCCGCACGGGTGGAGGACACCCCACCCTTTGGGCGCCCACATTCATTCCCTCTCTCCCAGGTAACAGCGTCTTCAATTTGCTTAGAGAACCTCCTCACTCAGCCACGTGGCTCGGGAGGGGCTGCCCTACTCACGGCTCAGAGGTGGCCCAGGCCGAGAGTGCCCATTGGACTATCCCACCCTCCCCCACAGGTATCCAGATTGGATGTTTGCTGGGATGGAGGAGCCACTAAATGAGGCCCGCCCTCTTCCTCCTGACGGCGGGGCCTGGGTGAGCGAGGCCTGCAAGTATGGAAGCCATTTTGCTACCCTGAAGAAAGAGGCTGGATTTGCTGGAAGACCGTGTTTTAGGTGCCAGCGTGAGGCCAACACTCACGATAACAGGGCAGAGAGACAGGATGCCTGGTGACATCACTGGAACCACTAAGTCACGCCTCTCCTGAAGGACCTCCTCTGGCCAAGCCCTTCCTTGTTTAAGCCACTCTGAGTTGGGTTTGCTGTCATGACTGAAGGGGTCCTGATTGATTCTGGGATGGAAGGGAGGCGAGACAGGGAGTCAAAATAGTGCGGCAAGTGTGATGGTCAGAGACGCGCGGGGAGGTGGGGAACTGAAGTGGAGGTGGTGAGAGCCTAACCAAGATCTAAAGGGTGGACAGGTGTTGCCCGCAAGGGCGGGACACACGAGGGGAGGGCAGGCAGGCTGGGGAGACGTGTGTGCAGAGGCCTGGCGGTGAGGAACACGATGGTTCGTTCAGGGACAGAAAGAAATGCCATGCCCTGGAAGGTAGGAGGGGAGAGGGGTGCGGTACATGGGGCCCCATCGCGTGGCCCGGGCCCGCGGGCAAGGGCAGTCAGCAGGGGCGTGCCAGGCCACCTGGCATGGTGGGAAGGTGACTCCGCGGGAGAAGCCTGGAGCCGGTGGGTGACGCCGTTCAGGCCGGTGCGTCTTGGGCCAAGGAGGGTGCAGCCCGGGGGGCGTCGGGGGGGCCAAAGCCAAGGCCCCCACAAGCCCAAGTCGGGCCGGCCAGTGTGGGTGGGATGGGTGACCACAGCTGGGGACCGAAGGCAAAGCCGCCCTGAGCAAGTGGCCTCGGACGGTGCTGGGCAGGAGGAGCTCTGCCAGCCTCGCTCCGGAGCCCAAGCCGGGGGGCTCCCAACTCTCAGTGAGCTCCAGGAAAGAGGGGCACCCAACCACAGACGAGGCCGAGGTGGCTGCTTAGTAAGTTTATTCCAAACCTGTTAACAAGTGAACGTAAAAGATAAAGGAGGTGGATCACGGGAAACACGAAACTGATGCCTCTCTTCCAAACGGGGCGTGCCAGTCACTCCCCTGAAGGCGGTGGCCGGCTAGTGCTGCCTGGATCGCAAGGAGCTTTTGTTCGATTTGGAGATGCTGGCCTCCCTCTCCTTCTCGGGGTCAAAGACTTCTGTATGCAGAAAAGCCAGAAAATACTGTGAACGGTGTGGCCGGCTGCCATCCACAGCCACGGCTGTGTGCCAAGGACTCTGTCCTACGGAACATTCTACTCTCCAGGAAGGCAGAATTAGTCCCAGTTGACAGATAAACAGAGGGAGCTGGGGACACCGCTTATACCTCCCCTCCCGAGACAGCTGCCGGGGAGAGAGCCTCGTCTACACCAGACCCTCACATGCCTCAGGATGTCTACCAGGGTCTAGGGAGCCCTGTGGAACAGGGCAAGCAAAAGCTGGCCTCAGCTTACAGCAGAAGCTGCTTCAGCGTGTGCAGCTCGGGTCCTGCGCACACGTGGCGGCTCTGTTGGCGCACCCTGCCTCCCTGCCCCCCGGGGCCCCTGAGGGCCACGCACCACAACTCGGGCACGCTCGCAGCCCTGCCAGCCCAGCCGCCCAGAGGCCAGGAGGAGACAGCGGCTTAGGGACACGAACCTGGTATCTCGTGGGGCCAGTAGTCGTTACAATGGGGGCAGCGCGGCTCCGAATGGGACTGGAAGTACTTGGCCACACAAGGCAAGTGCATCCTGATTCCACAGGTCTCGCAGCTTTGACCCTGAAATGAGAAAGGTGATGGCCGTGGAGCCCGCCGTGTTCATAAACCTTCAGGAAACTGCAAGGAAAACGTCCCGCAGGCTCAGTATTTTTGTCTTCTAGGCCCCAGATTAATAATAAGAACAACCCGTAAGTCTAACTTAGTGCAGTGAGTTTTAGTAAAGAATCTGACGAATGAGCACACGGGGAGGAAGCTCAAGGCTCCAAAGGCCGGAGCGCGGCAGCGAGGGCGGCAGGCCAGGCCCTTGGAGCAGCAAGGCTAGTCCCAGGCTCCCAGCACGTGTGGGTCCTGCAGTGGGTGTGAGGACGGCCGCTTTGCAGAAGGCACTTTAGCAACGTGGAGCAAAGCTTTCAACAGTCGTGTGTGCACTCTGTTCCAGAAACTCCACTCCTAGTAATTCAACCCAAGAAAACAACCAGGTGCCCAAGGATGGACGTGCAAAGAGGCCTATCCCGGTGTAGGTGACGATCGCAAAAAGATAAAAAGGAAACAAACATCCAGCACCGGTCCAGCTGCTCTGCTCTGCAGCCCTACAAAGTACACAGGGGAAAACAGATGACAGGGAAACCATGGTTGAGACAGAAAGGTGTTCACCACACAGCTGTTGAGATAATATGGACCACGCAGAAGACCTCTGAGAGCCTTATCTGGAAAAAAGTAGAAAGAGCCCTGGGACGAGAACAGAGGGACCAGGGAGGAGAGGCGGGCCTTCGTGTGCTCATCCTCAGACACTTCTGCGGAGACGCCCATCTTCTGCTCACGCTGGAGGAAGGCCTGGGGCCCAGAGAGAGAGTTCTAGAAAGTGCCCATCCCCGGCCCTGCGGTACCTGGATGAGGAGGCTGTGACAGATGGTGCAGACCTTCACGGCGTCGGGGTACGTCTCCCGGATGTACTGCCCCATCTCCAGGATGGCCCGGCCGTGCAGGGTGAACTCCCCTTCCTTCTGCAGGGACACAACAGGAAGAGGCATCTTTCATGGAACTGGCGCACCTGGCCCTCTTCCCACCCTGCATCTCTGCTCCCACGGCCCGAGGCCCAGCAACGGGGAGAGGCCCACATGCCCCTCGCTGCACACGCTTTCACCAACCCCAGTCAACAGGCATCCACGCCGGCCTCTTGCAGAACCTCTAGTGGGGAAAACTTAGGTAAGACCTAAAAGGAAACCGAGGCAAGGACCCCCGCCCCCGCATCTTCTTGGCGCCTTCCTTGTGCCTTCACAGACGGGAATCACGGATCTTGCACGGTAGCCCCACGTGTGAGGCCTGCCCAGCCCCCCAGATGAGGACAGAGGCTGGGAAAGGGAGGCAGTGATCCCACAGCATGAACTCCACCCCCTACCCAAGCGCCCACTTCTTCCTCTCCTCCCCAGACCCCCCAGCCCCACCCCCAGGGAGCAGCACAGCAGGTGCCCCCAGCCCTGCTGCCTGGAGCCTCCGAGGGGACCATCCGTGATCACTTCCAGCCGCGCCACTTTACGGGCAACGCTGGAGACGGTCCAGGGAGGCCCCCGGCGTGGCTGGGTGGCATGGCTGGTGGGGCCTCCCGGTTCCCCCAACCAGACACGGTGGAAAGCCAGGACGTACAGAAAACCTGGCTGCGGTAACTACCCTACGGCCAGCTCACAGGGCAGAGGCAGGGGTCACAGAGGCCCACGGACGTTTATTCATGAAAGCCGACTAGTGAAGCAGGAGATGAACCTCTTAACCGTGTTCGTTCCCCTCCGCTCTCCGCGCTGGGGGAGGAGGAGCTGCCGGTAGGGCTCCTGGGCAAAGGGCGCTGGAGGGCCGGTGGGGCCGGTGGGCAGGCCGACGTTGCAGGCTTCAGGAGAAGCCACTACCGGAACCTGCGGCTGCTGGGTCAGCCCAGCACTCCTTCGTGTCTCCGCTCTTCTCCACCTGACGCCTGCAACGAGCGGGGCCCACTTCACACCCCCTCCCCACGGTAAGCCAGCCAGGAAGTGCATTCACTCTGGGCCTCCAGTGGCAGGTGGGCCACCACCCAGAGGGAGACACGGCAAATGGGCGCAGTCAGAGAGCAGGAGCGCTGACCGTGGAAAGCAGGGCGGGCAGGCAGGACGCAGCCCGGGGACTCAAACAAGTGGACGGGGGCCCGGCACGAGGCGCTGGTGTCCCGTGCCGCAGGCTGTCGGGCCAGCCAGGAAGCGGACAGGAGCTCTGTGCCCCTCAGGTGCTGGGCACGGGAGGGCGGGCCTCCCAGGCTGCCCTGGGTCCTGTGGCTGCTACCTTCTCAAAAGCTCCCCAGTCCGTAACAATGCTCCATGTCCACGGCCACCCTCACCCTCCTAACCGCCCTCTGGGCCCACCCTTGCCCCTCTGCAACCCTGTCCAGCGACCTGAGCTCTGCGAGGCCCAGCCCTGTGATGCTCCGCCGTTCTTAGGCTGAAGAACCAAACCCCTTACTGCCCACCTCCAGGCGCACCTTGTCCCCTCTTCCAGAGCGCCCAGCCGTAGCTCCTTGCGCCCACCATGCCCACTCGGGCACAGGCTGCTCCTTCTGCCCTGGACCATGGTCCCCACCCCCAGTCCAGGTGCCTTCTATCCAGCCTTCAGCTGAGTGTCACTTCCTCTGCAGAGGGAAGGTTCCTCTGTTAGCGCTGTCATAAAACCCTGTTTCCTCTCTATCTGTAAAACTACTTCAGCGAGATGCGGGGCTGACCTCCGGCTCCCTCCCCAGACCGTGGGGCGGCCCAGTTTTGCTCACTCTGTGTCCCCAGCACGTGATGCGAGGCCCAGCGCTCGACAGTGCTGTGATAAACGTCTAAGGGAAGAGTTGCATCGACCCTTGCATCGATCCCAAGGAGGAACGCCCGAGGCTGGGGTGAGCAAGTTCAAGTTCAGAGTCAGGCTCGAGCTGCAGTTACTAAACGTCTTCTAGCTGCCTGAGACTGCCCGGTGCTTACTGTTCATGACCCCACTCATCCTCGGGGCCCCGTCACCGGGACAGGCGGCCTGCCCTGGATTTCCAAGGAAGACCCAAACCCAGGTTATCTCCCAGGCCTCACAGCCATCCTTTGAGCTGGGATCCTGCAGTGGGGACTGGTCCCTAGGGTGTGCAGAGATGCAGCTGCCAGCAGACACCCAAGCTCCAAGGATCAGTGCTTTCTCTGAGGCCTCCTCCATATCTTGGGGCTCGCCTGCTGACCCTGACCACCCCCTACTCCGCGGCCCCCTGAGGGGCTGCACAGGTGCCTCAGCACCTCCGTACCCTGTGCAAGGCCAGGGCGGACGGAGCCTTGCGCAGGGTACCGGGCGCAGGGTACCGGGCAGGGCTCTCCAGGTACTTTCGTAACAAAGTGCCGCCAGGTGACATTCCCCCACAGCGTGGCTTCTGAGGAAAGTCCCGTTTCTGAGAGGCTGAGGATAAGACTCAGACATGGTCCCTCCGGTCAAGGTGCTGCCCCAGGAAGACTGGTCGGGGAACTGGCCAGCACTCACCTCGCAGCCCCTCAGCTGTTCCTCGAAAAGTGCCACAGAACTCACCACCACACCCATGCCGACCACTTCAGAAAGCACTCCGCCCTCGCTACACAAACACCTGCGTGCCACCACCGTGCTCATCCTTCAGACGGGAAACAGGCTCAGAGGCGAGAAGCCACTGCCAGAGGTACTGGCAAGGCCAGAGGAGGACCCTGGGGGTGTCTCACCACCATGCCCTCCCCCTCCTCCCGGGTCTGTTCCTTTGTCCACACGAGGCCGGAGGGGTCAGTCAGCACAGGGGGTCCCCGGAGGCCGTCGGGGCTGCGGAGACCAGCGCTCAGGGAACCCCCAGCCCTGGAAGGACGCACCAGCACCTCCACTTCCCTGAGGAAGAAGCAGAGAGCACAGGAGGCAGGGCCCAAGGCAAGTCCAGCGGACCCCAGAGGCGTCCTTTCCTTCTGTCGTCCCTGCTCTGGGCAGCAAAGCATCAGTGCCGGTAAAGTCGGGTGCACAGCCCTGCACCGTGGTGGGACAGCACCTGCATGTGCGAGACACACATGACCACCCTGCGGCCCAGAGCCGGGAACAGAGGCTGCGCCTGGGCAGCAGAGGGCGAGCTTCAGGGGATACGACGGGTGTTCGTACCCACACAGTCCCGTATGAATACTGCTATTTCCTAATCTACGAGGATTTCTTGTATTATTTTGGGGGTAAGTTTTAGATAAATGCTGTTCCCCTGGAACTTCATCTACCCACCCGGTCGCCGTTCAGGAAGTAGTACCTCCAGGAGTGATGAAGTACAACGATGAGGTCACAGTCCCCAGCCTTAGAAAGCCTGGCCCGAGGACACAGCATGGTCAGTTATGACCCGCGCTGCCCGAGAACATTCCATATCACCAGATCCACCCCAGAGAGGAAGAACTGTGACAAAGCAATTGATGGGGACCTGCAGTCACCCAAGCTGGGGCCTGAACGTGGCTCTGCCACTTGCCGGGTGTGGGACTTCACCCTGATCACAGAGCTGCAGTGGGTTTAGCTACAAAACAGAGCTAAGGGGCTCCCCGCCCTCACAGGGCGGCTGCGAGGACCCAAGCACGTGCTGCGCAGACACGCCCAGAGATGCTGGCAGCTCCCCCTCGCCCCGCCCTCGCGGCTGTGGCCTCTTCAGACATTTCCTCCCATCAGGCAAGTACCTCAGGCACTGAACGTTTCTGGTCAGGCTACCAGGGCCCGCCCACCCTCTGAGATCAGTTACTCAGAACACTGTCGCCAGGACTCCAGAGGTGAGCTCCACCCCAAAAGGAAGTGAAGCATCGTGTCACCACAGCAGCGGCCTCCCACCAAATGAGGAAGTTGAGGGACTGTCTTGGCACGTCCTGCCCAGACACAGGCCCCCGAGGGGCAGGACTGTGGTGCACGAGGCAGCGCTGAGCCTGTCTGACTCGCGTTTCTTGGAAATGGTGGCGCATTTGTGGAAAAAGAACTGAAACATCTGACTGCTCCAGCCAACAGAATTAGACACGGGGCATCGAGAAACTTGAACCTCTCAGATTCCTACAGCTCCTCTCCAAACGCTTATCTACACGTCCCCTTTGCTGTTTAAGGGCCACCATCTAACTGAAAGAACCCCACAGCGTTGGCCCTGGGTAACATGACGCTGGCAACGATAACCAGGACGGGGACGGCGATTCCCGGGAGGGCCCAGCACTGGCACCCAACACGGCGGCTCGCCCCGCCCCCAGGGGCGCACGCCACCCCCACAGGAACACGGGGGCACCCGCGCCAGGGTTCAGGCCCAGGGCTGACGCCAGCGCCGTGCTCCTGCGCGCCACACTACGTGGCCTGCCTGGGAGCAGAGTCTGGGGCCCACGGCTCTGCCGCTTCCAGCTGGGGCTCCCCCGGGTCACGTGAGTGAACAGGAGGTTCCAGTCCTCCTCGCAGGGTCACTGTGGGCCTCAAAGCAGAGAAGGGACCCAAACGGGCCTGGCTCAACAGACGTCCGTTAGATACAATATGGTTTTGGAGGAAAAACTGTGATTCATTCTAAAAAGTGAGCCACGCTGGAAAATCCACGGCACGAAGTACCTCAATCAGCCATTTGTTTTGTACGAACTTCTGCAGCACATGCTCGGCTTCCTTCTTCCTCATCTTCTTGCCCTTAAGCTGATCAACCAGGTTCAAAATATTTGTGGAAGATGCAAAGCCAGTTTCTGAGTCAATAATCAGTTCCAACTGGAAGAAACAGATACCACATTCATCTATTAAACTGGCAAAAACAACTTTCAAGCAATAATACCAATTCCGGCAGGGGTGCAGTTATACTATTCCTATCACAGACAGAACTGTAGGACTCTTCAGGAAAATAACTTAATAATATGCATCCAAAGCCATAAACAGTTTTGACCCAAAAGTCTCTCCTGTAACACCATCCCAAATGAATGACCTTAATGCCCCCCCAAATCAAGAAGGGTCACTTCACCTCCCTGAAGATGGAGAAGCTGAGGAATGAATGAATAAGGAAACGGGGCAGCACCCCTCCTACTCAAAGGTGGGCAGGCCATCAGGGCTGGTCTGAGTGGCAGGCTGGAGTCGGGAAGGGCAGGAGAGCAGGGTGGGCTGCGAGAGCACGCTCGGGAGCTGCAGAGGCACTGTGGACCCAGGGCCGCGAGAGGCCGGCCGGCCGGCCAACTGCCCTAACACTTCTGCCCACAGCAGGGCACAGCCACTGGGAAGACAGCTTTCCTGCACACACAGGTGTGTCTGGCATCTTAGAGCCCAGTTCTCAACCCTGGCTGCTGATCGTCCCCAGGGGAGGCTTAGGAAGGAATGATTCTAGGACTCGGTCAGTCCTCAGAGACTTGGACTCGACAGACCTGAGGCCAGAACGTCTGCGTTGTTTTTACCTCCCCAGTTATTACGTTGCATCCAGAGCTGAGAACCACTGTCTTGACCGGGTGCTCAGCCAGGTGCGTGACAAGGTGGCTGAGGGAACAGCTCCAAAGCCAGGCAGGCATAGCAGCGCTTCACAAATGTGCCTCTGCAAACGGGTCGGGGGCACCTTCTTAGAATGCAGGGTCACATTCAGCAGCCTGGGTGGGGGCTGGGATTCAGCCTTTCTAGCAAAAGCTCCCGGGCGATGCTGCCACAGTACCAGGCAGTGACACCTGCTCACCTGCATCACACACCCAGGAGGCCCACTGTTGCTCAACCAGCTGGGGTCAAACCCGGACCAGCCTTTCTTTCCTAGGCAGCCGTGGCAACCTCCCCAGCAATCACCTGGCAGCTGTGAATTCTGGGCGAGGCGCTTGGTGACATCCCCCTGCAAAGGGCTTTCTCGGGCAGCAGTGGTGACCCTCTAAGATTGCAGTTTCCATTTCCAGTGAAAGACAGGTATTCCTGTAAGAAGCCCAGCTGCTGGGCAATGGGAGTTACTGTACTTACAGCCTTTCTAAACAGATCCAGCTCATTCTCTGCAAAATCTGAGGCCATTTTAGAAATTGAAGTTGTTGCAAGATTCACCTAAAAAATAAGTCAGCGTGAGGGTCAGGCTGTGCCCTTCACTTGTCAGTTAATTCACTTGTTGGCGCTCTCTCCCTCCCTGCCTCCCTCCCTGCCTTGCCAGTCACGGAGCACCTGTGTCCCGGTACTGTGGGCCACAGGGATAAATTTGTAACCGGTCTTACGTTACAGGCTTAAACCTATAGCTCAGTCAGTATGTCTAATTTTCAGAGATTTTAGAATTCCCAAGATCGTGCGATATCTTCCAAACTCAGATAAATTCAGGAAACTTGTCTGCATGCTAATGGAGCTTCAAATGCAAAAGGCACTGGGAAGTCTGGCAGTAAATAAATCTGATTTACCGATTTGACCCAGCATTTCCATGTTATTTGATTCTATAACCCTTTCTTCCATGGACAACGTTTGGGAAACCCTGGGCTAGAGCCCCTTTCTGTGTGGGCCCGGTGGGTAGGAGCCTGATCTCCCTTGACAGCCTAAGGTGGTTCCCGAGCCAAGGATGGGGGTTTGTATTTCACCCCCTCCCCTAGCTGGGAGGGAAAACCTGAAAACAACAGGAGGCCCCAAATATGTCTCAGTCCTTAGCGGCCATGCACGTTGTTGCTTTTCCCAGCTTCTATATCTTGTTCTAAATGAAAAGGCATCTTATCCCTTTCTCCCTCCAAGCCCTTGGTGAGGCGGGTGCACCTGCATTCGCCCCAGTAAGGAGGGCACGGGGCTGTCTCCACCGCGGTCCCTCACACATCCACCAGGGGGCTCTGTCTGCACTCACCAGCGCATAAATGGGTCTCCCGTCATCTTCCGTGACGCCTTTCTTTATCTCGATGTACAAAGACTCCAAGACACTGTTAATGTTGTTGATGAAGTCCTCCAACTTCTCTACGGTAGCAGTGCCTGGAAATAAACAGGCAAAAGCAAAAAAGGGGGAGGGTGCTCCATCAAAAAAAGTGCAGCTTGTTTCGACCCCGCTGTCACCCTGAACACGGGACAGCAAAGCCAGAAATGGGTGGAGGCCCTGGTCCTGTTGGGTGAGCGCCAACGCCTGTGGCTTCTTTCTTCCTGGAGCAAAGAGCGCTGTGAAGTACAAACGCCTGGGAAATGGCATCTGAGCCTGCTGAGGTCTTCCTGTCTTGGCTAGCAGCCCTCGGCCTCCTCCCCAGCCCCAGTTCCCTGCCACCCTGTCACTGTCCCCACTCAGCACCTCAGTGCAGTGGGCATCACAGCCTGACTCCTCCGTAGAGCCTCTGCCCCTGCCTGTCCTCGTGCACGCGTCAGGTCCACCTCTATCCTTCCTCCCTTTATTCGACATCCAAACACACATCGAACACTGACACACCTGTGCTGGCCCGGGGCTGCGACAGTGAAGAATAACGACGACAGGGTAAGAACAGCAGCTCACACGGAGCACCTACCCCGGGGAAGGCCCTGATCTGAGCACTTTTCAGCACTTTTCATTACTGAGCACTCAGTAATGAACCCATCCTGCCTGCAGAGGGGGGCTCACTCACCCAGCGTTACACCGCCAGGCACAGCGAGCAGCGGGGAGCCCTGACAGCACGGCCACAGCCCCTGACCTGTATGCCAGCCACCTCGTGCTGCCCCTGGTGACGCACAAGGCAGCAGCACCCTCTCCAGGGCCACCAGCCTGTCAGAGGAGGGGGTACGGACAAAGCCCGGGGAGCACCGCAGGGGGCTGGGGTAGATGGACAGCAGACTGGCAGGGGAAAGAAGGACGGCTGGGAAGGCTGCGGCGGCAGCAGCAGGAAGCAGATGGCCCAGGGCCCCACGGGCTAGGGGGCGTGTGCCCTTCCTCCTGTGGGACATGGGAGCCTCTCAGAGCTGGAAGCACAGGAGAGACATCGTCAGCCTTGGGTCCTGGAATCACCCTGTTGTACTGTGAGACTTTTTTAAACCAAACGTATGTATTACTGTTTTCACTTATTAAAATAATTGATTTCAAAAGATTTGTGCCTTAGAAAAATCACTGTAAGAAAAAAATAGCGGGAAAACAGACAATATATAACATTATGTTAAAAACAATAATAAAACTAACAAAACAATATGCAGGAAAAAGGCCAGGAAGGTTACCCACAAAACTGATGAACAAGGCCATTGCTAGGAAGGGAACTAAAATGAGGAGGTCATCCCAGGGCACTTGAACTTTATCTGTTTGGCTTCTTAGAAAGGTACTTGTAAGCTCCTTGTATAGCTAAATATTATGAAAGTTTAAAAAACTAAACGATCACACTGGTGGCAATGGCGGTTGCAGCCACGTAAAGTCGGCAGCTGTGACACAGGCACAGCGTCTGCTGAGGAGGCCCAGAAAAGCTAATGACAAAGACCCGGACAGAAATACTAATACGTGAATCACAGGCAGGATCTAATCTTCCTTTACAACTAAAGTTGCTTAAGTTAAAGAAAAGAAAAAAAAAGCAATTTAGGGAATTCCCTGGCACTCCAGTGGTCAGGACTCTGAGCTTTCACTGCCGTGGCCCGGGTTCAGTCCCTGGTCAGGGAATTAAGATCCCTCAAGCTACGTGGCATGACCAAAAAAACAAAAAACGATGAGGAAGAAAGCAATTTAAAGAAAAAATTTGTATTAATAAACAGGTGGTACTCGGACGTGGCAAAAATCCTAACGGTAGCGTGATGATGAAATCTGGCCACAGCTGCTGAAACACCATGATCAGAGGAGTGAAACACGGTCACATTTCCTGCCTCCGTGCCCTGCTCATGCGCCCTCCTCCTCACTCCCATTGACCAGTTACGAAAGCCAACTTGCAGGGCACTTTTTTCCACGAGCTGTTCTCTGCTGCCCCGGCACGAAGTGCTCCTGTGCTCTCCTCCGCTCCCACACCATGCAAAGCATCTCGCCCCGGTGTGTGGGGCCAGCTACCACGGACGAGCCACGCGCCCGGCTTGCTGGAGACCCTTCGGCCCCCGGCAAGCACCCGACTCGAGCCTGGGAAACTCAGGCGCGGGGCCCCCAGGCACGAGGAACCATCTCCTGCCCACCAACAGGGCCTCTGCTTCGGGAGCCAGCCCGTCCGTCCCAGGTGACGCAGTGGCAAGTCTCACATCCCCCTGAAAGCGACAATTCACATTTTCCACTGAAAAGGCCTCTCCTGGGTGTCGTTCAGAAGAACGTACTCTGTGGGCAGATCAAAAGCATTCTGCTACCTCGGACTTTCCTCGTCAGCACGGAGATGAGCTAATAGCCGCCCTGAGCTTTCCCCTCTCCTACCACCTCCAGTTTGCTGTCCAGCCTCACTTTTCAGAAACATGAACGTTCTCAATTTAAGAAAAAAAAGCCCTTCCTACCACTGACCTTGCAGCAGCCGGCCGCCTACTCAGGGGCTCCCGTGGGCTCCAGCGCACAGCGGCCCTCTCGGGGGCTCAGCCACAGCCCTCTGCTGGGCGGACCTGCCTGTGCTGCCCACAGATGCCCTGCGCTGCACCATTACCTGGGAATAAGCTGCTCTCCTGTTCAGCCACACCCCCGCCCTAACTGGACTTCTTGGGGCCACAGAGGCAGCAGCACGGCCGGCCCAGTTCCGCCCCGCCCCTCTGTGGGCCCCCAGGCCAGCCTCTCCGTTTCTCTCATCCCTGAAGGCCACCCGCCACCTCACATCCAACCTCACACATCGAGAACACTTCCCCGCAACCCTCTCTCCACCACGCCTGCTCCAACCGGCCAGGCTTCTGACCGTCTGGCGTCCCAGACACGTCCCTTCCTGTGCAGGCCTGCCCTGACCACAAAGGATCAGGGTTCCGCGCTCTGTCTCTGGCCTCCCACGGTCCTCAAGCACTTCCTTCCCCATCACACTTTGTTCCAGTTACCAATTCTGGCTGCCCCACTCCCTAAATAGACTCTACCAAAGAGTCTTTCTTTACCCCATCTGTGTGATTCTGATGGGAAAACAAATCCCATAGGCAGAAAACCAGAGTGCAGGAACCTGCAGGGGCCAGGTCCCAGGTCAGCCAACAGTGGGCCAGAACCCATGCTCAGCCTGTCAGACACCCTCTCAGTCTGAGCAAGGGACAAAGGGATGGCGGAAGGTGGTTCTAGCCCAGTCGCTGCAGGGGGAGGGTGGCTTTGGCCGTGAGGTGCTGCTGTGCTTTCCTGTGCCTGGTGCCCTGGGGCTTCGGCCCATTCCCCAGTCTGGCCACCAGCCAACGGTCAGTCCCGTGTGTTCCTTTCCCAACAGCCTCCCAACACGTTCCTTTTCAGGTTGGCCAGAATTGGGAACTCTTGCTTGCTACCAAGATCCCTGACGTGCCCGTTAAGTGTCAAGGTAACACCAGATCAGTGCTTCCCAAAATCAAGTCTTCAAACCAGCTAATTTTCACTGCTCTGCCCCCTCTCCCTCCCCTCTTCCTGGAGCCCATGGTGGAAAAGCTACAGTTGGCAAATCTGTAGGAACAAAGTGGGCCTAAAGCAGTGTCCGAGGATCCATTTGGCCCCAATATCCTATGAGTCCACGGCCATGATGCCGTGCGTGAGATAAAGACCACATCACATGATTCTGAGACAACTATTTCCAGTCTTGGTTCTACCACTTCAAGGGACTTCAGAGAACTAACGAGTAACCTACTCCTCCCTTCAGATCCCGAACCAATTGAGAAAAAAAGATAGGCTTCAGGTAAGTATCAAAATACCAAGTTTTTACAGGTAGAACTGGATCAGAGGCTGGGTCCCTCCACACCAATGACCAGCAGTCAGCAACATGGGATGACCAGCTATAAGAGGTAAAGAACAAGGCCCTGGACCTACCACAGCTGCCTCTTCTCAGAGAGCAAAGAGACACCCTAACCAGGACGATTAGCACCATGGCTGAAGCAAGCAAGGGTCTGTAGATCTTTGGTGCCACCTGTGTTCTCTCTCCATGTAAGCAGGGTGTACCTGTGCCTTTCTTATGGGGTGTGGTGAGGTTGCTACTGTTGGGCTGAGCACAACAGGCCTGTAAATGTGGGGCTGTCATCACCTTAGGATGTGCTGGGCACTGCTCATTAGCTTGGCTCATTGCATCACTGCAAGAACACTAACTCCATAAGGTGAGCTGTTATTATCACCTTTACATACCAGAGGTTAAACAACTCGCCCAGCGTTGGAAATGGAGCCCAGGCCAAGCTCCTGGGCAAGAAGCCACACAGCCTCTGTGGAGCAGAGCAAGTGTCCTCTGGGAACATTCCCTACCCCAGACCCCACCAAGGTCACACCTACATTCCTCCAGAACTTGGCACTGTGCCTTCAGGGTCACAAAGAGGGACTCGGCCAATACAGAAAGACAGAAAGTATCTGAGCAGTGCCTGGGAAAGACGCCAGAGGCGGTGCTGACGCCACAGGGCTGTGCCCCAAGGCCACATACAGGGGCTGTGCCTGGCCAACATCCATCATTCCTCCAGCCCTGACTACTCAGCCAGGTCACGGGGGTCACATGAGCTGCTGTGGGAGGAGCTAAACTAAAGGCCAAGGACTCAGGAGAGGACAGAACAGCTCTTTCTTCAGCAGGAAATGCCCTTCTTCTGTTGGGGCAATTAAAAAATGGGACTCAGGGCAGTGGACTGGCTGGGGTAGCACTGAGCAAACGGGACACTTCTCTGAGGAGTGAGAGCTGGTTCAATTCATTTTGAGAGGTCGTTTTTTTCTGGCCACCACTGTTACCTCCTCTTCTTTTAAAATAAATTTTAATTTAACCAACAAACCTCTTCTTGTTAATCAGAGTCTCTGCTTCCCGGAAGCCTACTGGAACCCAGGGTTCACTGCATACTTGGGCAGCAGGAAGCCTGCTGCCCTAACTTCTGAGCAACAGATAGTTTTGTTCCAAACCAGGCACCACAGATAGAAAACTTTTAGGCAGAGGAAATACTATTTTAGGCAGAGGAAATAATAGCAAAAAATAAGACCCCAGGGGACCAAACCACTTATGGGCCAACTTGCCCCGTGAGAGCTCTCTCATCTGCTGGGGCCAGCCGGGCAGTCCTCCTGAGCACTGAGGACGGGGCAGCCCAGGCCCTGGACCAGACGTGGGCACTAGGCCACATCAGGCCCGAGAGCAGACCCCTGTGCTGGGAGAGGCTGGCAGGCAGGCACACTGGGCCAGAGAGGTGTGTGGGGGGTTGCGTCCCAGCCTAGGGCTTTCACCTCAGTTGCCTGGGGAAGATGGTCCCCTCGACACTCAGGTATGTGAGCTGACAACGGCACTTCCACAGTGCGGCTAGTGAGCAGCGCCGGGAAGCGCAGGGACAGGACAGCGGTCTCTCATGCGGCAGACAGATTAGACAAAGAGTTCTCTCCATCTGTATGTCACGTCACTACGTGCTAAAGTTCTGCTCCCTCAGGATCTCATCAGACCCTCACGAACGACCGCCAAGGGGAGCCAGTATGTGGTACAGTCTGTTTTCCAAAAGAGGAAACCAAGGGTCAGAGAGCGTAAGGACTTATCCAAGACCACAGGGCCGGTAAGTGACGAAGTCCAGGTCAGAAAACAAACATCTGGCCTTCAGTCTGGCACAGTGACAAAAGGACCTGAGCACTCATTTAAAAAAAAATTCTTACTCAGATATGCAATGAGGTCTGAGAATTGTGTCAAAATGATACGGGGGTAAGTAACCAGGAGCACAGATAAAACAAGATTAGTCATGAGTTATCATTTTAACTGGGTGACGATGTGTACATGAGGCTGCGTTGTATTAGTCTCTCTACCTTTCTTTCTCCATAATAAAAGGTTAAAAAAATATTTCGACACTCAACAACATAACTTGATGCCTTAACCCCCAGGAGTCTGAATCAAAAAAGAGAAAAATGGTAGCGTCTTGTGACAACGGAGATTAGCTCAGGGCTCTGACTGTAAGCTCGATCCCAATGACACGCCACCAGTTTTCAAATTCTGGTGTAGGCTGAAGCCCTGCCATAAAGAGACACAGTGACTGCAGAGGCCACTCCGTCCCCTGACCCACCGGATAAGCGGTTGTGGTTTCTCAGAAGCTGGACTGCAAACAACTCAAAGGAGCAGACTGTGTCACACACATTCTTCTGAGAGACTGAATGTACAAACGGACAATAAACGTTATAGAAACAGGGCTCTGATCCACAATCTGCAGCACCCAGCCCAGGGAACCAACCCACCGCCTAGAGTAACCAGCCCAGGAAGCCAGCCTGCTACCTGTAAGTTAGACCTGTAGGAGGTCAGACCACTATCTCTAGCAACCAGCTCAGGAAGCCAGCCATAAGCTCTGTAATAACTGGCTCAAAATGACCAGGTCTTGGGCTTCCCTGGTGGTGCAGTGGTTAAGAATCCGCCTGCCAATGCAGGGGACACGGGTTCGAGCCCTGGTCCGGGAAGATCCCAGATGCTACGGAGCAACTAAGCCCGTGCGCCACAACTACTGAGCCTGTGCTCTAGAGTCTGGGAGCCACAACTACTGAGCCCGAGTGCCGCAACTACTGAAACCCACACGCCTAGAGCCTGTGCTCCACAACAAGAGAAGTCACTGCAATGAGAAGCCCGCGCACCACAATGGAGAGTAGCCCCTGCTCGCCACAACTAGAGAAAGCCCGCGCACAGCAACGAAGACCCAAAGTGGCCAAAAATAAATAAAATAATCTATATTAAAAAAAAATGAACAGGTCTTGATTAATAACTGACAGCTTCCCTAATTTCTGTCCCTGCTTCCAACTTAGGACCAACCTGAGAAAGCCAGGTGTGCTCCCGCAACCAATCACAGCCTGTCCTGCTTCTAGACTGTCCGCCTCCAGCTTCCTGAGCCCACGGCCTCCTATCAGGGCACAGCTGAAGCCTTCCCTTTGTTCCTCTATACAGCTTTCCCACTCCCCTGCCTGCCAGCAAGTCTCCAAAACACAAGTCCCCCTGTCAGAGCAAGCTCTGAATAAACAGCCATTGCCTGTTCTCATCTGAGTGGCCTTCACTGATGTCCACACTCTGTACACGTGGGACTTGGCTCAGCACCCCGTTCCCGGCAGGGGTGAGGAAGGTGGCTGAAAGGCACGGGCAGGCCTGTGGTGCCATAGGAAGGATGACTCCGGCCGCTTTCGTCCGGCTCACTGCAGCCCTCCTCTGAGTCCCCAGCGCCTCGCCCCTGGAGTGCGACACAGCCTCCTCCAGCCTCCCAGCGTCCACCCTAGCCCCCCACCCGTCCTCCACATGCAGCCAGGGTGAAGCCAGATACCCGCACCACCACTGCCAACCTGGAAGCCACCAGTGGCTCCCGTGTGCCCCCTCGCTCTACTCTCAGCCGCGCTGGCCTTCCTGTCACTCACACCCCCACTCAGCACCTGCACTCGTGATCTCCTTCCACGAGTATTTCTGAGAAAATCCCAGCGCGAGAAATGCAGCCTATGGTCTACATAACAATTCCTATCACCCTACTTACCAACATCCTGGATCTTCTGAGGTGAGTTCCCACCCCCACCCCCAGCCCCGGGACCTGAGAGTAGATGGTAGGGGGAGGGACATACAGGAAGGAAGGGGCAGCAAGGCGCATGCACTGGACGTGGAGCAGGAAGTACTCTGTGCCAGGCACTTCACCTAAGTTCCTGTTTAACACTCATGACTTTTCCATGAGGTAGGTAAGATCTCCTCTATAAAACAGAAAGCAGAGACTCAGAAACTGAAGAAAAACACACTTTCCCAAGTCCCTGATTTGAACCTGTGTCTTCAAGAAATGGCTTCCCTATTCCTGCCAGTGGTGTGTGTGGAATCCTGCTGAAGAATCCACTCCCAGCCCTCCCACACACCCACACACCCTCCCTTGTGGCTGGGAGCCAGTATGAAACACTTCCTGGAGCAAATGAAGGCCACGCTTTGGGAGAGCGTGGAGCACACAGAGGCCCCGGCTCAGCAGATCCGCACTGGCCTGGAAGGACTGCTGGGGACCATCTCCCCGCTGGGTTCCTGCGCCGCAGTCATCAAGGGCCGGCTGGAACTTGGACACAGTGAGTCCTTCAAGAGCCAGAGATGTGAAAGCCACAAGAGTTTGTTTCCTCGTGGCTGCAGAGCTTCCAGAACCCAAAGACTCTGGTCTGAGCACATCACAACTGCCTGTTATGAAATTCTGTATGTTGAAAAATTCATCAAGTTGCGTTTGAGATGTTACTTTTCATGCTAATTTTATGCCACTTTTCAGTTATGGTCACAAGCCTAATCCCCCTTGATTAACTGAAAAGGCAAGCAGGCTGACAGCGGTATGCTTATTAACTGTTCATCACGGCCAAAGGGCAGAAATGGACAATGAAATCATTAAAAGCAGGAGGAAAACTTATTTGGAGCCAGCATCTAATCATCGCTGAGTCCTCCTTGGAAAGAGAAGGTGCGTATAAACGTGACTGCAGATACAGGATAGAATACTAAACTGAAAGGTGGACAGCATCACTGCCTCACCACTAACACGTGCCACCCAACGATGAGTCTGAGCCCTGAGGCCTGCAGAGACAACAGCGCAGATGCGGTCATGTAAATCCGCAGGAGGAAAACAAAGCTAGGATGAGGGCAGATGAGAGGTTTGACAAGAACGGAAAATATCTATCATCCATAATGTTCCTCTGACACTGTGTTCCCTAATCTATTTTTGGTACATGCACTTCAGTTCACTGGTGTTTTGCCTGAACGTCATATTACTTATTCTGCTCGCTGAAATAATGTTAAGTCTTAATTTTTTAATCTAAGATTTCAGATATTCTACCTAATTTGTCCTGAGGACAAATTGTATGTGACAACTAAATGTGACACATGACTCTGGGGTGGATCCTTTGCTAAAAAAGACAATATTGGGACAACTGGAGAAACACCAATGGGGTCTGTGGACTAGATGATAGTGATGGATCAATGTTAATGTCAGATTTAATGGTTATCCTGCGGTTATTCAGGAGAATGTCTTTGCTAGAAGGAAACACACCCTAAAGAATGTAGGGGTGATGGAATTTCAGACTGGTAACCTACTCTTAAATGATTCAGGGGGGAAAAAGTTCTTTGTACTATTCTTACAACTCTCCTGTGAGTTTGGAACTATTTCAAATTAAAAAAATTAATTTAGGGCTTCCCTGGTGGCGCAGTGGTTGAGAGTCCGCCTGCCGATGCAGGGGACACAGGTTCATGCCCCGGTCCGGGAAGATCCCACATGCTGCAGAGCCGCTGGGCCCATGAGCCATGGCCGCTGAGCCTGCGTGTCCGGAGCCTGTGCTCCGCAACGGGAGAGGCCACAACAGTGAGAGGCCCGCGTACCGCAATCAATCAATCAATCAATCAATCAATTTAAAAACCCTAGGAGCTTCAGGCAAGGCAGGCCCTCAAAGAATCGGGCACTGACTCAGAAGGCAGCACTGGGCAGTGCTGGGGCCCAGAGTCATTGTGTGAGAAGGGGCTACACAGCACACCAGACTCCCAGGGGTTTCTGCTTCCTGCTTTGTAAGACGAGGAGGCTGGACCCAATGATCCCCTAAAACCCAACTTGTTCAACCAAACAGAACCAGAAAGACCAGCCCCAAAATAGTTTAACAAGGCGAGTAACTCTGAAAGACTCGTTGCTATGAAACTGTGGGCTGTGGCAACTTTCTGCTTCTGCCCAGTAAAACCACATGATCAATGACACACATTCCAACCCAGAGTCAGGTTCAGGTTCAGGGCCCCCTCAGACCCTGAGCTGGGCAACACCATTCCCCGTCAACATCATCAGGAATACCTACTTTCCAAGGGGACGTGGGCCTCCTTCGAAGGCTTCAAAATTCAGGCTTCCATGTTTGTTTTCTTTTTAGGAAATTGAACTAATGAATCTTCCCATAACTACTTGCCAACTCTCTTGGGAGTCAGACTTCACGGTACACGAAGGTTCAACAGCCATTGAGAATGAAATCCAGTGCTACCGTGTCATCTATGACAAGAAAAAAGGACCTACTACCCAGACATCACTGGATCGGTTTTTCAGGAGGGTAGATAGAATTGAACCCAGCAAGGAACCAGACCCTGTGCCATCAGCGTCAGGCATGAGTGACATTGCAGCCTGCCCTCCATCTCCTATTGCTGACGATCCTTCAGCTCTATCGTCTCCCACCTCCTCTCCCTCCTCCAGTCAGTAACTCTTCTTGCCTGTTCACTCAACGCCAGCGCCTGTGTGGCAGGTGTTGTACTGCACTGCTGTACTTTTCAAGGTACTGTACTGTAAGATTATAAATGTTTTCTTTATTTTTTGTTTGTTTTTTATGTATTATTTTTGTGAAAAGTATTACAAACCTATTACAGTACAGTACTATATAGCCGATTGTGTTAGTTGGGTGCCTAGGCTAACTTTGCTGGACTTACGAACAAACTGGACTTAAGAACGCGCTCTTGGAATGGAACTCGTTTGTATGTAGGGGACTTACTGTAATTAAACAGTTAATCCCGCTAGGGGATTGTAAGTAAAGAAAAAGGTACTGGTGACCTCTGGAAGTTAATGATGACTCAAGAAAGCAGACTTGCTTAGCAACAAAACAATGCAACAGAAGTATGAGACACACCCCAAAACAATAAAATAATGGTGGCATGAGACCCACATCCTACCCATATCCTGACTCAGTAAGTTAATGATTCCTAGGACACACTCCTCTGCATGTACTAAAAACAAAAATATAAGGAAAAGGTGACATTATACCAAAACCTGAGATGATTTAGCATTTTTAGCATATGTTACTGCCTTTTTGCTCATTTCCATAGTGCCACGA